>NC_133332.1:56986266-57333766 GCF_042186555.1 Aquarana catesbeiana
GTGTGAATTATATAAAATAAGAAATATGATTATTATTCATATTTCAGAGGGGAATGTTATATTCTTAATATCTAAATTTTAATTCGGTCCTATAAGTATATAACTGAAGTTATGAAATCCCCTGTAATTTTGTGTACATGTAAGGTCTTTTGAGCTAATGACTTACAGATGGTGACATTTGAACTGAGTTATCAATTTCAAGAAGCTGTCAAGACATTTTGATTGATATTCTAAGTTTATATTTTCATAAAGGTATTCCTTAGTAACCGATATCTTGTTTCAGAAACTGGGTGTTTATATAATTACTCTGAGCCAAGCTGTCTCTCAAACTCACTTCTTGCTCTGTCTTTAATTAGTCATGCTGTTCAAATTACATTCCTACTCTTAGCAGTCCATATGTGTGATGAACTAAATATAAGCAGACTTCACAACACTTGGGCGGTACCTCGAATATTCCTCCAGCCAAAAGATATATCAAAAAGTCGCTTACCAGATCAGTTGGACCTCAAATTATAGAGATCATAAGAGCCTGATGCATCAGCTTGCCGGCCACTGTAAGAGAACTGTTAGAATGCGCCCGGCGCGCACACGTGCGCATGCACGCATTCACGGGCATCGGCAGATTCCCTCGCTCACCAATGCGCATGTGCATGCGCTTGCGCGTCGCACTGCGTGCACGTGCAGGAGCACACCTCTGGCCACAATTGGTGCCAGACAGCCTATTTAAGGGTTTCTCTGACTTCTGACAAGTGCTGCTTGATCGTCAGCTGTATCCTGAGATTCTGAAACCCTGTTTATCTACTTGATTTCCTGTTGCTGAACCCTAGCTTTCCTGACCCTGTTTCTGGACTCTGATTACCGGTTCCTGATCCTGGCTTCCTGTTTGACCTTGCTCCTGTTAATGCCGTGGTACCTCGCTGCCCGCCCGTTGCTGAACCCGGCTTACCTGATGACCTTGCTCCTGTCTCCTATTTGGCTCCACGCTGTTTCTGAGTACCTGTGCTGGCCGTCCATCCTCTCAGTTTTGCTGGTTCCAGTTCTTTACCAGAAACCTTGCCTGCACTTCCCAGTCTGCAACACTTCCTGCAAGTTCCGCACGCAGCATTCACAGGCACTCGTGTTCCTCCTGATCCTAGCCGCCATCTGTTCCACCTCCAGTGGGGCTTGGATTGGAGATACAAGAGAGGCTGACCTCATCATTCCAGACTCCTACCAGGTACGTGATAGCCACGATTGTTATCACCTGTTCTTTAATCAGGGAGATACGTTCCCATCCAGCCTGAACGACCCAAAGTAGGTACTTTTATCCTATAGACTTGGAATTCAGGATCAAGGAATAAATTACGAGGTTTCCTCACAAAACGATGGTACTGCAAGCTTCTTTTTGTTCCCATTGCTTACGAATTTTATGTTTTCTGTAAATGCTTGCTGTGATCGGTTCAGTGACTCTGTAGTGAAATAAACCCTTTTGATGTTTATCTGCACTATGAAGCCTTCCTTCTTTTTTATCCTCCACTGAGTGGCCAGCTTGCAGTACCATCATTTTGTGAGGAAACCTCGTAATTTATTCTTTGATCCTGAATTCCAAGTCTATAAGATAAAAGTACCTACTTTGGGTCGTTGAGGCTGGATGGGAACGTATCTCCTGGATTAAAGAACAGGTGATAACGATTGTGGCCGGCAGGCTGATGTATCAGGCTCTTATGACCTCTATAATTTGAGGTCCAACTGATCTGGTAAGCGACTTTTTGATATATCTTTTGGCTGGAGGAATATCCGAGGTTCCGCCCAAGTGTTGAGAAGTCTGCTTATATTTAGTTCATCACACATATGGATTTTTGTTTTATATCAATATTGACCACAAGCCTCATGGCGTGATTATTGCTCACTGTTCACATGGACGTTTTGGGTTGTGTTTTTTTATTCATGCTTTTGTTTTAATAATTTTTACATTTTTTTTACTCACTTGGATATGTTTATTTTTTTTTTGTTTTTACACAAGTTTTTTTTATTCTAATGCACATTAGGATATTTGCTGTATAGCTAATTGATCACTGTATTATGATAAGATCACTGTTCACTGGGATGTTTTTTTCACTGTGTTTTTTCTTTTCTCTTGTTATTATATTTTTTTTGTTTTTACACAATACCTATATGGTAACATTTGGTTATTTAGATAATTTATGGTTACACTGTTTTCACTTATGTTCACTGTTTGATTAGTGTGAATTAGTGGATGCGCGCCTGTTCTTTTGGAATTATACAGACATTTTTACAGCTGCTCTCAGGACAAAGGAAATTACAGCCATTTTAAGCACATGTCTTCAGTTTATTTTTTTAAACAAACAACTTTATCTCATATCTTTGATCTTATTTGAAGCTACATTTATTTTATATTTGAATGTACAACTTTTGTAAGTATTTTTGTAACTTTTGTGTGGAAATAAATCACATGGTTTGATTCAAGCTGACTCAGTCATACAACTAAGAAATTTGTCTCCCAACATCCAGAAAAGGCAGAAGAGTCTTTTCACAGCTACATATTGACTTATTACAGTGGTAAATAGTAATGGATATCTCCCGATTTTTTTTTTAATTATCAAAGAAAAACGTGACCAAAATAGTAAAAAAAGAAAACATTTTCTTTTAAATTTAGCTGTATATTTCTTTTTACTACCATAACCTGCCATCAAAGAGCAACCCAAAATAAATTCTCCTGCTCCTGATGATTGCAGCGATACCACATACACTATATTACCAAAAGTATTGGGACGCCTGCCTTTACATGCACATGAACTTTAATGGTATCCCTGTCTTAGTCCGTAGGGTTATACTGAGTTGGCCCACCCTTTGCAGCTATAACAGCTTCAACCCTTCTGGTAAGGCTGTCCACAAGGTTTAGAAGTGTGTCTATGGGAATGTTTGACCATTCTTCTGGAAGCGCATTTGTGAGGTCAGGCACTTATCCTTAAAACCTACATAGTTACATAGCTACATAGTTACATTGTAGGTGAAGTTGAAAAAAGACACAAGTCCATCAAGTCAATTGTGTGATTTTATGTCAGTATTACATTGTATATCCCTGTATGTTGTGGTCGTTCAGGTGCTTATCTACAGTGATAGTTTTTTAAATTATCGATGCTCCCCACTGAAACCACTGCCTGTGGAAGAGAATTCCACATCCTGACCGCTCTTACAGTAAAGAATCCTCTAGGCAGCTTAAGGTTAAACCGCTTTTCTTCTAATTTTAGTGAATGGCCGTGTGTCTTATTAAATTCCCTTACCCGGAAAAGTTTTATTCCTATTTTGGGGTCACCAGTACTGTATATGTACATTGAAATGATATCCCCTCTCAAGCATCTCTTCTCCAGGGAGAAAAAAGTAGGTGCTCGTAACCTTTCCTCATAACTAAGGTTGTTCAGTCCCTTATTAGTTTTGTTGCCCTTCTCTAGACTCTCTCCAGTTACAGCACATCCTTCCTGAGGACTGGTGCCCAGAACTGGACAGCATACTCCAGGTGTGGACTGACCAGAGTCTTGTAGAGTGGGAGAATTATCATTTTATCTCTGGAGTTAATTCCCTTTTTATTGCATGCCAATATTCTGTTTGCTTTGCTTGCAGCAGCTCGGCATTGCATGCCATTGCTGAGCCTGTCATCTACTAGGACCTCCAGGTCCTTTTCCATCCTAGATTCACCCAGAGGTTCTCCTCCCAGTGAGTAGATTGCATTCATATTTTTGCCACCCAAATGCATTATCTTACATTTTTCCACATTAAACCTCATTTGCCATGTAGTTGCCCACCCCACTAATTTGTTCAGATCTTCTTGCAAGGTTTCTACATCCTACAGAGAAATCATTGCCCTGCTTAGCTTAGTATCGGTCGCAAGTACAGAGACTGAGCTGTTTATCCC
This sequence comes from Aquarana catesbeiana, assembly GCF_042186555.1. Classification (NCBI taxonomy): domain Eukaryota; kingdom Metazoa; phylum Chordata; class Amphibia; order Anura; family Ranidae; genus Aquarana; species Aquarana catesbeiana. The sequence goes on from NC_133332.1 coordinate 56,990,180, forward strand.
ATCCTCCAGGTTGTTTATGAATAAATTAAATAGGATTGGTCCCAGGATAAAACCCTGTGGGACCCCTCTTTCCACCCCTGACCATTCCGAATCCTCGCCATTTATCACTACCCTCTGAACTCGCCCCTGTAGCCAGTTTTCAGTCCATGTACTCACCCTATGGTCAATGCCAGCTGATCTTACTTTGTACAGTAAACGTTTATGGGGAACTGTATCAAATGCTTTTGCAAAATCCAGATACACCACGTCTACGGGCCTTCCTTTAGCTAGATGGCAGCTCACCTCCTCATAGGATATATATATATATATATATATATATATATATATATATATATATATATATATATATGGTTTGGCAAGAACAATTCTTCATGAATCCATGATGATAACTGCTAATGATGCTGTTGTCATTACTAAAATCTTGTATATAGTCCCTTACCCTAGGACCCTACGGATTAAGACAAGGGTGCCATTGAAGTTCATGTGTTTGTAAAGGTAGGTGTCACAATACTTTTGGTAATATAGTGTACAGGCCAGAAACAATAGTGCACATGTTGCTTTGTTGTCCTCTGACACTAACTGACTGACACTGATACTAATTAACAAAAAACATTTTTTTTTAAATCCTGTCCAATATATATACTGACCCTGACCTTTGACCCAAACACAAACCTTGGTACTGACCTAGATCAAACCTTGATCAATGTATTTTTTCTTTATTTTATCTTTTATTATTATTATTATTTTTTACACACACTTTTTTCTCTCTGGAAGGAGAGAGAAAGATACAATGTATCTTTCCTCTCCATTCACAGAGAGAGAAACAGAGGGGCAGGCTTCACAGTGACTAATCACTATGGTAGCCAATCAGAGGCTACCACAGCGATCAGGTGACCCAGAATCGGGAGACCCTGGTCTTTGTGCTGGGCAGTTATATCTGTTTTTTTTTTGGGGGGCACAAACAATCACCCCCCCTCGCCGGCCAACGGCCCCTCAACCTCCCCCCCGTCCGCTTGCTGTCTGCCAGTCGGTCCGGCATTTACCCCATCTAGTTGGCAGGTGATAGGCAGCCGGCATCAGGCAGCAGTTCCTGTGTCCTCTCCTCCTGGTTTCCACAGTGCATCTTCTCCCCTCCTCCTAGGCGTCCAAAAGGGTCGCCTGTCCTTTCAGCCAATCGGGACCCGCTTCCTGATTGGCTGGGAGGAGGATCAGTGTTTCAGTATCGAATATTCATTCGCTATTGTAACACACCTGGGTGGGTTCACATTTTCTGTGCCCTGAGCCCACCCAATTTTGAAGCCTATTAGAGCCTCTAACTGTAATCAGGTGCTTCAAAACCCCCTATTGGAATTCATGCATCCGATAGGGGAGGCGGTGCCCATGCGCCCTTAATAGACGGGCCGTCCCTGGTCCTGGGAGTGCGCTGTATGGCGTGCTCCCTGCACAAAGACAGAGGCATATATGTGGTCCCGCAGCAAAAAGCCCAGTCTAGTGAGGCTGCATATATGTGTTCTGTCGGCATGAAGATGTTAGACTTAAATCAAAGCGCCTCTAGCCACCCTCCTCCCTTATACTCACCTGTTCTAATCCATCAAGATATGGCAAATATTTACAGAAAAGATATTACAGATATAAGCAACAGTAAAATAAACAGGACAAAAAAGTGAAAAATACTTTAGTGCACTTTTCCTGAGTATTTGGTTCCATGCAGAATCCAATTTGCTTGCAGAGTAAGTCCAGTCTGATGCATCAGAGTCACTAGCTTTCAGAAACATGACTATCTCATTATCCTTAGTTTTGATGTAAAATGCATCCATCATTTCTGGTCCCTGATGAGGGCATTTACAAAATAACCACAACCAATCAAAGGGTCTCAGGGGTGTGCTGATTATTTCATTATGCTCCAGAAGACACAACTGTAATGCCATTTTTCTAAATATATCTTTATTTCCATGTTACAAGGTTTTACAACCCAACAACCAACATAAGGTATAACTGAACAGAACAAAATAATGATTTGTTAGAGAACAAATAAGATATGAATATTTTGTACATCTCACCTTAGGGCTGATGTGTTGTTTGGACCTTGTAGCATAGACATGTTTGGGGTCTAACTGGTTGGCACCTTCCCATACATCAGTGTAACCACTTTTTATGAAGGTAACTGCATAACATCAGAACTTATTGAGTATGGATAGCATTTTGATTCAGGAAATTAAAATGGCCAGATTCAGGATATTAGTTATATTATTGAATAATAAACAGTGGTAGCCTAAGTAGGTGTCAGGACAGATTTTCTTATAGGTCTGGTTCCTAATGACGTGTTTGGTGCTGTATCTCAAAAAATATACTAAACTTCAACTTTAGGCTGGCTGTGCATTTTTGTCAAAGGTGTCACCTTACATAGTTGCCTAGTAGAGACATGGGATTTAAATCTGACTGTTTTTGTCAATGACTTGCAAGTTTTGGAGAAAAGAGAGTGCCACTGTGTTCAGTATGATTCACCATTCAGACCACACAGTTTGGGGTTCATTAGACCTCTTAATCATCACAGCCATGCTTACACTGAGCTTGCCAGTTGGTGAGTTCTTGAAGTTCTAATATTTAATTGTTCTAGTTTATTATGTCCAGGGTGACATTCTTATCACACAAATTCCTCTCAGACTCTGCGTGGTATAAAGCCTATCTTGAAAGGTTTTGGAAAATTGGAAAACCCAATCATCTGTGGTGTGATGTCCAACTCTTTGTGGTCCACTGGTGAAGTAATATCAAAGTTCTGCAGAAGTGTGGTGAGAGTGAGAAAAATTTCCTGACGGGCCAGTCCTTCTCCTAAGCACATTCGCTTCCCTGGGGAGAGAAGAAGATATGAAAGCATTTCAATTTTACAAGGCACCCATGGATGGAAGAGGCATGCAAAGACTCCAATACTCCAATCAAGCCCAGGTTTATATGGAATTTTAATTTCAAAGCTAAATAAATAGATTTTTTGGGGGGACGGGTCATTGCACAACATAAGTTATTAAATTAAAGGATAAGATCACTTTTGAAACATGTTACATGTTCCACCTGTTTTTAGGGTCTAGCTCCTGCCTCCTTTGCCACCTCGATCCTCCCTCCCTGTGACAGTGGGCGGGGGAATCTTCTCCCCGCATCGGCTGTCATAATTTAAAAACAGTGTGGCCATGTGAGGCTTTGCCCACACAGCTGCATTATTCATTCACAGAGTTCTATGAATGAATTACCTACATCAACAGCCGGCCTCCGAGGCCTTCGGCTTGTAGTTCTCAATGAACTGTAAGGGAGCTGGTAGGCACTCTTGTAGACTATTAATTCTTCCTGCCATTCAGTAACTGCCTGCCATATGAGGTACAGGCAGACAGCTTGCTGAGAGTCTGCAGGATCCAGGCATTGTACCCATGATCTTCTTATTGCGAGTGCAGTACCTTACAGGCTCCTGTTTTAAAGAATAATACATGCGTGGTTTTTACCTGAAAAAGATGTGCATCTACAATTTTTTTGTGATAAAAGGTGAACTTATCCTTTAATCTTTTTAGGATTTTTGTAACTTTTGGGCACTGTGGTATAAATAAGTCCACCACTAACTGTCCCATGATATATATATATGTATATATATATATATATATATATGTATATATATATATATATATATATATATATATATATATATATATATATACCGTTATGCTCATAAGTTTACATACCCTGGCAGAATTTATGATTTCTTGGCCATATTTTTCAGAGAATATGAATGATAACACAAAAACTTTTCTTTCACTCATGGTTAGTGTTTGTCTGAAGCCATTTATTACCAATCAACTGTGTTTACTCTTTTTGAATCATAAGTAAAACACAAATTACCCAAATGACTCTGATCAAAAATTTACATACCCTGGTGATTTTGGGCTGATAACATGCACACAAGTTGACAGAAAGGGGTTTGAATGGCTATTAAAGGTAACCACCCTCACCTGTGATCTGTTTGCTTGTAATTAGTGTGTGTGTATAGATGGTCAATGAGTTTATGGACTCCTGACAGACCCTTGCATCTTTCATCCAATGCTGCACCGACGTTTTTGGATTATGATTTATGGGTAGGGATGAGCTTCGAGTTCAAGTCGAACGTAAGTTTAATTTGAACATCAGTCGCTCGTCCGTTCATCGAAATCCGAACATTATGGGCCGTTCGCGCCAAATTTGAGTGGCGCGTCACGGCCCATAATTCACTGCGGCATTGCATTGCTGGCTGATGATTGGCCAAGCATGCACAATGACGGTAAGAACGGAGAGCCATAATTGGCCAAAGGCAGGGTGGCTTTGGCCAATTATGCCTCAGGGGATTTAGTACACGCCCCACACTATATAAGGCCGCCTGGAAGTCAGCCTTGTGTAGTGTGTTCCGGCATTGAGAGAGAGATAGAGAAAGAGAGAGACAGTGTCATTTCATTTGAGTTAGATAGAGCAGGCAAGCGAATCAGTTAGCTGCAGTCAGTGTACTGTGTATATATATGCATCCCAGGTGTTGTATGTATATATATTTATATATATATATATATATATATATATATATACACTGTATTCAGTTTAGCTAGATCCGTTGATGTTATTCTCTTCCTTATATAGTTACAGGCAGGCAGCTGCAGTATTTTCAGTCAGTGTGCTGTATCCTGTGCAGTGTGCAACTAAAGCTAACTGCAGACAATTGCTGGTGTTCTCTTTCTAATAATACCTCAGGCAGGCAGCTGCAGTATTTTCAGTCAGTGTGCTGTATCCTGTGCAGTGTGCAACTAAAGCTAACTGCAGACAATTGCTGGTGTTCTCTTTCTAATAATACCTCAGGCAGGCAGCTGCAGTATTTTCAGTCAGTGTACTGTATCCTGTGCACAGTGTGCAACTAAAGCTCACTGCAGACAATTGCTGGTGTTCTCTTTCTAATAATACCTCAGACAGGCAGCTGCAGTATTTTCAGTCAGTGTACTGTATCCTGTGCACAGTGTGCAACTAAAGCTAACTGCAGACAATTGCTGGTGTTCTCTTTCTAATAATACCTCAGGCAGGCAGTTGATTCAGCTAGCTGCAGTATATTAGTGTACTGTATACTGGGCACAGTGTGCAACTAAAGCTAACTGCAGACAATTGCTGGTGTTCTCTTTCTAATAATACTACAGGCAGGCAGGTGATTCAGCTAGCTGCAGTATAATCAGTATACATCCCAGCTTTGTGCAGCTACATCTCACTGCAGGCCATTCCTTGTGTACCTATTCCAATACATCAAAGCTCCCATGCAAACCTCTCTCCTCCACCCCCTCCTCTTCTTCTTCCTCCATGTCCTCTTCCTGTGCTGAGTTGTCCTCGGAACCAGCGGTGCTGCCTAGGCGTTCAAGGGGCTACGCAAGCACGCAGGCAAAAAGATGCCATTCAGTGCTTGAGCTGGTGTGCTTGGAGGACAGGAGCCACACTGGGGCAAAGATTCTGTCAGCTCTGCAGGGGCAGGCTCAGAGGTGGTTGATGCCATGCCAGCTTAAGCCAGGAATGGTGGTTTGCGACAATGGCACCAACCTCTTCTCCTCCCTCCGACAGGGACAACTGACCCATGTGCCCTGTTTGGCTAACGTCCTTAACTTGGTGGTGCAGCGGTTCTTGGGCAGGTACCTGGGCTTACAGGATGTCCTGAGGCAGGCCAGGAAAGTCTGTGTGCATTTCTGCTGGCCATATAATGCCAGTGCTCGGCTGGCTGACCTCCAAAAGGAATTTAACCTGCCCAAGAACCGCCTCATCTGTGACATGCCCATCAGGTGGAACTCAACATTGGCCATGCTGCAGCAGCTGCACATGCAGCAGAGGGCCATCAATGAGTACCAGTGAGACTATGGCACCAGGACAGGGTCAGGGGAGCTTGTTTTTTTTTCCCCATGCCAGTGGGCCATGATCAGGGATGCATGCACTGTTCTGTCACCATTTGAGGAGGCCACGAGGATGGTGAGCAGTGACAATGCATGTATCAGTGACACTGTCCCTCTTGTCCACCTGTTGGAGCACACACTGCGTGGAATAATGGACAGGGCACTTGAGGCAGAATTTCCTTACCTCTCAAGGCCCCCTTTATCCAGACAGAGTTCCTGCGTGCCCGCCGATCACACAGGAAGAGGAGGAGGAGGATTGTGTCAGCATGGATGTGGGGCCTAGCACTCAGCATCAGCAGCAGTCTTCAAGGGATCATTTACAGTCCCAAGAAACCCATGGACTTGTATGTGGCTGGGAGGAGGTGGCTGCGGATCATGTAGTGACACAGAGGACTCTGGACCGAATGCCTCAGCAAACCTACGCTGCATGGCCTCCCTGATCCTGCAAAGCCTACGGAAGGATCCTCGTATTCGTGGTATCAAGGAGAGGGATCATTACTGGCTGGCAACCCTCCTTGATCCACGTTACAAGGGTAAGGTTGCGGACCTTATCTTGCCGTCGCAGAGAGAGCAGAGGATGAAACATCTTCGGAGGCCTTGCAGAAAGGTTTGTGCAACATGTTTCCAGAGCCTGGGAGGTTAAAATTTCCTGGTCCTCCTGGACAACGTGTTGCTGAGGCTTCAGTCACTCACAGAAGGAGTGGTGGGGAAGATGGCCGTCTGACCGATGTGTTCAATTTTTTAGTCCACAGCCCCAAGGTATGATCGGTTCCAGCAACCATCGTCAGCATCTGATTCACATGGTGCAGGAATACCTAGGGGCAAGATCAGACTTGGACACCTTTCCCACCGAAAATCCTCTGGGTTACTGGGTCTTGAGGATGGATCACTGGCCAGAGCTTGCACAGTATGCAATTGAGCTACTGGCCTGTCCTGCATCCAGCGTTCTTTCGGAACGCACATTCAATGCTGCTGGAGGCTTTGTAATCGATCACCAGGTGCGCCTGTCCACCGAATAGGTCGATCGTCTGACCTTCATAAAAATGATTCAGTCTTGGACCACCAGCTACCAAGCACCTGATGCTGATGTAACCGAATCATTTTTTTTTTATGTGAGATCCCTTTAAGACTGCCTATGCTGATGCTGAGTGACTATCCTGTTATGCTGAGTGACTATCCTCTTCCTCCTCAATGTTCATGCTGATAGCTTGTAAGAACATTTTTGGTTCTGGGCACTGCCACCAGTGGCTAAGGCCCAATTTTTCTGCCCTTGTTGTAAAGGGGTGGGGTTTACAATTTTTGATGCAATACTTTGCTCCAACTAGAATATCTGTGAGGGGTTGCAGTGTTGTGGCACCAGCACCAGTGGCTAAGGCCCAATTTTTCAGCCCCTGTCTAACAGGGGTGTGTAATTACAATTTTTGATGCAATACTTTGCATCAGGGCTCATTCCTGCACTCCAACTAGAGTATCTGTGAGTGGTTGCAGTGTTGTGGCACTAGCACCAGTGCCTTAGGCCCAATTTTTCAGCCCCTGTTTAACAGGGGCATGTAATTACAATTCTTGATCTAATATTTCACAGCAGGGCCCGTTCCTGCGCCCACCAAGAGTAACTGTGAGGGCTTACAGTGTTGTGGCAACACCAACACCTAAGGCCCAAATTTCTGCAGAGTATATAGGGCAGGCCCCTACTTTCAAACATCCAACTTACAAACCACTCCTACTTGCAAACGGAAGGAGACAACAGGAAGTGAGAGGAAATCTACCCCTAGGAAGGGAAATTCCTGTAAGAGTTCCTTGTTTCACTAAAAAGCCCAAATTTTCAAAATCCAATTGTCATTGGGACAGAAAGTGAGTTGAAATCTTCTGAACAGGTGCACAGACAGCAAAACAAATGTTACAGGGTAATCCTTCCCTATGTTTTCCAAAAAGCTTAAAAATAGATTTTTTGGCTGGAGCTACACGTAAAAAATGTACTAGTTCAAAATTACAAACAGATTCAACTTAAGAACAAACCTACAGTCCCTGTCTTGTTTGCACCACCTGTATACTGCTGTTCAGAATATATAGGGCCTGGGGGCCCAACGCCTTTCCTTTTTTTTATTTGGGTGCGGAGTTCCCCTTAATATCCATACAAGACCCAAAGGGACTGGCAATGGGCGGGGGGGGGGGGGTTCTCAATGATTTTTATCCATATTGCCGGGACCAGACATGAGATTAAAGCCGCAAGCAGTATAAATGACTTTTTTTCCTTTAGAAATGTCATTTTGAGCAGGAACTGTTCTAAAGACAGGAAACACTTTATAGGCATACTATAGACACCCCCCAGGCACGATATTTAAAGGAATATTTTACACTTATTTTTTCACTTTAAGCATCATTAAAATCACTGCTCCCGAAAATACGGCCATTTTTAAAACTTTTTTTTGCATTAATACATGTCCCCTGGGGCAGGACCCGGGTCCCCAAACCCTTTTTAGGACAATAACTTGCATATTAGCCTTTAAAATTCGCATTTTTGATTTCTCACGTTCAAGTCCCATAGACTTTAATGGGGTTAGAAAGTTTGCGCAAACTTTCGGTCCGTTCGAATGTTCTGATGCGAACCGAACCGAGGGGTGTTTGGCTCATCCCTAGTCATGGGGAAAGCAAAAGAATTGTCAAAGGATGTGTGGGAAAAGGTAGTTGAACTGTATAAAACAGGAAAGGGATATAAAAAGATATCCAAGGAATTGAGAATGCCGATCAGCAGTGTTCAAAATCTAATCAAGAAGTGGAAAATAAGAAGTTTTGTTGAAACTAACTCACAGTCAAGTAGACCAACTAAAATTTCAGCCACAACTGCCAGGAAAATTGTTCAGGATGCAAAGAAAAACCCAAAAATAACTTCAGGTGAACTACGGGACTCTCTGAAAACATGTGGTGTGGCTGTTTCAAGATGCACAATAAGGAGGCACTTAAAGAAAGATGGGCTGCATGGTCAAGTCGCCAGAAGAAAGCCGCTTGCAATATGCCAAACAGCACAGAGACAAGCTTCAAACCTTCTGGCACAAAGTCATTTGGAGTGATGAGATAAAAATTGAGCTTTTTGGCCACAACCATAAAAACTACATTTGGAGAGTAGTCAATAAGGCCTATGATAAAAGATACACCATTCCTACTGTGAAACACGAAGTTGCATCGCTGATGTTTTGGGGATGTGTGAGATACAAATGCACAGGAAATTTGATTAAAATTGATGGCAAGATGAATGCAGTATGTTATCAAAAAATACCGGAGGAACATACTTGGACATACTTGGGACATACTTGGACATTCCAACAAGACAATGATCCAAAACACAAGGCCAAGTCGACCTGTCATTGGCTACAGCAGAATTAAGTGAAGGTTCTGGAGTGGCCATCTCAGTTTTCTGACATCAATATCACTGAGCCACTCTGGGGAGATCTCAAACTTGCAGTTCATGCAAGACAGCCCAAGAATTTACAGGAACTGGAGGCTTTTTGCCAAGAGGAATGGGCAGCTTTACCATCTGAGAAGATAAAGAGCCTCATCCACAAATACCACAAAAGACTTCAAGCTGTCATTGATGTTAAAGAGAGCAATACACGGTATTAAGAAATGGGGGGGGGTATGTAAACTTTTGATCAGGGTCATTAGGGTGTGTCTGTTGTGATTATGATTTAAAAAGAGTAAACACAGTTGATTGATAATAATGGCTTCAGCCAAGCACTAACCATGAGTGAAAGAAAAGTTTTTGTGTTATCATTCATATTCTCTGAAAAATGGCCAAGAAATCATAAATTCTGCTAGGGTATGTAAATTTATGAGCACAACTGTATATATATATATATATATATATATATATATATATATATATATATATATATATATATATATGTGTATATTCCTGTATATCTATATGTATATATCTATGCCTTGCAAAAGTATTCATCCCCCTTGGCATTTTTCATGTTTTGTTGCCTCACAACCTGGAATTAACATGGATTGTTTGAGGATTTGCATAGTTTAAATTACAGAACATGCCCATAACTTTGAAGATGTTTTTTTTTTCATGTTTCCTTGTGGGGATGGTGTTGTTTGGGTGATGTGATGTGTTGGGTTTGCGCCAGACATAGCGTTTTCTTTGATGGCCAAAAAGTTCAATTTTAGCCTCATCAGACCAGAGCACCTTCCATTTTGGGAGTCTCCCACGTGCCTTTTCGCAAACTCAAAATGTGCCATTTTGTTTTTTGCTGAAAGTAATGGCTTTCTTCTGGCCACTCTGCCATAAAGCCTAATGCCGTGTACACATGAGCAGACTTTTTGACCGGACTGGTCTGACGGTCTATCCGACGGACTTTCCTAATGAATGGACTTGCCTACACACGATCAAACCAAAGTCTGACAGATTTGTACGTGATGACGTACGACTGGACTAAAATAAGGAAGTTGATAGCCAGTAGCCAATAGCTGCCCTAGTGTTGGTTTCACTCAGTTGGACTAGCATACAGATGAGCGGATTTTTCGACCGGACTGGAGTCCGTCAGAAAGATTTAAAACATGTTTTATTTCTAGGTCCGTCGGACTTTCGGGAAAAAAAAGTCCGCTGAAGCCCACACACGATCGAATTGTTCGATGGAGTTTGGTCCGCCGGACCAAGTCTGCCAGAAAGTCTGCTCGTGTGTATGCGGCATAACTCTATGGAGCGTACAGCTTATTGTTGTCCTATGTACATACTCCAGTCTCTGCTGTGGAACTCTGCAGCTCCTCCAGGGTTACTTTAGGTCTCTGTGCTGCCTCTCTGATTAATTCCCCCCTTGCCCAGTCCGTGAGTTTTGGTGTGCGGCCATCTCTTGGCAGGTTTGCTGTTGTGCCATGTTCTTTCCATTTGGTTATGATGGATTTGATGGTGCTCCTAGGCATCATCAAAGATTTGGATATTTTTTATAACCTAACCCTGACATGTACTTCTCAAGAACATTGTCTCTTACTTGTTTGGAGAGTTCCTTGGTCTTCGTGGCAGTGTTTGGTTAATGGTGCCTCTTGCTTAGGTGTTGCAGCCTCTGGGGCCTTTCAAAAAGGTGTGTATATGTAATGACAGATCATGTGACACTTAGATTGCACACAGGTGAACATCATTTCACTAATTATGTGACTTCTGAAGGTAATTGGTTGCACCAGAGCTTTTTATGGGCTTCATAACAAAGGGGGTGAATACATACGCACATGCCAATTATCATTTTTTTATTTCTGAAAAATAGTTTTATGTATATATTTTTCTAATTTTACTTTACCAACTTAGACTATTGTGTTCTGATCCATCACATATAATTCAGATTAAAAAACAACTAAAGGCTGTAATGTAACAAAATAGATAAAAAGACAAGGGGGGTGAATACTTTTGCAAGGCACTGTAGCTCCAAAAGAAGCACAGTCATATGCACGAAACTAGTCGAGCACGCCACTAGTATCTTGAAAAGCAGAAATGACATCTTCTGAGTTGGCTACTGTTACCCATCACTAACTACTGTTAGGAATTTACCTATTCAGATTACCATACATGCTATTGTATTGGGTTGATTGCCGTACTCAGAATGTTTCCAGGCCCCCTAATGTATCTATCAAGCCCGTTTGGACCCTGGATAGACAGTGGACTGGGGAGAAGGTTTTAATCACTTTTACTGATTTACATGTATTTTATCAAGTGTTTGTTTATGTTTTTCTAATAAACTTTGTGATACCCTTCTTAGTATGCCTATAAAGTCAATTTTTTTCATACCCTAGTTCTTGACATAATTTTGTATGAAGATTTTACATGATGTAAATGATTGCATTGGAGATTGTGACCTCACGTTTTTACATTTTTGTACGGTGGAAATTTGGGAGCCCACTGTGACACCTCTCCTACAATTGAAGCAGACACGAGAGGAGTGACTCATCCGTTATTTGGATATATATTTTATATATTTAGAATGTAATATTGACATGTTTGATTTATGTGAATTTTGCTGAAATTAAAGATTATCTTGTACCTGCAGAAAATGCTAAGAAGGCCTCATTCTTTTTAAAGCTCCCATTTTCATCTAAGAACCGCTCTGGAGTAAAAGTGAATGGATCAGAAAAGTACTTTGGATCATGTAGAATGAAAGACAGGGGGACAAATACATCTGTACCCTGCATAGAAAAGGAAACACAAATGGTCAGGTTACTGCAATATTAAGTGAGGTTAAAAGCACTTGGAATCTAACAGATAAAGTCCCAGTACACAAGGAATAGCCTAAAGGACCCTAGTGCAAACATTTATAATGGCTAAATTTAGGCCCATTGCCCTCCAAGCGGTTCTTTAGTCTGAAAAAAACAAAAAACAAATATTGTAGCTGCTGATGTTTAATAAAAGGCAGGGCCCTCTCTACTATTGATTGGACCCTGAGCAAACATTTTCTTGTGCTCTCACCTAAGAAATACAATAGATAGCAGCTGGACTCAAAATCAGTTTACTGCAGCAGATCAGGTAGTGATTGCGATTGGTTGCCAGAGGTTGCAGCATATCATTGCAGCTCACCAACTGGCTGCTAGAGGTTACTGCACATAATTTTTGCTCACTGATTGGTTGCTAGAGGTTACTGCACATCATTACTGCTCACTGGTTGGTTTCTAGAGGTCAAACAGGGCAGGTCAAACAGTAGATTACATATTCAGAAGAGCATGTAACAAAAATCAGGTATTAGATACTGTTTGCCTTTATGGTAAAAATACTTTTGTCTATGTGTTACATGGGCACATGTAAGACAGAGGTTTTTTGAATTGGTACATACAACATAAGGGGCAATCAAAGGTTCAGCAGTTCATTACTGTTCACTGATTGGTTGCTAGAGGTTACTGCACATCATTATCTCTAGAGGTTACTGCACAATTGTGGGTGTGGCTAAACTGCACTAAACAGTGAGGCATTGTTATATACCAGGATTTTGGGAGTGCACTATATACAGACTGCAGGGTTCTGGAGTACACTACAAACAGAGTGCAGGGTTGAGGAGTGCGCTATGTGCAGAGTGCAGGGTAGAGGAGTGCACTATATGCAGAGTTGAGGGGTACACTATATGCAGAGTGCAGGGTTGAGGAGTCCTCTAAGTACAGAGTGCAGGGTTAAGGGGATCGCTATGTGAAGCTTTGAGGGGTCTTCTATGTGGAGAGTGCAGGATTGAGGGGTCCTCTATGTGCAGGGTTGAAGGCTCCTCTATGGGCAGAGTGCAAGGTTGAGGGCAGAGGTATAACTAGAACCTTTAGGGCCCTGGCGCAAGGAACCATGAAGAGCCCCCCTGACCCCCCCCTCCACCCAAGCCCCGGGCTCCAGTTCTGGGAGGGTATTCATGGACACCCGCCCAGAGCCCTGTCTCCTGCGTGCCCCATGGGGTAAAGGGCTAATCGCAGCGGCCCTTTACCATGTGATCAGCTGATCACATATAAACAGACTTGCTGGTTATCATCAGTTTCCTTCCACAATGTGTCTGTGTGAGGAAAGGAGAGCCATTAAACGGCAAGACTGTCAGTACACTGATCATCAGTGCCCTGATTATCAGTGCAGCTCCATTAGTGCCCATCAGTGCCGCCTATAAGTGCCCATCAATGCCGCCTATCAGTGCCCATCAGTGCAGCCTATCAGTGGCACCTTTCAGTGCTCATCATTGCCAGCTATCAGTGCTCCTCAATGCCGCCTGTCAGTGGCACCTACCAGTGCTCATCAACGCTGCTTATCAGTGCCCATCAATACCGCTTATCAGTGTCCATCAATGCCACCTATCCGTGCCCATCAGTGCCGCCTAACAGTGCTACCTATCAGTGCCACCTATCAGTGTCCCTCAATGCTGCCTATCAGTGCCACCTGTCAGTGCTCATCAATTCCGTCTATTAGTGCCCATCAGTGCTGCCTTTCAGTCCTCATCAATGCCATCTATGAGTGCCACCTATTGGTGCTTCTCAATGCTGCCTATCAGTGCCACCTATCAGTGCTCATCTATGCCGCCTATCAGTGCCCATCAGTGCCACCTTTCAGTGCTCATCAATGTCGCTATCAGTGCCCATCAATGCAGCCTATCAGTGCCAACTATCAGTGCTTCCTCAGCAGGACTCTGAGCTGAGAGCATCTCTCTCATACAGCCCAGAGCCTGCACTGACAGTTCCTCCTCCCTCCTCACTTGCACTGATGGGAGATGAGAGAGCGGATCTGCTCCTTCTCCTCCCGCCACTCTCCCCCTGTGTGCAACGTGGGAAGTGTGAATGATCAAATTCAGCTACTGGGCTTCACACTTCTGGTGGTGCACACAGGAGGAGAGGGGCAGGAGCAAATCAGCTCTCTCCTCTCCCATCCGTGCAAGTGAGGAGGGAGGTAGAACTGTCAGTGCAGGCTCTGGGCTGTATGAGAGAGACGCTCTCAGTTCAGAGCCCTGCGATCAGCAACCCCGCTGGGGCCCCCTACAGTGCCGGAACACCAGGGCTGGTCGCAAGTGCAACCTTTGTGACCCAGGTAGTCCCGCCACTGCCCCTAGGTCAGTCTGTCACCATTATAATTCCCCCATGTCAGTCTGTCCCCTAGTATAATTCCCCCCAGGTCTGCCTGTTCCTTAGTACAATCCCCCCAGGTCAGTCAGACTGACCTAGATGGATCACACTGGGGTACATACTGATGTAGGGGGATTATACTGGGGGACAGACTGACTTGGGAAATGGGAGGACTGCACTAGGGGATGGACTGATTGGGGGGATTATATTAGGGGACATACTGGACGGTCACAGTGTGCACAAAAACAATCTAACCCCCCACCCAGATCAGCCTGTCACAGTGTGCACCCCCCCAGATCAGCAAGTCAGTGTGCAACCCCCCAGATTAGCAAGTCACAGTGTGCAACCCCCCCCAGATCTGCAAGTCACAGTGAGTACAGCCACAATCCCCCCCCACCCCGATCAGCCTGTCAGTGTGAAACCACCCTCCAGATCAGCAGGTCGCAGTGCGAACCCCCCCCCCAAGTCACAGTGTGCATAACCACAATCCCCCCCCCCCAAGATCAGGCTGTCACAGTGTGCACAATCACTCCCCCGTCCATATTTACACACAGTACCTAAGCTGCATGTGGAATTTCTTTTCTCCCGGGCACTTGCAGGTGCAGTTAGAATGGCATTGTTGCCCCCCCCCCCAGTGATGCTGATCCCACCCACACACAGCCGCGGTCTGCTCCTGGAAAGCAGCTGATCTGTGTATGACTGGAAGGGAAGTCGCACGATCCTGTTGTGACAAGAAACATAATTTACACAGGATGCCCGTGCAGGCTGCTGGCTTCACAAGGAACTTGTGCCTGTGTAGAATCCCTGCCCCCCTCCCTCTCCCTCGTCTGTTCTCATGTAGAGATCTGTAGAGCAGAGAGGGTTCTGAACGGCCGCTGACAAAGCAGAGCAGCTAGCAAGTGACCAGCGCAGGTCGCAGAACTCTGGCTTAAAAAAAGACCTAGCAGGCAGCAGCGTGGGTTTCGGTGCAGCTGCTTTTGGCCCCCCAACATCGATTGGGCCCAGGGCAGCTACCCCATGTGCCCCACATTAAAGATAGCCCTGATAAAAGGACTACCTGTCCAGGAATCCAGTGCTCACCTGTGCTAGTTCTTCACTAGTCTTCTGTTCCCTGGAGTCGGCATCTTAAGTGTGGGAAGCCAGTTGTGACTTCTTTATAGCGAGCTTCCCACTGTGCATGTGCGAGCCACACTGCACTTTGTGAATGGTCTTACAGCCTTCTGGGGTCTGTGACATGTCTCAGAAAGCTGTGTTCAGGTAGGGAGGTGGGTAAACTTCAGAACTGTCAAGACCAGTTATTTGCTCCCCCAAAAAACATAAATGTGTCCAAATATGGTAGAGGAGGGGGAAGGAGGCAGAAAAGCAGAACTTTCCCTTTTAGGTGAAGTTACACTTTAAAGCACAACTAGTCAGTGAAGCTACCGATCCTAGCTATGGACCAGTAATGAGACCTGTAAGGTGGGAGGCTTTAGAGCTCCCAAGGGCCTACAAAGTATGTCAAAATACAAGCAACTAAATGTGGTGCCTACCTTTCATATCTGTTGTACATGTTAGCACACTAGGGGCTAATCAAATGTCTTCCCCAATATTATAGCACCAGCTGAAAGATCCCCACAATTCCAGTAGGGAGATAACATAGACATAAAATCAGTGCTCACTATCAGCAATCCTAAAAGTGGTCCTAAAAGTCCCAATCCATAAAGATGTCCTTACAAAAAATTCTCAATCTTTTCCAAGTCCAATGTAGACCAAACAGCTTCAGCAACGTCCTCTCTGGTTGTGAATCCCTTGTAGTACTCCACTCAACAAGGTGAAAACATCTTGAAAAAATAATGCTATATAGTGTAGTATGTCTAATCAAATTGGTGTGTTTAAAATAATGCGTTTACAGTATATTGTGCTTACATCAAAATCATAAAGTAGTTTCCACTGAATCCAAAGATGTGTTCTTATATACAGGTAGGTACTCTTACCCTCATCTTTCTCAAACAGAGCCTTTCATAAAACTCCAATATGGATGTTTCTCGGTGTCTCTATCTCTCCTCCAGAAGAATTCTTCCTCCCCCTCTCGCCAGATTGCCGTTGGAAGCAAATGTAAGATTAATAATGTACAATCAATTAGTCCTCTCTGATAAGAAATCCTTGTTCTTACATCCAGAAAGACACATAAAAAAGAATGCTATTCAGTAAGCATTGTTATCATGGATATAAGTGCAGGCCTGGTGCAAGGATTTTTGACACCCTAGGCGAAACCTCATTTTGCCAGCCCCATACTGGCTCTGCCCCTGACTCCACCCCCTTTGCCCTGCCCATGTATACGGTGGAGGTGGCGGGGTGGAGAGTAAACAGACCTACCTGATTCCTACATTCACCTACCTGACCACTACACTGGCCTACCTGACCACTACGCAGACCCACCTAACCACTACGCAGACCCACCTGACCACTACACTGACCTACCTGACCACTACAGAGACCCACCTAAACACTACACTGACCCACTTGACCACTACCCTGACCTACCTGACCTACCTGACCACTGCACAGACCCACCTTACCACTAGGGATGGGCAAACGGTTCGACCCGAGCATAACTTCGGGCTGAACTTTCTTTTTGTTCGGACGTTCATTTAACAGCCGAACAAACAGGTCGTTCGACCATTTGTTTGCCCCCCCCGAACCGACCACAAGGCATTGCGGCACTGAACAGTGCATTGCAAGCCGTGATTGGCTGAAGCAGTGAAAGCTTCAGCCAATCACAGCACAGAGCAAAGTCAGAGTCATGATTGGATACTGTCATCATGACTTTATCCTATCATGGCTCATTCCCGCCCCACAATATAAAAGTATTCTTTCAATGGCAGCCATTTTCAGTGTGATTTTGGTTTGGAGAGAGATAGAACAGGGTTCTGTTCAGTGCTATTAGTTAGTGTGCTATAATGTGCTTTTTTGCTTCAATTGTCAGTGGAGAATAATAGTTTAGTGTCAGTCTAGGGATAGTGTGAGTGTAGTGAGGAGGACCATCATTCAGCTTTTCATAGTGTGCAGCTAGAGTAGGGACAGCTCAGATAGTTTCAGTGTAGTGTAGTGAGACCGTGTTAGTAATCTTGACATTAGTATATAGCTAGAGTAGGGACAGTTCAGATAGCTTCAGTGTAGTGACAGTTGAATACTGTCTATTTGATTGTGTTACTGCCAGTTTAATGCCAAATCGTATTGCTTGCGTCACTGCCAGTTTAATGCCATATAGTTTTGCATGCGTTACTGCCAGTTTAACGCCATATAGTTTCGCGTGCGTTACTGCTTGTTTAAGGCCATATCGTTTTGCGTGCATTACTGCCAGTTTAACGCCATATCGTTTTGCGTGCGTTACTGCCAGTTTAAAGCCATATAGTTCTGTGTGCGTTACTACAACTTTAATGCCATATAGTTTTGTGTGTTACTGACAGTTTAACGCCATATAGTTTTGCGTGCGTTACTGCCAGTTTAACGCCATACCGTTTTGCGTGCGTTACTGCCAGTTTAACGCCATATAGTTCTGTGTGCGTTACTACAAGTTTAACGCCATATAGTTTTGTGCGTTACTGCCAGTTTAATGCCATTTACTTCTGTGTGTGTTACTGCCAGTTTAACGCCATATAGTTCTGTGCGTCACTTTATGTTTGGCGCATTATATTGCAGTATATTATATTGTATCCCTGGAGTGTGTCTGTGTAGTGTGAGTACTCAAATTAAAGGGCACCAAACACCTCTTTACATTGATTAAAGTGCATCTACGTACAGATTTCAACTTCTCCTTTACATTTGCTTATAAGCACCGCCCTCTCCCTCCCAATAATGTCTGGGAAAACAACAAGGAGAGGCAGATGTTCCCTTGGCACTGTAAGGGGGCCAGCAACAAATGTGTCCACAGGCAAAGGTGGACGTGGTGGTCAGTCCTCAGGCAGGGCATAATTTTCTCTGTTTAGTGAATTTGCCCGTGCTATCCAGCCACAGCATGCAGAGGAGGCGGTGGACTGGCTTACTAAACCTTCCTCATCCTCTGTCACACAAGCAGAGACAACCTGCCTCCTTGTCCACATCTTATTATTTATTTGATTGAGTTATTTGACCACAGCGTCAGTCACTTGCTCCTTGATGATGCCCAGCCATTACTGGATTCAAATGCTGGTTCTGAGGTTGAGGATGACAGGAACATGAGCCTAGAGAGAGGGAGGAACACTGGTAGACAAATTGGCATTCGTGTTCCCCAAGCCACAGCGTATTGCCATGTTGTCTCCAGTGGTAATGATGGAGATGGAGGAGATAGAGATGATGATGATAATGTCACTGATGCGACTTGGGTGCCAGATAGAGTAGAGGAGGAAACTGAAGGTGAGGCGGCACAACCCCAAGGAGGTCGGCATCAAGAAAGAGTAGAGAGCAGCCACCCAATTCCCTCACATTCTGCAGCTGTTATCTCCCGGCCCAACCCCCACAGCTCAGCTGTCTGGGCCTTTTTCAGCACATCTGCAGCAGATTGCACTGTTGCTATCTGCAAACTGTCACAGTGTCACAGGCACATCAAACGTGGAAAAAACACCGACCATTTGGGTACCACATGCCTAACAAGGCATTTAACGTCCAACCACTCAGCCCGTTGGCAAGAGCACCTAAAAGCCACACAAAAGGGGCACAAATCTGTCCCTCCTCCTCTTCCTCCTCCTTACCCACTTCAGTCTGCCCCTGCGATACTGAGTCATTACCTTTCAGCAGCCTCCACTGACAGGGATGATGGTATAGCACAGGGTGTCCAAGGTCCTAGCAGCTCATCTACCAGCAGCTGTAGACCATAGGCGGCAAATTGTTCTGCCCCATCTTCTGCAGCGGAAAAAAAAATACAGTCCCTGCCACCCACATGCCCAGCGCCTGAATGCAAGCTTGTCAAAGCTGTTGACTCTCCAACTTCTGCCTTTCAGCCTGGTGGATTCTGCCCCCTTCCGTGAATTCGCACAATGTGCTGTACCACAATTACAGGTTCCCAGTCGATACTACTTTTCACATAAGGCCGTTTCATCTCTCTACCATCACGTGGAAGGGAATGTTCTGTCATCATTGGGCAAGGCAGTCAGCCGTAAAATCCACCTTACTGCTGACACATGGTCCAGCAAGCATGGGCAGGGATGGTATATTTAATTCACAGCACACTAGGTAACGCTGCTTGCAACTCAAAAGGATGCAGGACAGGGCTCAGTGCTGCAGCTTATTGTGCCCCCACGTCTCCATAGAGCTGCTGGTGATGATGCCAGACCTGTGAGCTCTACCCCCTCCTCCTCCTCCTCCGCCACCTCCATGCCCTCCTCTGCAGAGTTATCCTATGAACATCAGGTACCCCCTAAGCGTACAAAGGGCTTTTCCCAGAGTCAGGCTAAAAGGTGTCATGCAGTGCTTCTCCTGGTGTATTTTGGGGACAGGAACCAACAGTGGATTCTAGTGTGGAGTGTCTTTTCCAACCCAGACTGGACAACCACGCAGGAGGACCGCGGGAATTGTGCGGTAAAAGCATGAGAAAGTTGCAGGTAACGGAATATGTAATAATTTGGTAATTATACGTCTGTGAAAGTTGGGACAAAGGGAAACGAGTTGATTCTTACCAGGGTGGCCAGCTGCCTTGGGAGAATGGTAAGTCTGGAGCACAGCAGTACGGAGACACTCTGGGACAAAGCAGCGGTCACAAGGTTTCTCAGGAGGAGCATCGACCTGAGCAGCAAGAATTTTGTCACCCAAAGGAGAAGTAAGACTGGTGCGAACCACAGCCAGAATACGATCAGGAGGAATCATAGGAACCGGACCCGACTCCAACTTGGAAGTTTAGGAAAATTGTCGTGACAAGGCGTCAGCCCTTACAATGAGACAATGTAAATTGATCAGAATCCCAAAACTATACCTCTCACATGTGTTAGATAGAGATAGTGGCGCTAATATAAATTGTGTAAAATAATGAGTCAGAGCAGCATGATGCCTATGACCCTCTAATTATACATAAAAATAATTGTAATAATAGTGTCATGAAAAAAAATATTTTTATCATGAAAAAATTTTTTTTTCAACACCCAGTGAAAAGTGTCACTATAGATAATAAATTACAAGAATTGAATGATTAAGCTCAACAGTTGTTTTTCAATATAGATAGATATATATATAGAGTAGATAAATATTCTACTCTTCCACCACACCACCGTGATAGTGACACCACTCCCTCTGAAGAGCGAACTCACCAGATTGTATAGCCTCCCACTCTCGTGTTCGGCAAAACAGCAATTGAACCACACCTGGATTGCATGTGATGAACCGTGACTCCAATCAAGCCAGCTCCATATGTGAAAAAATGAATAAAGTGCTCCACATAGCGTGATACCATTTTGACAGATTTATTAAAATCACTCCAAACACTCTTCAATGGTTACACTCACTTTTAAACTGAAACAAAAAAGCCTTTGAACCAAAACCACAGCAAGCACAGCAAACAACAGGATCAGTGATCCAACGGTGCACCGCGGTCATAGCGGACCTGAAGTGTGATGTGGTGTATCTCTCAAATGGGATCCCATTTGAAGAAGTCTTTGACGAAACATATCTGGGGCATGGTTACACGGTATTCCATCGCACTGATATTAGACACCGCTGTCTGAGGAGGACTACACCGATTGGATTGCTGGGCCTTAGAAGGTTGGGTGAGAGATACACCAGATCACACTTCAGGTCCGCTATAACCGCGGTGCACCATTGGATCACTGATCCTGTTGTTTGCTGTGCTTGCTGTGGTTTTTGTTCAAAGGCTTTTTTGTTTCAGTTTAAAAGTGAGTAACCATTGAAGTGTGTTTGAAGTGATTTTAATAAATCTGTCAAAATGGCATCACGCTATGTGGAGCACTTTATTCATTTTTTCACATATAGAGCTAGCTTGATTGGAGTCACGGTTCATCACATGCAACTCAGGTGTGGTTCAATTTCTGTTTTGCCGAACACGAGAGTGGGTGGCTATACAATCTGGTGAGTTCGCTCTTCAGAGGGAGTGGTGTCACTATCACGGTGGTGTGGAAGAGTAGAAGATTTATCACACAAGAAGATTGAAAAACAACTGTTGAACTTAATCATTCAGTTCTTGTAATTTATTATCTATGGTGACACTTTTCACTGGGTGTTATAAAAAAAAATTTTTTTCATGATAAAAATAATTTTTTTCATTACACTATTATTACTATTATTTTTATGTATAATTAGAGGGTCATAGGTGCCACTTCCCCTGATCTCCCTGTCAAGATCAACGGCTCAACTATCAACCCATCTCCCCACGCCAAGGTCCTAGGTGTAATCCTGGACTCTGAACTAACCTTTCGACCCCACATTCTATCACTATCCAAAGCTTGCCGCCTCTGTCTTCGCAACATCTCCAAGATACGCCCCTTCCTAACCAATGACACCACAAAGCTTCTAATCCACTCCCTGGTCATCTCCCGCCTCGACTACTGCAACTCCCTCCTCATTGGTTTACCTCTAAATAGGCTATCCCCACTTCAGTCCATCATGAACGCTGCGGCCAGGCTCATCCACCACACAAACCGCTCAGCGTCTGCTACACCCCTCTGCCAATCCCTCCATTGGCTGCCACTCAGTCACCGAATTAAATTCAAGATACTAACTATAACTTACAAAGCCATCCACAACCTGGCCCCTAGCTACATCTCTAACCTAGTCACAAAATACCAACCTAATCGTTCTCTTCGCTCCTCCCAAGACCTCCTGCTCTCAAACTCCCTTGTCACCTCATCCCATGCTCGCTTTCAGGACTTCTCCAGAGCCTCCCCCATCCTCTGGAATGCTCTACCCCAATCCGTCCGATTTTCTCCTACTTTATCCACTTTCAGACGATCCCTGAAAACTCATCTCTTCAGAGAAGCCTATCTGGCCCCCACCTAACAACTGTACATTTATCTTCTCAATTCAGCACATCACCCACAGTTATTACCTCTTGTATCTCTTGACCTTCCCTCTTAGATTGTAAGCTCTAAGGAGCAGGGCCCTCTGATTCCTACTGTATCAAATTGTATTGTATTTGTACTGTCTACCCTCAAGTTGTAAAGCGCTACGTAAACTGTTGGCGCTATATAAATACTGTATAATAATATAATAATAATAATAGGCATCATGCTGCTCTGACTCATTATTTTACACAATTTATATTAGCGCCACTATCTCTATCTGTACACATGTGAGAGGTATAGTTTTTGGATTCTGATCAATTTATGTTTTTATTTAAGTGGCAGCTTTTTTCACTGTACACTATGTATGTACACACATTTTGTATTAATTTACATATCTTTTATATAGCTTTGCACTTTTCTTTGGCTCAGTGGAGTAAGAGGGATTCAGGGACGGCTTATTTGTATTTCTCTTGCTACAAACCAATGAGACAATGTAATTGAAACTTGACAAGAAAAGAGCCCGTCGCACCCTTCTGGGAGAGAGGCGTTTAGCCTCAGACAAGAATGTGAGATTCTTATGGTCAGTAAGAATGAGAACCGGCACAGTGGTACCTTTGAGGAGATGTCTCCATTCTTTCAGGGCTAAAATGATTGCCAACAACTCTGTGTCTCCAATCTCGTAATTGCACTCGGCAGGTGACAATTTCTTGGAAAAGTAGCCACAAGGATGCATAGCACTCTCAGAGGTAGGACGTTGAGACAGAAGGAGCGCCAACTCCAGTCTCAGAAGTATCAACTTCTAGGATAAAAGGTAACGTAGGATCAGGATGTGCCAACACACGAGCAGAAACAAAGGCAGCCTTGAGACTTTCAAAGGCCTTAATGGACTCTGGAGACCAACTCTGTGGGTTACCGTTCTTTCTGGTCATATCGGTCAGGGGCTTGACCAGAGGCGAGAAGTTACGAATAAACTTCCGATAATAGTTGGCAAAACCCAGGAAACGCTGCAGAGGACGTAACCCCACGGGTCGAGGGCTCTGTAGGACTGTCGAAAATTTCTCTGGGTCCATCGAAAAAAACAGCAGTGGAAATGACATAGCCCAGGAATTTAACCTGTTCCCGATGGAACTCACACTTCTCCAGTTTACAATAGAGATTTTTCTCTCTTAATTTCTGAAGCACACGACAGACATCTGTGTGGTGGCTCTCCAGGGACATGGAAAATATGAGGATATCATCGAGATAAACCACCACACATAACTACAACAAATCTTGGAGGACATCGTTAATGAATTCCTGGAAAACTGCCGGGGCATTACAAAGGCCAAAAGGCATTACGAGATACTCACAATCGCCTGTTCTGGTATTAAATGCAGTTTTCCACTCGTTGCCCTCCTTAATCCTCACTAGATTGTAAGCCCCTCTCAGATCAAGCTTAGTGAAAACCGTTGCTCCCTTGAGGCAGTCAAATATATAAATAATCAACAGGATCGGGTAAGCATTCCTAATCGTGAAACGACTGAGACCCCTATAATCAATACAAGGTCTTAGTTCACCGCTCCTCTTTTTCACAAAGAAGAAACCAGCAACAGCAGAAGACAAGGATTTGTGGATGAAACCCCTGAGAAAGTGCGTCTGCAACATTCTCCTCCATGGCTTTATCCTCCAAGACTGACAAAGGGTAAACCCGGCCACGAGGGGGAGTGGCACCAGGTTGAAGGTCAATTGCGCAATCATAAGGCCGGTGTGGAGGCAAACTACCGGCTTGACCTTTGTCAAAGACATCGCTAAAATCACGGTACTCCTCTGGCAGGTAGGAGAGTGAAGAGGTACACAGGACCTTGGCTACCTTCCGGAAGCATGTTTCACTGCATTGTGGTGACCAGGAGAAAACCTCAGCATGGAGCCAATCAAAAGAGGGGTTGTGCCTCTGTAACCAAGGATAACCAATAACCAGCGGAAACTTAGAAGAGGAAATCACTTCGAATTGGATTATCTCATGGTGAAGAGCCCCTACGCCCATGGACAATGGAACTGTCTCATGAGTCACATGGACAAGCTGTAGAGGTTTCCCATCAAGAGCCTCAATGGCAAGTGGAGTGTCACGCAGCTGCAGTGGAATCAAGTGCTTTGATACAAAGGCAGCATCAATGAACAGGCCTGCAGCCCCAGAGTCGATTAGAGCCTGTATCTCGATAGACGACTTAGCCCAAGAAAGGGTTAACCAAAACCAGGGGCTTATCCTTCAGGATAACTGGGGATGACACACAACACCACCTAAGGTCTGTCCATGACAGAACCTCAAGGTTCAGGTGTTCCCAGGACGGGTAGGACAAG
The DNA here is from genome assembly GCF_042186555.1 of Aquarana catesbeiana. Classification (NCBI taxonomy): domain Eukaryota; kingdom Metazoa; phylum Chordata; class Amphibia; order Anura; family Ranidae; genus Aquarana; species Aquarana catesbeiana. The sequence goes on from NC_133332.1 coordinate 57,014,964, forward strand.
ACTTAAAAAAGTGACCTGCCTGGCCACAATAAAGGAACAGTCTCTCCCTCCTCCTAAAGGCTCTCTCATCCGCAGAGAGATGCGTGAAGCCCAAGTGCATGGGTTCATCTTCACTGACCGACTAGGTGCCAGGAGGCATGGGAGATGAGGGAGGCACGGGTGGGACTGCAAAGCTCGGAGGCAAATGTACAGGAGGCTTCCACAAGCACTCCTTAAAAGAAAGTCTTTCTCTGAGTCTGGAGTGAATGAGGATGGCAAACGAGATCAAGCTCTCCAGCTCAGTGGGTATATCGCGGGCTGCTATCTTATCCTTGATGGAATCTGAGAGACCATGAGAAAAAGCAGCAACGAGGGCCTCATTGTTCCAAGCAACCTCTGCTGCCAGAGTATGGAACTCAATGGCGTAGTCGGCAACAGTTCTCGTACTCTGTTTGATGGACATGAGGCACTTGGCAGCAGAAGCGGAGCATGCGGGAACATCAAATACCCTTTTAAAGGAGGCCACAAACTCAGGGTAACTCAAGACAATGGGTTTTTGCATCTCCCATAGAGGGTTAGCCCAGGCCAAGGCTCTCTCAGAAAGCAAAGATATCATGAACCCTACTTTGCTTCTGTCCGTGGGAAACGCCTGGGGCAGCATCTCAAAATATATCTCAACTTGGTTAAGAAACCCTCTGCATTGAACTGGATCGCCCCCAAATTGCCCCCAAATCGCTGGGGAAGTGGGGCGGAACCAGACATACCTCTTATAGAGGTAATACTCAAGGCGGGTGCCTGCACAGAGACTGGCCCAGCAGCAGGGAAGGCCTGCAACTCAGGTTGTAACGGAGCAGCCACAGTGGGGGATTCCAGGTGAGCCGTGCAACTCAGGAGCGTTAGTAACGCCATGGCAAACTGACCATGCAGTGATCTTGCTCATCCAATCTGGAAAAAATATTACCAACAAGTGGATTCACTGTATCTTCTGAATTCATGGCCTTCGCCTACTGTCAGAAACCATGAACCAGACCGAGACAGAAGTACAGTAAAATCACACTTGTTTATTAATAAAAATAAAAAGGTAAATAGAGTAAGCGTAGTCAAAGCATAGCCAGAGTCCAGTAACTGGATTGGGTAGTCAGCCAAGCCAGAGTTCATTAACCAGATCGGGTAATCAGCCAAGCCAGAGTTCAGTAACCAGATTGGGTAATCAGCCAGGCCAGAAGTCAGGGATCCAAGTAGAAGAACAGCAAGCAGGATAAGGAGCCAGAAGGGATGTCAGCAAAGCCAGTCTTTAAACAGGTACGCAGGAGATGGTTTCTTGTGATGTGACCAAGGCGAAGGCAGTAATGAAGTGAGCTGGAGATCTTTAAGTAGATGGGACTGACAAGCAGATCCATAACAGCTGGTTAACTGTGGAGAGAGATGAGAGCTGGCAATTAGCCGACAGCTGAGCGGCCAGCTCAGAAAAGGAAGGGCTGAGCCAGCCCTGACACACACACAGGTTAAAATGGCTATTCAAGGTTAATTTCCCACATTTGTGGCTTTTTAAATTGCAATTAGTGTCTGTGTATAAACAGTCAATGAGTTTGTTAGCTCTCACATGGATGCACTAAGCAGGCTAGATACTAAGCCATGGGGAGCAGAAAAGAACAGTCAAAAGACCTGGTGATGAAAACTTTACAAAGATGTAAAAGGATATAAAAAAATATCCAAAGCCTTGAATATGCCAGTCAGTCAGTACTGTTCAATCATTTAATAAGAAGTGGAAATTTTGATACCAAGCCAAGGTCAGGTAGATCAAGAAAGATTTCAGCCACAACTGCCACAATAATTGTTTGGGATACAAAGAAAAACCCACAGGTAACCTCAGGAGAAAAACAGGCTGCTCTGAAAAAAGATGGTGTGGTTGTTTTTAAGGAGAACAATACAATGATACTTGAACAAAAAAGAGCTGCCAGAAAGAAGCCTTTACTGCACAAGTTCCACAAAAAAAACTGGTTACAATATACCCAACAACTCCTTGACATGCCTCATTGGGCTTTTTTGTGGCATTGGCACAGTAAAGGCTTCCTTCTGGGAGCTCTTTTTTGTTCAAGTATCGTTGAATTGTGCGCCTTGAAAACAACCACACTGTGTTTTTGGAGAGCAGCCTGTATTTATCCTGAGGTTACCTGTGGGTTTTTATTTGTATCCTGGGCAATTCTTCCACCAGTTGTGGCTGCAATCTTTCTTGGTCTCCCTGATCTTGGCTTTGTATCAAAAGAGCCCCGAATTTTCCACTTCTTAATACTGATTGGCATATTCAAGGCTTTGGGTATCTTTTTATATCCTTTTCCATCTTTATAAAGTTCCATTACTTTGCTACGCAGGTCTTTTGACTGTTCCTTTATACCACTTCATGGCTCAGTGTCTAGCCTGCTTAGGACATCCAAGTGAGAGCTAACAAACACATTGACTATTTATACACAGACATTAATTGTGATTTAAAAAGCCACAAATGTGAGAAATTAACTTATTACCATTTTAACCTGTGTGTGCCAGCTTCTGTGTCTGTACAAGGCCAAACATTCCAGGGTATGTAAACTTTTTATCAGGGCCATTTGTGTGATTTCTGTTATCATTATGATTTAAAAAGGATCCAAAAAACTATGTGATAATAAATGGTTTCATGTGATCACTATCCTTAAAAAAAAGACAGTTTTTTGGCATGATCATTCATATTTTCAATATTAATGCAAACTTTTGAGCTCAACTGTACCTGACCAATACACAGACCCACCTGACCACTACACTGACCTACTGGACCACTACACTGACCTACCTGACTACTACACTGACCTACCTCATCACTACACTGACCCACCTGACCACTACACTGACCACTACACTGACCCACCTGACCACTACACTGACCCACCTGACCACTACACTGACTCACCTAACCACTACACTGACCCACCTGACAACTACAATGACCACTACACTGACCCACCTGACAACTACACTGACCTACCTGACCACTTTTGAGCTCAACTGTACCTGACCACTACACAGACCCACCTGACCACTACACAGACCCACCTGACCACTACACTGACCTACCTGACCACTACACTGACCACTACACTGACCCACCTGACCACTACACTGACCTACATGACCACTACACAGACCCACCTGACCACTACACAGACCCACCTGACCACTACACTGACCCACCTGACCCCTACACTGACCACTATACTGACCCACCTGACCCCTACACTGACCACTCTACTGACCCACCTGGCCCCTACACTGACCCACCTGATAACTACACAGACCTACCTGACCACTACACTGACCTTCCTGAACACTACACTGACCTACCTGACCACTACACTGACCTACCTGACCCACCTGACCACTACACTGACCACTACACTGACCCACCTGACCACTACACTGACCTAGCTGACCACTTTTGAGCTCAACTGTACCTGACCACTACACAGACCCACCTGACCACTACACTGACCTACCGGACCACTACACTGACCTACTGGACCACTACACTGACCTACCTGACTACTACACTGACCTACCTGATCACTACACTGACCCACCTGACCACTACACTGACCCACCTGACCACTACACAGACCCACCTGACCTACCTGATCACTACACTGACCCACCTGACCACTACACTGACTCACCTGACCACTACACTGACCCACCTGACAACTACACTGACCACTACACTGACCCACCTGACAACTACACTGACCTACCTGACCACTTTTGAGCTCAACTGCACCTGACCACTACACAGACCCACCTGACCACTACACAGACCCACCTGACCACTACACTGACCTACCTGACCACTTTTGAGCTCAACTGTACCTGACCACTACACAGACCCACCTGGCCACTACACTGACTCACCTGACCACTACACTGACCCACCTGACCACTACACTGACCTACCTGACCACTACACTGACCCACCTGACTACTACACTGACCACTACACTGACCATCCTGACCACTAAACTGACTACTAAACTAACCCACCTGACAACTACACTGACCTACCTGACCACTACACTGACCTACCAATTTCCTACACTGACCACAACACTCACCCACCTGATTTCTACTAACTGGCTGAAAAGTCCTGTACATTTCCAGCCTTCAGGACAGCCCTGCACTGCATACAGAACACCCACCCCCACCTCCCCAGTACAATGTACATTGGTGGATCCGCCTCACCTCTCCATGGCCTCCAGATTACATCATCAGGCTCTACCCAGCACTGGACACACAGAGTACTCCTTTGGGGTCCCACCACCCAGCCACTCCTCGGTATCCCTCGCTGGTCCACCAACAGCCGCTGTACCTCTGCACCAACTGCTCCTCCATCTGCACCATGCACCGCCCCTCCCTGTCCACCATTCTCGTACAACAGGCCACATCAGACCAGAGGATTCCCAAGGCAGGGGGAGGGGCAATAGGCTGCTGCGGAGGAACACACCTCATCGCAGGGAGAGGCAAATAGCCGCAGCGCAGCACACTCGGGCCGGCACTGAGAGGCGGGGTGAGTGGACCTGGCCCATAGAGCAGCCTAGCTGCCTTGGGCCCCACAAATATATGCAGCCCCAGGCCAATCTGCCTCTGCTGGCCACGCCCCCGACTAGGCCGAAGCTTACCTCGCCTATTGGTAGTGCCTGCCCTGTATAAGTGTATCATCAACAATACTCCAATGATAAGAATCTCCCATGCAAGACATTAAAAAAGGGCCCATAGCGCAGCAGTACAAGTTAAAATCCAATGTTTAAAGTGCAAAAACTTACTTACAAACAACAGCTTGTAAAAATGCCTGTAAACCTCAATTAAGATGGCTGCCACAGCACTTCTGATTTGTGATTATGCCACTTCCACATTTGATGTCCTTTCCGATGTGTTTTGTCCATTGGACTTCTTCCCAGGATGTGGGTTCCTAGAAAGAAATCTATTGGACGAAATACATCCGAAGTGATGCCAGAAGTGACATAATCACACACCAGAAGTGCAGTGGTGGCCATTTTGCAAGTACGTTTTTGCACAATAAACATTGGATTTTAACTTGTACTGCTGCACTATGGGCCCTTTTTTAATGTCTTGTATGGAAGAGTCCTAACATTGAAGTATGTAGGATCGGGGGATTGTTGATGATACAGTTATACCCATGATAACAGCGCTTACTGGATAGCATTCTGGTTTTATGTTTCTTTCTAGATGTAAGATCAAGGAATTCTCATCAGGGAGGACTAACTGATGGCACATTATTAATCTTACATTTGCTTCCAAAACCAATCTGCAGAGAGGGGAGGAGAAATTCTTCTGGAGAGGAGATAGGCACAGAGAAACAGACACATTTGAGTGTTATGGAAGGCTCTGTTTGAGAAAGATGAGGGTAAGGGTACATATATAAGAACACATATTTGGATTCAGTGGAAATTATTTTATGATTTTGATGTAAGCACAATATAAACACATTATTTTACCTCCTTCAGATCTGCGCTATAGCGGAATGATGGCTACAGCATGGACCTACTTTGCCGGGAGGCCGTCAGTAGACGTCCTCCCCTTTGCTCTGTGATCACAGAGTCAATGAGACCCGATCCCGGACCCTTACCATGTGATCAGCTGTCAGCCAGTGACAGCTGATCACATAATGTAAACAGAAGATCGGTAATCGTTTTTTGACAGCGTGAGGAGAAAAAAAAGCGGATCACCGGCTTCAGTGCAAGGTACATCGGTCCTGAAGGGGCCAATCAGTGCAGCCTAATAGTGGCCATCAGTGCAGCCTCATTAGCATACATCAATGAAGGAGAAAAATTACCTGTCTGCAAAATTTATTAAAAAAATATAAAACGATTTTCTATTTTTTTTTAACAAACAATAAAAAAACCTAGAGGTGATCAAAGACCACCAAAAGAAAGCTCTATTTATGGGGAAAAAATGATAAAAATTTCATTTGGGTACAGTGCTTTATGACCGCACAATTGTTGTTCAAAGAGCGACAGCGCTAAAAGCTAAAAATTGGTCTGGGCGGGGGGGGGGGGGGGGGTTAGGTGCCCAGTAAGCAAGTGGTTGAATACACCAATTGGATTAGACATACTACACTATACAGCATTTTCTTTTTTGAGATCTTTTCAACACTTTTTGAGTGGAGCACTACAAGGGATTCACAACCAGAGAGGACGTTGCTGAAGCTGTTTCGTCTACATTGGACCTGGAAAATATTTTTTTGAAGGACATCTTTATGGATTGGGGCTTTAAGGATTACTTTTAGGATTGCTGATGGTGAGCACTGATTTTTTGTGTATGCTTTCTTATCTGCTAGTGGTTTAATATGTTGTACATAACCATAAACTTTATTAGTACAAAAAGCAAAATCCCCACATTTTATATTTTAAAAGAGAAGTATGTTTTTTTTCAGAATCATACTTACCTAGGTGAATGCAGCATCGGTCTGATGCTGCATCTGTCCCATGCCGCCTCTGCACTGAGAACCGAGCGATCGACCATTACCGATGGATTGGTTCTCACAGCTCCCCAAGCAGAGAGCTGCTGACTGTCAATCAGCAGCTCTCTGCTCTGCCCCCCCTGCGCTCACTGGAGAGCTGAGCTGTGGAGGGGCGGGGAGCGGGCGTCTCAGGCTCTAAGCGGCTCGCTGAGAAAGGAATCAGTCCAGGCACCTGGCGGATCCAGGCTTTATTGTCATGATGATGCAATGCCTGGACTGATTCCAGTGATGTCAACAGAGAGTGGACTTCAGCCCGCTCTCTGCTAGAAACAGGTCACAGGAGTGCAAAATGAATTGCACTCCTGTGACCCATAGGGGAAGCCCAGCCAAACAAGCTCAGGCTGGACTTCTCCTTTAAGGCACCTCCCCCGTTCCAGATTGTCCATAGGTGCCCCAAACCAGTGCTGATGGGTACTGGGCATTTTGGCACCCCTGGTGGCCAGAAGGGATGCTGTCAAGGGAAGACTTGTAAACCAGTTACCTCACCCCCATGGGAGGAAAATATGTGGTTGGTCCTAATTTGTGATCTGGTTTTAAGGTCCCTCAGACCTCTTTCTAGCTCACTATGCATGTGAAAGTATATAAATATAAATAACCCACATTGATAAAAAAAAAGTAATCTATTTAATTAATATTTACCCTTTAGGTTCTGAAGTCAACCCTTCAAGTGTTGTGCATAAACACAAGTTCAGTACCATGGAGAGTTATTTCTGAATGACCTACAGAATGACCTACAGGATAATGCCCCGTACATACGGTTGGATTTTCCGATGGACAATGTCCGATCGGAGCGTGTTGTTGGAAATTCCGACCGTGTGTGGGCTCCATCGGACATTTTCCATCGGATTTTCCGACACACAAAGTTGGACAGCAGGAGATAAAATTTTCCGACAACAAAATCCGATCGCGTCAATTCCGACCGTGTGTGGCCTGTTCCGACGCACAAAGTGCCACGCATGCTCAGAAGAAATTCCGACACGGGACAGCTCGTTCTGGTAAACTTAGCGTTCGCAATGGATACAGCACTTTCGTCACGCTGCAATGTTAAAAATGGTTTAATACAGCGCACTCTCTTCTTCTTTATAATGTGACAAGAATTAAGTCGTTTTGCTGCTCATATTCACACACACTTCTCACAAACTTCTTTTGTTACTATTTATCGGGATTCCCTCAATATATTTTGATTTCTCACATCTGACAACATATTTTTTTTTTTTTTTTTGACTTTAATGTAGAATCTTTTTTTGTGTTTCTCTTTTTTAATTTTTTTTTTGGTGCTTTTGATTTGTACTCCCAAAAATGTTTGTGTGTTTTTTGTGACAAGTTCCCACAACACCATTGATATGTTGTTCTATTTAATCTGTAGGAGATTGTTTGGTGTTGTTGTCCCTTGTTAATTTCACATTTTATGTTAGAAATGTACCTGAATCCTCACCAACAAACTGTCCTTTTTGGATGAAAACACACACAGGAGAGTAGAATTTACCTAAAAATATTTTATTAAGGGGTCACAACTATAAACAAAGAGGGAGGCAACGCTGGAGAAACTGCAGAAGTGGGCGAAGCCTTGGACCCCCAGGGCAGACATCAATTATTTAAAAGCAAAATTGGTGGCCTGAGGAGTCCATATCTAAGGGAGGGCAGTCTGGTCCAGAAGTCCCAGAGATCCGGAAAGCAGCAGATGACATCTGTGTCCCCAGGCTGTGGTCATACGAGAGACTGCATCTTCTGTCAGACTAGACTGAACCCAGGGTCATCACTCTTTGGTCTTCCTTCCACGCCTCCTTCCACGCTGTGGCTGTGGTGGTGGAGTTGTGGCAGCAGGAGGAGGAGGAGGATCCTCGATCTCAATGACATCCGTCTTGTGTGTCAGTTCCCCACTCTCCCCCTTACGAAGGACTTTATAAATCAGGTCCTCAGAGATCTTGCGTTGGCCCTCCTGCATGCCCAGCAATTTGGTGGCAGCCATGCAGGCAAAGGCCTCTTCAGGACTGGGGAAGGCTCTGAGGGACGCCGAAGCCTCCTGGATCAGCCTGTATGCTGAATCCTGCACAGGACTGGGAGTGGCCTTCCTTGCTCGTTTATGTGGCAGGTGGAGGGGAGGAACCTGAGACTCAGTCAGGCTGCGACTTGTCCCAGGCTTCTCTTGGCTGACACTTAGCCCCGCCTCCTCCTGGCTGCCACTAATCCCCGCCTCCTCCTGGCTGACACTAATAATCCCCGCCTCCTCCTGGCTGACACTAATAATCCCCGCCTCCTCCTGACTGCCACATTCCACAGCCTCCTCCTGGCTGAGGTCTTCCTGTGTATGAAAAAGGGACATAGTTTTAGTTTTTTTTACATCAATCACACACAATTTTCACCTCCTGACTGCTGCAAATTCAATGTTAACAAATATAACAGACTATCCTTCTGAGCCCAGCATTTTGCATTCTTGTCCCAATTTTGGGTGACCACTACTGTCTATTGATATGTAAAACACTTTTTTTAATCAGCAATTAATGATCAATAATAACATCTAGTAAACATCATTTATTTATTGCCCAGAAATCTGTCGAAGAATGCTATACCTGACTCCAGCTGGGCTCCTCCACTTCTTCCTGGCTGGAAGGCCCAGGTTGGACATCGGAAGCCTCAGCTGGGGTGGAAGGAAGAGTGGAAGGAAGAGTGGAGAGGGATTCCCTGACTTCAGTGTGGTCTGACAGAAATCGCAGTCTCTCGTAGTACCACAGCCTGGGGACATAAATGTCATCTGCTGCAGCTCCGGACCTCTGGGAATCTGTGACCTTCTTGCGCTCCCTAAGATAAGTGCTCCTCAGGCCACCAATTTTAGCTTTTAAATAAGGGATGGTTGCTGTGGGGACCACCGGCTTCACCAACTCCAGCAGTTTCTCCAGCGCTGCCTGCCTCTTCTGTTTGTGATTATAGTGGGGGTGTCTCACTTGCCACAGACAGGGCAGCTCCCTGTACTTGTCAATAAACAGGGGCAGGAAATTGTGGTCCTTGAACCCATCCATTTTCTCTGCAAGACACAACACAAGACAAACCCTAATGTCAGGCCAAACTCCCCTAATCTTGTTACAATATAGGCTTCCATTTCGAAGCAGTATAGGCCCAAGTTTAGATCCTACCTTCGTTAGCACGATCGGCGTCTCCGATGCTCCTTCCTCCACTCACAGATCGTACGTAAGACGCGCGTGTTACGATTTATACACACTGCGCATGCGTATAACTCCGCCCGCCCCTGACGTTCTTTCTATTCTATTCCCCGCCCCTTTTCGTTCGGCGCAGTGGAGGAAGAGCACATGGCGGATAGACAGCAGGATAGTGCTAATTACAGCAACGAGGAGGAGGAGGAAAGGCCGGAGCCTGAAACGTCCCGATCCAGAAAGAGATTAAAGGACTCAAATATGTCCTTTGGGGAGATGTGGGAGATGGTGGACATCCTGAAGAAGGCCGACTATGATGGAAAGTATGGGCCTTACCCCAACCACAATGTCTGAAAGGCCAAGATCATGGCGAAAGTGGTCAGAAGTCTGCACCGGAAATTCAGGGTACGACGATCGAAAGATCAGCTCAGGAAGCGGTGGTCGGACCTGAAATTACGAGAACATGAGCAGTACAGAAAGATCCGGAGAGTGCTGCAAAAAAGTAAGTAGTTGTGCTGTGTTCCTATTGTTCTTGTGTTTATTACGTTCGTGCTGCTCCATGTGCTTTTAGGAACTGTTGTACAGTTTAAAATGGCAACTTTCATGTTCATGGGCACATTATTCGTTCGGATCACACATTTTTATTTCGGACGATAAAATACCATTGTTTAGGCCATATGCATTTGGCCACCATTTTGAGGCCCTATACTTGTCTTCAAAGAATTGGGTTGTGTAGATGGGTTTGTTACTAGAATGAAATGCACACTAGATTGTGTGTAAGGAGAGGACACTCAGCAGCTGTTTTCACATCTGGACACTGGAGCACTAGTGTGGGATACAAAAACGCCATTTTTATTAGGGGGCCACACAGGTGCTCCAGTGTATACTATAGGGGGGGGCTACATCTGTGAAGCTTGTACCAAACAGGTAAAGTATTGCAGCTTGACAAAGGACACTAAAAAAGCTACATCTTGGAACTCGGCTAAAATAGACAATTGTACACCACTTCCAAGCAATGTTTCATCTTTATAGTTCTGCCATCAAATATCTGTGTGCTAAGTATACCATTTTTGTTTTACATAGGGGAGAAAAGACTCGGAGGACACCCCTCATCCGAGGAGACCAGAGCCCCCCACCCACCCCCCCTCTGGAAGAAGGGGAAATCCACCCAACACAAGATGAGCAGGAGGAAGAAGACGTGGTGGAAGTAGTCACCACAACAGGTGAGTGTCTGCGACCACAGGCTCAGATAAGAGATGGATGGCGGCATATTTTTTAGACCTAATTTATTTTGGGTTTCCTCTCTTTTTAGGTGATCGTGAGATTGTGGATGAAGATCCTTTCACAACCGAAAGTGCCCAGATCCTGATCGGGGAGATCATGGGGTGTAATTTACAATTGGAAAACATCAAGCAAAACATCAATGATGTTATTCCAAAATATAAAAACATCATTGATGTTTTGGGGCGAGTTTAAAGCCCCTCCAAATCACTTTCTTCTTTTGTCTGCTACAATGTGCGAAATGTTTTTGTGATTTTTCCAAAAGCCAAATTTAGAGGATGCACACAGTGTGTCAACATGTGCTATCTGCCATCACGGGAGATCAATGGACGCGTTTTGGGGGTGCAACCCCTTCCTCAATAATAAAGTAGCGGTGAGGAAGAGCTTTCTCCCCCAAAACACGTCCCTTGATCCCCTGTGATGGCAGATAGCACATGTTTACATTGGGAAATTTGTGTGCATCTTCCAAATTTGGCTTTTCCTGGGGTGATTTCCCCCCATCTGAACGCAATATCAAACACAGTTCCTAAATACTCATGTCTGATATTGCCTTCAAGTTCTACCAAATGTGAACTTTGTAAGATCAAGATTTGTGTCTTTCTTGTGGGTTTTACACAGGCCTGTTTTCTATAAAATGCACATTTTGATTTTGGATAATGACACCACAGAAATTGTTATACAACAAACATGTTGGTTTGTCAGAAAAACCTTTGGTAAATGCACATGTGATTGTGCAGGTATTAAAAAGATTGCTCATCAAGAATGTGTGGATTATTGTCTCAACACTACAACACTTTTGGGGTGATGTAATTGTTGTTTTATGAGAAAATGGGGGTAATTTCCTAAGGGCAAATCCTCTTTGCACTACAAGTGCAGTTTCAGTGCAGTTGCAAGTGCACTTGTAGTGAAAAGTGTCTTTGCATTTAGTAAATAACAGCCAATAGTGCTTTGTATAAGGTTACACAATCACGACATTTTCTGGACTCCACACATTTCTGTCAGGGTCAGCTCAAACAAACACAAGCAGTAAATGTCCACAAAGAAGAGCCTGGGGGGAGATGCCTGTCGAGAACTTGAGGTCCTGCAGGCTTCTCCCTGTGGCCAAATACCGCAGGGTAGCGACCAACCTCTGCTCCGGAGTGATGGCTTGCCTCATGCAGGTATCCTGACTGCTGATATAAGGGGTCAGCGAAGCCAACAAACGGTGAAATACGGGGTCCGTCATCCTGAGAAAGTTCCTGAAATCATCAGGATTATTCTCACGGATCTCAGGGAGCAAAGGCATATGACAGAACTGGTCACGCTGAAGCAACCAATTCTTGGTCCATGAACTCCTCCCCACCCTGTTCATGGACTGGACTTGTGTCAAGGTCAGGACCCCAACACCAAGCCCCCGCACAGCACGAACTCTACGAGGAGTACGCATACGAAACATGGCTAGAAAACGGTCGGCTGCTCAGAACGAAGTAACAGAACGCACTGAAGAACAGCAAGGCCTGTGAAGAGCGACCTGAAAACCAGTAACGAATGAACAAGAATACAATGACTACTTAAAGTCACGTGGAACTTGCTTGCACGCACTGAAGAGCAGATACAAACCCACAAGCACAAACTGAACGGCAGAAAACGATCTGAAAGCCACGAGTCTGAAAAAGCGCGAATCGTCTCTCACCAAACTTTTACTAACACGAGATTAGCAAAAGGAGCCCAAAGGGTGCCGCGCTTGGTTCTGAACCGGCCTTCTCTAGTCTCGTCGTACGTGGTGTACGTGACCGCGTGGTTGTCGATCGGAAATTCGGACAACTTTGTGCGACCGTGTGTAGGCAAAACAAGTTTGAGCCAACATCCGTCGGAAAAAATCCTAGGATTTTGTTGTTGGAATGTTCGAACAAAGTCCGACCGTGTGTACGGGGCATTAGTGTTATGCCGCGTACACACGATCGGATTTTCTGACAACAAATGTTCGATGGGAGCTTGTTCCGACCATGTGTAGGCTCCATTGGACATTTTTTGTCGGAATTTCCGACAACAAAAATTTGAGAGCTGTACACAATTCCGACGCACAAAATTCCACGCATGCTCTGAATCAAGTACGAGACGGAATCGCTCGGTCTGCTAAAACTAGCGTTCGTAATGGAGATAGCACATTCGTCACGCTGCAAATTTTGAAATCTTTCAATGCAGCACATTCTCTTCTTCTTTATAATGCTAGAATTATGAAGTTGTTTTGCAGCTGATATTCACACAGAGTTCTGACAAACTGATTTCTTTATTATTTCTTGTGATCTCATGAATATTTTTTTTTTTTTTGCCAGATCTCCAGAATAATGTTTTTAATTTTTGTTTATAGTAATCTCCTGTTTTTATTAAATCAAGATCTCCTGTTTTTAATTTTTTTTTCTAGTGATCTCCATAATATTTTTTTTCGTATTGTGTGTCAAGTTACCACAACAAAATTATTAGCTTGTATTTTTTAACCTCAAGGAGATTGGTTGGTGTTGGTGTCCCTTGTTAATTTGACATTGTCTTTTTGAAATGTACCTGCCTACTCACAAACAAACTGTCCTTTTTTAATTTTAACACATATCCAATGATTTTAGACAAAAAATAGACATTTATTAGGAGTCAAAACAAAATAAACAGGAAGGCAACACTGGATAAACTGGTGAAATTGGCGAAGCCTTTGTACCCCAGGGCACACATCAACTATTTGACAGGAAAAATTGGGAGCCTGAGGAGTCCATTTAATAGGGAGCACAATCCGGTCCAGAACTCTGAGAGATCAGGAACAGCAGCAGGTGACATATATGTCCCCAGGCTGTGGGCTTACAACAGCCTGCGTCTTTTGCCAGACCAGACCAAACCCAGGCCATCACTCTCTTGTCTTCCTTACACATGCTTGCTTTCATGCTTGCTTCCAGGCTGTGGCTCTGGTGTTGGAATTGTGGAAGGAGGTGGAGGAGAAGGAGGACGATGGTCCAACTCACACAGCTGGGTTTTGCTTGTGAGTTCGCCCCTCAACCCCTTATTTAGGGCCATATATATCACTTCCTCACAAAAGAGGCGTTGGCCCTACCTCCATTTCCTGCATTTTGATGGCAGCAATGCAGGCATAGGCCTCAAGAAGACTGGGGGGTTCTGAGGTCCGCAGAAGCCTGCAGAATTAACCCAAGTGCTGACTCATCCACGTTCCTCCCCTTCCTGGGCCTTTTTTGTTGAAGGCGGAGGGGAGGGACCTAAGATTCGGTCAGGCTACTGGGCCCGGCCACCTCCTGGCTGCCACTTCCCTCCCGTCACCTCCTGGCAGCCACTTACCCTCGCCACCTCCTGGCTGCCACTTACCCCCGCCACCTCCTGGCTGCCACTTCCCCCTGCCACCTCCTGGCTGCCACTTTCCCCTGCCACCTACTGGCTGCCACTTTCTTCAGCCTCCTCCTGGCTGAGGATTTCCTGTGTATGAAAAAGGGACATAGTTTTAGTTTATTGTTCATCAATCACACACAATTTTGAAAAATATGTTGAACAATGCTATACCTGACTCAAGCTGGGCTCCTCCACATCTTCTTCCTGGGTGAAAGTCCCAGGTTGGACGTCGGAAGCCTCAGCTGGGGTGGAAGGAAGAGTGGAAGGAAGGGTTGAGAGTGATGGCCTGATTTCAGTCTGGTCTGACAGAAATCACAGTCTGTCATAGTACCTGAGCCTGGAGACATACTGTAAATGTCATCTGCTGCTGCTCCTGATCTCTGGGAATCCTGGACCTTCTTGTGCTCCCTATTATATGTGCTCCTCAGGCCACCAATTTTGCACTTCAAAAAGTTGATGTCTGCCGTGGGGATCTGCGGCTTCATATATTCCAGCAATTTATCCAGTGCTGCCTTCCTCTTTAGTCAATTTGTATAAAAGGGGTGTTTTGTCTGCCACAGACATAGCAGCTCTCTGTACAAATCAATGAATTTGGGGAGGAAATCATGATCGTTGAATCGATCCATTTTATCCGCAAGACACAACACAAGTCAAACCCTAATGTCAGGCTAAACTCGCATAAACTTGTCCCAATATAGGCCTCAATCTCTAAGCAGTATAGGCCACTGATGCCCCAAGTCCAAATTGTATCTTCGTTAGAACGATCGGCGCTTCCGCTACTCCGTCCTCCACTCACAGATCGCATGTACGACGTACGCGTGTTACATTTTATATACACTGCGCATGCGTGAAACTCTGCCTGCCCCTGACCTTCTATCTAGTATATTCCCCAGCCCTTCTCTTTCTGCACAGTGGGAGAGCACATGGCGGAGAAAGAACAAGTGCATGAAGACAGCAGCAACGACGAAAGCCCGGAGCCACAAACGTCCCGATCCCGAGGAGATTTAAGGCCTTTAATATGTCCTTTGTAGACATGGTGGATATCTTGAAGAGGGCTGACTATGACGAGAAGCATGGACCTTACCCAACCCCAAATGTCAGAAAGGCCAAGATCATGACTAAAGTTGTGAAAAGTCTGCAGAAGAATTTTGGGGTACGGCGATCCAAGGATCAACTGAGGAAACGCTGGTCAGACCTCAAATTGAGGGAGCAGGATCAGTTCAGAGAAATCGAGAGAATGCTGCAAAAAAGTAAGTATTTTGTCGTGCGTTCCTATTCTTCTTATTACGTTCATGCTGCTCCATGTGCTTTTCTTTACTGTTGTGCAGTTTAAAATGGCAAGTTTCAGGTTCGTGGGCACAGTAATCATTCGTAGTAAACATTGTTTGTTCGCTCACTAATACAATGTTTTTGGCAGATGCAGGTTAACTACATTTGTTCATGCCTATTTGGATTAAAAGAAGTGTATGACATTGTTGTCTAGATGGGTTTGTAACTAGAATGAAATGCAAACTTGATTCAGTGTAAGGAGAGGACACTCAGCAGCTGTTTACACATCTGGATACAGGAGCACTAGTGTGGGACACCAGAACAAACTTTTTGGGGTGTCCCACACAGGTGCTCCAATGGATACTAGGGGTGTCTCCATGTGTGAAACTTTACCCAAAAAGGTAAGTATTCCAGCTTGAAGAAAGGGAAGAAATCATGTCTTCAGCTTGGAACCCTGCCAAAACAGACAATTGTACGACACTTCCAAGCAATGTTTCATATTGCTATTTCTTGCCTCAAAAATCTGTGTGCTAAGTATACCTATTTTGTATTGTCATAGGGGAGAAAAGAATCGGGACGTAAGAGGACACCAGGGACCCCCAACCTCCTAAAAAAGGGGAAGTCACCACACCACAACCTCAGGATGTGGAGGAAGGAGAGGTTTATGAAGTGGGCGAAATAGTGACCACAACAGGTGAGTGTCTGAGATTACAGCTTCAGGTAATAGATGTGTGCCTGCATATTTATAATACATGGTGTGTTTTTTTTAAATTTTAGGTGATGTGGACGTTGTCGAAGAAGAATCTCATTCCACAAGTGCAAGTGCACACGTCCTCATCGGGGAGATCATGGTGTGCAATCGGGCTTTACAGAAGATCAAGGAAGACATCAATGATGTTGAAAAAAGTCTCAAAAATATTGTTGATGTTTTAGGCAGAATATAAAACACATCAAAATTATTGATTTTTTTTTTTTTATTTGAACTTTTCTAAAAAAATGTTGAAAGCCAAATTTTGAAGATGCACCCAGTGTGTCAACATGTGCTATCTGCTATCACAGGATATCAAGGTGCGTGTTTTGTGGGTGCAACTCCTTCCTCGCAACTTAAGTAGCTGAGAGGGTTGCACCCCCGAAACACGTCCGTTGATCCCCCATGATGGGAGCTAGCACATGTTGACCTTAGGCATGGGATCAGTAGTGAAATCCCCATTTTGTCTGCCAATTTGTGTGCATCTTCAAAATTTGGCTTTTACAGGGGTGACATCACCCCATCTGATGAAGGCAATATCAATACAGTTTGGACATACTAATGTCTGATATTGTGTTCAATTTATCAAAGTTGAGCTTTGTAATTTCCTGAGTTGTGTATTGTTTTATGTTTTGAAAAACGTGCCTGCTTACCACAAAAATATGTTGGTTTGTTCAAAAACCCTTTTCTAAACGCACATGTGAACGTGCACAGAGTACATTTTTTTCTACTCAACAATGTGTGGCTTCTTCTTTCAACGCTCAAAAGCAGTTTTTTGCTTAAGTTGGTGTTTACAGCGACAATGGGGGTTATTTCCTAAAGGCAAATCCACTTTGCACTACAAGTGCACTTTCAGTGGAGTTTCAGTGAACTTTCAAGTGCACTTTTGCAGTGCACTTGTAGTGCAAAGTGGATTTTCCTTTAGTAAATAACACCCACAGTGCTTTATAATTTGCATCAATCAGGCCATTATCGTCACGCCAAAAAATTAATTCAGGGTGATGAAAATGATAAATATTATTATCATTAATGCATTACATACATTAACAACAAAAAGAAGGTGTGTGTGTAGCAGACCCACAACATAATAGTGAGCTGAAGAAGAGATTGTCACCTCATGTATCAAAGAAATTACGTTGGAACTATTGAAGAAAATGGCCAAAAAAACCCACATTTTTAGAACCTAAGAGACAGCTAAAAGAAAAACAAGTAGTAAATCAAAGGAAATATTTTTCAGATTAAAATACACATTTATTTTAAAAATACATTTATTTAAATACATATAATGTGATGTTAAAGGATAAAACTTACCCTAATATAGTCCTTCTGCAGAACCTGAATGATGGCAGAACAGGTCTCTGGAATAATGATCCCCAGAGCCTGGGGGGAGATGCCTGTCGAGAACTAGCCTCTGCTCGGGAGTGATGGCTTGCCGCATGCAGGTGTCCTGCTTCGTAATATAAGGGGACAGCAAAGCCAACAGACGGTGAAAAACGGGGTCTGTCATCTGGAGATAATTCCTGAAATCATCAGGATTATTCTCCTGGATCTCCCGCAACAAAGGCATATGAGAGAATTGGTCATGCTGGAACAAACAATTCTTCGTCTATGAATTCCTCCTCGCCCTGTTCATGGACTGGACCTGGATCAAAGTAAGAACCCCAACACCAAGCCCCTGCACAGCACGAACTCTACGATGAGTACGTACCCGCAACATGGCTTAAAAACAGTTGGCTGGTCAGAACAAACTAACAGAACGCACTGAATATCAGAAAGGCCTGAGGAGAGCGAGCTGAAAATCAGAAACGAGCGGACCAGAACGCACTGGAAATCAAATACGTAATTAAAAATACACACTGAAAACCAGATACGAACTGACTACATGCACTGAAAAACAGATTCAAACCCACAAGCACAAACTGAGGAGCAGTAATGAACCGAAAAGCACGAAAATCGCGAATCATCTCTCACCAAACTTCTACTAACACGAGATAAACACGAGATTAGCAGAAGGAGCCCAAAGGGTGGCGCACTGGCTATTGAACTTCCTCTTTATAGTGCCTTCGTACGTGTTGTACGTCAGCGGGTTCTTGAGGATCGGAATTTCCAACAACATTTGTGCAATCGTGTGTATGCAAGACAGGTCTGAGCCAACATCCGTCGGAAATAAATCCCAGGATTTTGTGGTCAGAATGTCCGATCGTGTGTACGCGGCATTAGACAAGCGATTCCCCCATTACCACAGTCAGTGTTGATGGGGGAATCCCTCCCACGGTGCTATTGTGTTCTCCTGGTGGGGGGAGCCATCCCTGTCTGGAGAACACGATTACTGCTAACAGATATACTGTAGTCACAGTCAGTAATCGCATGCTAAAAATCCAACATGCTGGTTGTACCCAAGTCGAGTGGTGGATCGACTTGAGTAAAATCAGCTGGCCCATAGATGGATCAAATCTCAGCTGATCCTTGATCCATCTATAGCCAGTTTTAATCTTTACTGTTACTATAGGAGTTCCTGGCGGTTTGCAGACAGCTGCATTTGCCTGGTACACATTTAGAGCACTTTCACACTGGGATGTTGGGGGCGTCGGCAGTAAAGTGCAGCTATTTTTAACGGTGCTTTACTGTCGTTTTAGCGGCGCTTTTTGGCTGCTAGTGTGGTGCTTTTAACCTCCTCTAGCGGCCGAAAAAGGGTTCAAAGCGCCACTGCGGCGGCACTTTGCCGGCACACCGGCGGCACTGCCCATTGATTTCAATGTCCCACAAGCGCACCGTTCCAGTGTGAAAGTCCCCGGGCTTTCACACTAGAGTGACAGGAGAGGTGCTTTACATGCACTATTTTTAGCGATATAGCGCCTGTAAAGTGCCTAAGTGTGAAAGCAGCCTTATCCTATTAAATCTCACTTGGGCAAGCTCCCAAAAAGTGAAGAATAATGTCCTTAATGGGATACAGACAGAAAAAAAAAAAGCTTGATGAGATTCTGACCTCTAACTAGAGGGTCCTTTCACACTGATCAGTTTTTGATCAGTTTTTCAGTTAAGGAAAGAGAGGAAAAAATGCATGAAAAATGCATCCCTTTAAATCCTATGGAACTCTTCGCACTGGTCAGTTGTGTTTCAGTTGCGTTTTTAAAAGTCCTGCTTGCTACGTTTTTGGTGCGTGTTTGGTGCGTATATAGAGTCCTGTTACACTGATTTGTTTTTGATCAGTTTTTTAGTTAAAAAAGCAGAAGATTATGCATTTGTACCACGTTTTTACAATAGAACAGCGTGAAAGCAGCCAAAAATTCAACTGAATTGCAACTGACCAGCCTGAAGAGTTCTACAGGATTCAAAGGGATCTCCTTCTTTTTTTTTTTTTTTTAACTGAAAACTCATCAAAGACTGATCAGTGTGAAAGGGTCCTAAAATCTCTAAAATACAAATATGTTCTGCGTAGAGATACAATTAAGCAAACAAGCTATCTCTGCATAAATATTTTACCTTGGGAATAGTAAATCCACGAAACTGAGTAGTCCTGGAGACCTCATGTGGCAGGTTCATGGGCAGCACATCAGCATATCTCTGGATTTCATGAATGATGGCATCCGTATAAGGCATAGACTCCCTGTCTTGGGATGCTGGGACTCGCAAACTTCCAATCACTTGATCAATTTCCTCTTGTACCTTAACTAACATAGATACTTGGTCAAAGTCAGTAAGAAAAAATAAATAAATCAACCTTTAGCTAGAATATTAAAGCAGATCTTCACTGCATCTGAGCACCAGAAACCAAAACACATGATTTAATTCATTTTTTTAATATTCAAAGCAATTCTCCCCCCAACCATTCATGTCTCCATGCTTTATTTTGTTGAGAAATCACTTTGAAAAACACCCCCTAGCATTTCTGGCCGTGGCCATCTTGAGTAAGGGTAAATGATTCATGTAGCATTTAATTCTTGGAATTCATCTGCCCTTAGCTCAAGCATAGACACAAGAGAGTCTGCTTAGCTGAGATAACCTCCCCTCCTTAAGACTCCTGGGATCTATGACATAATTTGCTTAGGCAAGAAACCAGGACGTAACTCAAGAAATGTAAAAAAAACGGTTAAAACAAGTAAATATGATATACCTTCCTATCTACTTACTAATGCTAGCCACACGATGATTAACAAATAATCAATGTTTATTGGGATAGTGAAGTTTCACTTTAAAAAAACGCATCACTCAGAATCACAGTTGGGAAATGAACAAAGAATTCTACTTCTGCCGCATACACACGATCGGACTTCTCGTCGGAAAAAGATATGATGGCTTTTCCGAAGGGATTCCGCTCAAGCTTGACTTGCATACACACGGTCACACAAAAGTTCGCTGAACTTTCGACCGTCAAGAACTTGGTGACGTACAACACTACAACAAGCCGAGAAAATGAAGTTCAATGCTTCCGAGCATGCGTCTAATTGTTTCCGAGCATGCGTAGGAATTTTGCGCGTCGGAATTGCCACAAACGTTTGCATTTTCGGATAGGAACTTTTTCCAACCGAAAAATTGAGAACATGCTCACAATCTTTTGCTGGCTGGAAGTCGGTCAACAAAAGTCTGATGGAGCATACACACAGTCACATTTTTCAACGAAAAGCTCTCATCGGTCTTTTGCTGGCCAAAATTCAGATCGTGTGTACGCGACATTCCAGTATTTATCTCTTCTAGAGTGTTTCTCTGCTACAATGTGTCACAATTCCTGTTACCTGAAGAGCAGTTTCAAAAAGTTCTAGTGATATACATAAAAAAAAAAACCCAAATGTCCATGAACTTCAACCTTTAAAAACCTTATTAACTATAATGGATCTAGAAAATCAAAAATAAAAAAAATATTTTTAGCTTAAAAGACAAACAGGGCCAAAACTCTTTTGGCCCTATTTTCACCTGGGGAACAAGGTGCCCTCCATGACCCATATTCAGCTAAAATCTGCTGTCGGCTGATGCCATAGAAGTAATTCAGACTCTGGAGAGATCCTGAATTTAAAGATGGGATATACCCAGATGCCTGGACGGGCAGCTGGCCCAGCCTCTCAGCGAGCCTCTGAGAGCCTGAGCTACCTCCTGACAGTCACCGGCTCTCTGCTCACTGAAGACCAAGAACTGATTGATCAGCAGTCTTTGATTGCTCTGTTCTCTGTTTTCATTAGATTGATGCTGCATCCACTTAGGTGAGTATAAAAGTTTTTGTTTTTTTTAATCTCCAACTTCCCTTTTAAGATGGGATTGACAACCCATTCATAGATCTCCGTTCCAGCATGTTGCATTAACTAGCTAAAGTTGTACTGTACTTAAAATGGTATTAAACATAAAGATAAAAGCATTAAAGGGGTTGTAAACCCTTGTGTTTTTTCATCTTAATTCATCCTATGCATATCCTATTTAAAATAGATACACATCCCTCCACATTTAAAGCTCTCTGCCTTGGACTCTTACGTTTAACATCTGGATGTTTGAGAAGAAGCAGGAATCCATGTCTCAAGGTGGTGCTCACTGTCTCAGTCCCGGCCACAAATAAAGTTAAAGCAGTTCCATAAAAATTCTTCATGGTGAAATGTGTGGATGGATTATGCTTCTCCTGCAGGTAAGGAACATAGAATTTCAGTCATTGTATAATCTTTAGTGGATCAACTTAAGTGACCCTGGCTCAAAATAAAAATTAAACAAAAGACACACTGTAATGGAAGAGGACTACTACGTCTTATAGTGCCACTTGTTTTAGCCTAATAAATGCAGGTTTACCAAAGTTTAACCACTTCCCGTCGGTGGGCCTTATACGGCCCCAGGTTGAAGTGGTTATACCCATAGGTATGCACAGCCCATTGCATTAGGGTGTGCACCTCAAATCTCAAACACATATGTGTGTGTGCATGTGTATTTATACTGACGGTGTCAGAAGAGCATTGGATGTTGCCAGTAATATTTATTATTTTCTACAGCTTTATTTTATTTATTTAATTTGTTTTTTACATTTTTTTAGGAGCCTGGTGAAATATCAGGGGTGTAAACAGGGGGAAGCTGCACCACACGGGGTGATTAGGGTGTGCCCAGGCACACCTGGCACATCCTGTTCGCACACGCCTATGGTTATACCAGGATTATGGTTGCAGCTACAACCATGATCCTGGTATCAACCTTTGCAGCCGGTGATTTCCTACAATGTAAAAGAGATCTGAACGGCTATACAGCCAATGGATAACTTTTACAGGTGTCGGAAAGGGGTCCTCCATCCTGCCTCCACCGTCACCTTCAGGGGGCTCTCCCGTCCCAATGGGGAGCCCGGTAATTATGTGAATGGCTGCATCCGATGCCAAAGACAGAGAAAAAGGAACTGATATTGTTCCTTTTCCTCTGTGATATCAGAAACCAGAAGCAACTAGGATCTGTGCCTTCCAGTTTTGGTTCTTTGTTTACAAGCCGTTTCCATGCTTTGGAGGCCAGAGGAGAGATCTGGGGGTCTAATAGACCCCAGATCTCTCCATACAGAGGATCTGTCACCTCCCATGCTATCACAAGGGATGTTGCTCATCCCTTGTAATAGCACTAAAGATGATCCAAAAAAAAAAATAATTTAAATAAAGTAAAATAAATAATAAAAAAAATGTTTAAAGCACCCCTGCCCCCCCCGGGCTCATAGCAAATGCAAAAGCACACAAAAGTCCCCCATGCATATGTAAACGATGATCACACCACACACGTGAGGTATCGCCACAAACATCAAAGCATGAGCAATAATGCTAGTACCAGACCTCCTGTTTAACTCTAAACCTGTAATAGCTTTTAAAGCATTGCCTATGGATAATTTAATGTACCATAGTTTGTTGCCATTCCACAGGTGTGTGCAATTTTAAAGCATGACATGTTTGGCATCTATTTACTTGGCATAATACCATCTTTTATATTTTGCCAAAAAATGTGTTCTATATTGTGTTTGCATTCACTAAAATTCATGAAAGTGTATTTTTTCCCCAAAAATTGCATTTAAAAAAACGCTGTGCAAATATTGCATGACATTAAAAAATATGCAACACACACCATCTTATTCTCCAGGGCCTCTACCTATATATATCTATATATATAAAGGTGATACTCGAAAAATTTGAATATCGTGCAAAAGTTCATTGTTTCACTAATGCAACTTAAAAGGTGAAACTAATATATGAGAATGACTCATTAAAAGCCGTGATTTGTCATAATTGTGATGATTATGGCTTACAGCTCATGAAAACCCCAAATCCACAATCTCAGAAAATTAGAATATTGTGAAAAGGTGCAATATTCTAGGCTCAAAGTGTCCAAATCTAATCAACTAATTAAGCCATAACACCTGCAAAGGGTTCCTGAGCCTTTAGGTGGTCTCTCAGTCTGGTTCAGTAGAAATCACAAACATGGGAAAGACTGCTGACCTGACAGTTGTGCAGAAAACCATCAATGACCATCCATAAGGAGGGAAAGCCTCAAAAGGTAATTGCAAAAGAAGTTGGATGTTCCCAAATTGCTGTATCAAAGCACAATAATAGAAAGTTATGTGGAAGGGAAAAGTGTGGATGAAAAAGTTGCACAAGCAGCAGGGATGGCCGCAGCCTGGAGAGGGTTGTCAGGAAAGGCCATTCAAAAGTGTTGGGGACTTTCACAAGGAGTGGACTGAGGCTGGAGTCAGTGCATCAAGAGCCACCACACACAGACGGATCCTGAACATGGGCTTCAAATGTCGTATTCCACTTGTCAAGCCACTCCTGAAGAACAAACAACGTCAGAAGCGTCTTACCTGGGCTAAAGAAAAACAGACCTGGTCTGTTGCTCAGTGGTCTAAAGTCCTCTTTTCTGATGAGAGCAAATTTTGCATCTCTTTGGAAACCAAGGACCCAGAGTATGGAGGAAGAATGGAGAGGCACACACTGCAAGATGCTTGAAGTCCAGTGTGAAGTTTCCACAGTCTGTTGATTTGAGGAGCCATGTCATCTGCTGGTATTGGTCCACTGTGCTTCATTAAGTCCAGGGTCAATGCAGCCGTCTACCAGGAGATTTTGGAGCACTTCATGCTTCCTTCCGCAGACGAGCTCTATGGGGATGCTGACTTCATTTTCCAGCAGGACTTGGCACTTGCCCACCCATTACTGTACTTGATTGGCCAGCAAACTCGCCTGACCTGAACCCCATAGAGAATCTATGGGGCATTGCCAAGAGAAAGATGAGAGACATGAGACCAAACAATACAGAAGAGCTGAAGGCCGCTATTGAAGCATCCTGGTCTCCCATAACACCTCAGCAGTCCCACAGGCTGATAGCTTCCATTCCACACCGCATTGAGGCAGTAATTGCTGCAAAAGTGGCCCAAACCAAATACTGAGTACTTATGCATGCTTATACTTTTCAGAGCTCCGATATTGTTCTATGTACAATCCTTGTTTTATTGATTGCATGTAATATTCTAATTTTCTGAGATTGTGGATTTGAGGTTTTCATGAGCTGTAAGCCATAATCATCACAATTATGACAAATCACGGCTTGAACTATTTTGCTTTGCATGTAATAAGTCTATCTCATATATTAGTTTCACCTTTTTAAGTTGCATTAGTGAAATAAATGAACTTTTGCACGATATTCTAATTTTTCGAGTATCACCTGTAATGTTTGGGGGGGGGGTTTAAGTAATTTTCTAGCAAAAAACACAGATTTTTACATGTATGACACAAATGTCAGAATTGGCCTGGGGGTCAAATAGTTAAATTAATATATGAGGTCAAAGCATGTCCTACTAAATTTACAAAAATGTGGGGTTCATGGTTGCTCTGGTCATATATACTCCTTCTAACTGGCTCATCATAAACCCTGCCACTGCTTTGATGCTTAAACTGTTCTGGTTACTCATTCAAGGTATTCTTGTGATAGAAGTGGGTGAGGAACTATGTGTTTCTATTTACACTATGAGTGAATGCGTGTAAAAGTACTTCACCCATTTTTGCCCACATACCACAGCCTTTTAGCTGGGAGGGGGAGGGCTTGCCGATCGCCACAACCACTGTGGTTGTCACATAATCGGGAGCCCAATCTGATGGCTCATGATCATAACTAGAGACCAGGAGTCCATTTCTTGCAGATCACCAACAGGTATTTTTCTATATTTGCAGGGTCTTAAAACATGGGGAAATGTCTACCTAAAATCTAAACTACAGCTTGGGGAGTGTTCACAGACCATGACTATAATGCGTTGCGCCACATGTGTGCCAAGTTTAATGCAGTATGATGAGTTGACAATCAGCACCACCTTTGGCTCGTAGTTGTGAAACATTGATCCCATTGTAAACTGCCATTTGGCAGTAGATAGCAGAATTGCCTCCTTCTCCTATATGACTAAGCCCTGTGGGTGGGGCAAAACGCGTCAGGGTCATGGCCTAGATGGAGTCAGGCTGAAGCCACTTTCACTTGTCTGACATCTGGGCTATTTTGGGTGTGTGGCGTTTGGGTTTTCATCTTTTCATGTGCTTATATCAAGCTGGGATGGGCTCTCTTCATGCCAGCACCCTTTTAGTGTGAGTCACTGGAGTTAATAGGGATGGGGCACCCTAAGCTTTCTCATTTTATGGGCACAGTATTGGATAGGTAAAATTGTAAATACATACAAACTGAGTTGTAATCTAAAGTCCATTTATCAATGAAGATACAAAATGAGAGAAGAAAACAATCTATATTAAATAGATTAAAGGGTTAAAGTATAATAAAAATATATTATATCCATTATTTAAAATGCTGCCTTTCTGTTCTGAAGATAGGGTTAAGAAGCCCGCCAACTTTAACGTAAGAAGAGTCCAGACGACTCCAGCATGTGCACAAATAACACACACTGGATACATGACATGTTCAGATCAATCATTGCTAACCAGTCTAGCTCAGAGTACACTACTAAAATATTCCTTCAGCTTTATGACGAAAGATCCACTGACCTCTTTAGAGCGAAGACCCTAGTATAAACCTTTTGTTTCTATACTAAATTTATATTAAGTAATATTAAGTTAAAATTAGAAGTAAAATATGCATACAGTACATACAGTATCGCACACAAGTTAGTACACCTCTCACCTTTTGTAAATATTTTATTATATCTCTTCATGTGACAACACTGAAGAAATGACACTTTGCTACAATGTAAAGTAGTGAGTGTACAGCTTGTATAACAATGTAAATTTGCTGTCCCCTCAAAATGCCCAAGAGGGTTAATGCAGTGCTTGAAAAATAAAGGTGACCACACAAAATATTGACACTTTGGGCCCAATTTGGACATTTTCACTTAGGGGTGTACTCACTTTTGTTGCCAGCGGTTTAGACATTAATGGCTGCATGTTGAGTTCTTTTGAGGGGACAGCAAATTTACACTGTTATACAAACTGTAAACTCACTACTTTACATTGTAGCAAAGAGTAATTTCTTCACTGTTGTCACATAAAAAGATATAATAAAATATTTACAAAAATGTGAGGGGTGTACTCACTTTTGTGAGATACTGTATATGTAAAACATAGCATAACTTATATTAAACTTAAATTAAAGTTTTTCATAACAAAATTCAACATAGTTGAGCAAAAATGTAATATATAATAATAGAAAAAAACATATATCTGAATGGAAGGATAACTGAATAGCAAAAAGAGAATAAAAATCTTCAGTTATACATAAACTTATGAATGAATTGCACAAACAATTACAAAAGAAATTGAAGAAGGCTGAGGAAGATTTCTACAGATTGTTATACTGCGATACTTCTGTCCCATCACAAAAAATATTACAGCTGAACTCCGGAGGAATTGTAAAATTATTTATTAGACCCTTCAACTCTAGCATGGATTTTAAGGGGAACCCCACACAAATATCTTGAAAAAAGAGTAGTGTCCCCCTAAAATCTATATCAGACCCTTACCTAAGCATGCAGTTTGGTCGGTCAGGAAAAGGGGGGGACTACCTTACCATGGTCAGTGCCTCTTCCCCACAACCCTGCCCTGGTGGGCAGTGGGCTTATCTGAATCTAGAAGCCCCCTTTAAAATTAATGGGAACCCAAAAAATAAAGGGTATATAGTACCCCTACTCATTTATAAAAATATGTCAATCATATATAAAACATGCACAAACAATAAAAATTAAGAAAAACCAAAAAGTCCCACAATATAAATCCACTAACATTCATATTAGGGATGAGCTTCGAGTTCGAGTCGAACTCATGTTCGACTCGAACATCGGCTTTTCGCAAATTCGCCGAACAGCGAACAGTTTGGGGTGTTCACGGCAAATTCGAATGCCGCGGAACACCCTTTAAAAGTCTATGGGAGAAATCAAAAGTGCTAATTTTAAAGGCTTATATGCAAGTTATTGTCATAAAAAGTGTTTGGGGACCTGGGTCCTGCCCCAGGGGACATGGATCAATGCAAAAAAAATTTTTAAAAACAACAGTTTTTTCAGGAGCAGTGATTTTAATAATGCTTAAAGTGAAACAATACAAGTGTAATATTCCTTTAAATTTCGTAGCTGGGGGTGTCTATAGTATGCCTGTAAAGGGGCGCATGTTTCCCGTGTTTAGAACAGTCTGACAGCAAAATGACATTTGAACCAAAAAGAAAAAGAAATTGCGCTAAGTGCTAAGTATAAATGATAATAAAAACTGAAATAGGGGACCGTGAAGGAAGTCCTGCAGCTAAAACACAATAACCCCAATACAAGGGCACATAGAATATACAGAAAAAACAGTGTAGCACTGGAGCAGTGAAGAAGAACACATATGCTGATATATGTAAATATACCAGAACCCACAAAATTATCATGAGTCAATAAGTAATACTAAACTAAATCAGTGTAACGCTGGTTTAAAGTGATACAATGCACATATATAATAAGGACACGTGTGAATTATTCACCTAAAATTTGTATCATCATGAATAATAAAATTCATATGAGTGATAATCCTTATAAACGTGAGTCCATATCCTAAAGGGTGTATACAAAGAAAAAAGTGCAAAATAGAAAATAAGGTTCATAAGTGTCTCAAACAAGAGGATGAATTCAAAAAAATCCAAAAAAGGCTATTGCAGGGTTCAGGATTGCATGATCCACCTTTAGTGCAGCCCACCACCAGATGGTAAAATTAAAGGCTTACCAGAAAGCCTGCAACCGCCCTTACTCAGGGGGGGTCAGTACAGGCTTAGTAGTGGAAAATATCCGAAGATGATGTATTCCCTGAACTGTTCTCCTGCTCTCCTCACCAAACAAATGGTCCTCAACAACGGGGACTCCAATGTGGAAAAGGTGCTCCCATGGATTCCTTCAATACTCCTGATGCACGAAGAGTAATCTCAGAGAATTCTCGGACCAGAGGCTTGCAGCAAGCGATCACCCACACTACAGACACATTCAGTCCTTGGCATTGAAGATCTGACAAGTGGATGAGTGAAAAGTTTAAATGATGAGAGAGATAGTGGAAAATATCCGAAGATGATGTAGAGTAATCTCAGAGAATTCTTGGGTGAAAAGTTTAAACGATGAGAGAGATCTGCCAGATGCAGCCAAATCCGTGTGGTGTGGAGCCCCCCGAGTGATCCTATACGATGGGGGTCTGCAGCGTTCAGATGAATGGGCGATCAGGGCGTAGCTGTCTATGCAGCTGCTCTAGACAGCTACGCCCTGATCGCCCATTCATCTGAACGCTGCAGACCCCCATCGTATGGGATCACTCGGGGGGCTCCACACCACACGGATTTGGCTGCATCTGGCAGATCTCTCTCATCGTTTAAACTTTTCACCCAAGAATTCTCTGAGATTACTCTTCGTGCATCAGGAGTAGGGATGAGCCGAACACCCCCCTGTTCGGTTCGCACCAGAACATGCGAACAGGAAAAAAGTTCGTTCGAACATGCGAACACCGTTAAAGTCTATGGGACACAAACATGAATAATCAAAAGTGCTAATTTTAAAGGCTTATATGCAAGTTATTGTCATAAAAAGTGTTTGGGGACCTGGGTCCTGCCCCAGGGGACATGGATCAATGCAAAAAAAAGTTTTAAAAACGGCCGTTTTTTCAGGAGCAGTGATTTTAATAATGCTTAAAGTCAAACAATAAAAGTGTAATATCCCTTTAAATTTCGTACCTGGGGGGTGTCTATAGTATGCCTGTAAAGGGGCGCATGTTTCCTGTGTTTAGAACAGTCTGACAGCAAAATGACATTTTGAAGGAAAAAACTCATTTAAAACTACCCGCGGCTATTGCATTGCCGACAATACACATAGAAGTTCATTGATAAAAACGGCATGGGAATTCCCCAAAGGGGAACCCCGAACCAAAATTAAAAAAAAAAAATGACGTGGGAGTCCTCCTAAATTCCATACCAGGCCCTTCAGGTCTGGTATGGATATTAAGGGGAACCCCGGCCAAAATTTAAAAAAAAAAATGACGTGGGGTTACCCCTAAGGGTCTGGTATGGATTTTAAGGGGAACCCCGCGCCAAAAAAAAAAAAAAAAAAACGGCGTGGGGTCCCCCCAAAAATCCATACCAGACCCTTATCCGAGCACGCAACCTGGCAGGCCGCAGGAAAAGAGGGGGGGACGAGAGTGCGGCCCCCCCTCCCTCCTGAACCGTACCAGGCCACATGCCCTCAACATTGGGAGGGTGCTTTGGGGTAGCCCCCCAAAACACCTTGTCCCCATGTTGATGAGGACAAGGGCCTCATCCCCACAACCCTGGCCGGTGGTTGTGGGGGTCTGCGGGCGGGGGGCTTATTGGAATCTGGAAGCCCCCTTTAACAAGGTGACCCCCAGATCCCGGCCCCCCCCCCTGTGTGAAATGGTAAGGCCATTTCACGAAAAAAGTGTCAAAAATGTTAAAAATGACAAGAGACAGTTTTTGACAATTCCTTTATTTAAATGCTTCTTCTTTCTTCTATCTTCCTTCATCTTCTGGTTCTTCTGGCTCTTCTGGTTCTTCTGGTTCTTCCTCCGGCGTTCTCGTCCAGCATCTCCTCCGTGGCGTCTTCTGTCTTCTCCTCGGGCCGCTCCGCACCCATGGCATGGGGGGGAGGCTCCCGCTCTTCTCTTCTTCTCTTCTTCTCTTCTTCTTTTCTTCTTTTCTTCTCTTCTTCTCTTCTTCTCTTCTTCATTTTCTTCTCCGGGCCGCTCCGCAATCCATGCTGGCATGGAGGGAGGCTCCCGCTGTGTGACGGCGCTCCTCGTCTGACAGTTCTTAAATAACGGGGGGGCGGGTCCACCCGGTGACCCCGCCCCCCTCTGACGCACGGTGACTTGACGGGACTTCCCTGTGGCATTCCCCGTGACGTCACAGGGAAGTCCCGTCAAGTCACCGTGCGTCAGAGGGGGGCGGGGTCACCGGGTGGACCCGCCCCCCCGTTATTTAAGAACTGTCAGACGAGGAGCGCCGTCACACAGCGGGAGCCTCCCTCCATGCCAGCATGGATTGCGGAGCGGCCCGGAGAAGAAAATGAAGAAGAGAAGAAGAGAAGAAAAGAAGAAGAGAAGAGCGGGAGCCTCCCCCCCATGCCATGGGTGCGGAGCGGCCCGAGGAGAAGAAGATAGAAGACGCCACGGAGGAGATGCTGGACGAGAACGCCGGAGGAAGAACCAGAAGAGCCAGAAGAGCCAGAAGAGCCAGAAGAACCAGAAGATGAAGGAAGATAGAAGAAGCATTTAAATAAAGGAATTGTCAAAAACTGTCTCTTGTCATTTTTAACATTTCTGACACTTTTTTCGTGAAATGGTAGGGGTACTTATGTACCCCCTTACCATTTCACACAGGGGGGGCCGGGATCTGGGGGTCACCTTGTTAAAGGGGGCTTCCAGATTCCGATAAGCCCCCCGCCCGCAGACCCCCACAACCACCGGCCAGGGTTGTGGGGATGAGGCCCTTGTCCTCATCAACATGGGGACAAGGTGTTTTGGGGGGCTACCCCAAAGCATCCTCCCAATGTTGAGGGCATGTGGCCTGGTACGGTTCAGGAGGGAGGGGGGGCCGCACTCTCGTCCCCCCCTCTTTTCCTGCGGCCTGCCAGGTTGCGTGCTCGGATAAGGGTCTGGTATGGATTTTTGGGGGGACCCCACGCCGTTTTTTTTTTTTTTTTTTGGCGCGGGGTTCCCCTTAAAATCCATACCAGACCTGAAGGGTCTGGTATGGAATTTAGGGGGAACCCCACGTCATTTTTTTTTTTAAATTTTGGCCGGGGTTCCCCTTAATATCCATACCAGACCTGAAGGGCCTGGTATGGAATTTAGGGGGACCCCCACGTCATTTTTTTTTTTTATTTTGGTTCGGGGTTCCCCTTTGGGGAATTCCCATGCCGTTTTTATCAATGAACTTCTATGTGTATTGTCGGCAATGCAATAGCCGCGGGTAGTTTTAAATGAGTTTTTTCCTTCAAAATGTCATTTTGCTGTCAGACTGTTCTAAACACAGGAAACATGCGCCCCTTTACAGGCACACTATAGACACCCCCCAGGTACGAAATTTAAAGGGATATTACACTTTTATTGATTGACTTTAAGCATTATTAAAATCACTGCTCCTGAAAAAACGGCCGTTTTTAAAACTTTTTTTTGCATTGATCCATGTCCCCTGGGGCAGGACCCAGGTCCCCAAACACTTTTTATGACAATAACTTGCATATTAGCCTTTAAAATTAGCACTTTTGATTTCTCCCATAGACTTTTAAAGGGTGTTCCGCGGCATTCGAATTTGCCGCGAACACCCCAAATTGTTCGCTGTTCGGTGAACTTGCGAACAGCCAATGTTCGAGTCGAACATGAGTTCGACTCGAACTCGAAGCTCATCCCTAATCGGGAGTATTGAAGGAATCCATGGGAGCACCTTTTCCACATTGGAGTCCCCGTTGTTGAAGATCATTTGTTTGGTGAGGAGAGCAGGAGAACAGTTCAGGGAATACATCATCTTCGGATATTTTCCACTACTAAGCCTGTACTGACCCCCCTGAGTAAGGGTGGTCGCAGGCTTTCTGGTAAGCCTTTAATTTTACCATCTGGTGGTGGGCTGCACTAAAGGTGAATCATGCAATCCTGAACCCTGCAATAGCCTTTTTTGGATTTTTTGGATTCATCCTCTCGTTTGAGACACTTATGAACTTTATTTTCTATTTTGCACTCTTTTCTTTGTATACACCCTTTAGGGTATGGACTCACGTTTATAAGGATTATCACTCATATGAATTTTATTATTCATGATGATACAAGTTTTGGGTGAATAATTCATATGTGTCCTTATTATATATGTGCATTGTATCACTTTAAACCAGCGTTACACTGATTATAGTTTAGTATTACTTATTGACTCATGATAATTTCGTGGGTTCTGGTATATTTACATATATCAACATATGTGTTCTTCTTCACTGGTCCAGCGCTACACTGTTCTTTCAGCAAAATGACATTTCAAAGGAAAAAAAGTCATTTAAAACTACTCGCGGCTATTGCATTGCTGGTCCGACAATATACATAGAAGTTCATTGATAAAAACGGCATGGGAATTCCCCACAGGGGAACCCCGAACCAAAATTTTAAAAAAGAATGACGTGGGGGGTCCCCCTAAATTCCATACCAGGCCCTTCAGGTTTGGTATGGATATTAAGGGGAACCCCGGCCAAAATTTAAAAAAAAATGACATGGGGGTCCCCCTAAATTCCATACCAGACCCTTCATGTCTGGTAAGGGTATTAAGGGGAACCCTGCACCAAATTTTTTTTAAAAAACGGCTTGGGGTCCCCCCAAAAATCCATACCAGACCCTTATCCGAGCACGCAACCTGGCAGGCCACAGGAAAAGAGGGGGGGATGAGAGAGAGCCCCCCCTCCTGAACCGTACCAGGCCACATGCCCTCAACATTGGGAGGGTGCTTTGGGGTAGCCCCCCAAAACACCTTGTCCCCATGTTGATGAGGACAAGGGCCTCATCCCCACAACCCTGGCCGGTGGTTGTGGGGGGCTGTGGGGGGGGGCTTATTGGAATCTGGAAGCCCCCTTTAACAAGGGGACCCCCAGATCCCGGCCCTCCCCCCTGTGTGAAATGGTAAGGGGGTACAAAAGTACCACTACCATTTCACTAAAAAACTGTCAAAAATGTTAAAAATGACAAGAGACAGTTTTTGACAATTCCTTTATTTAAATGCTTCTTCTTTCTTCTTTCTACTGTCTTCCTTCATCTTCTTCTGCTTCTGGTTCAGACCTGAAGGGCCTGGTTTGGAATTTAGGGGGACCCCCCACGTCATTTTTTTTTAAAATCTTGGTTCGGGGTTCCCCTGTCGGACCGGCAATGCAATATCCACAAGTAGTTTTATATGACTTTTTTTCCTTTGAAATGTCATTTTGCTGTCAGACTGTTCTAAACACGGGAAACATGCGCCCCTTTACAGGCATACTATAGACACCCCCCAGGTACGAAATTTAAAGGAATATTACACTTTTATTGTTTGTCTTTAAGTATTATTAAAATCACTGCTCCCGAAAAAATGGACGTTTTTAAAACTTTTTTTGCATTGATCCATGTCCCCTGGGGCAGGACCTGGGTCCCCAAACACTTTTTATGACAATAACTTGCATATAAGCCTTTAAAATTAGCACTTTTGATTATTCATGTTCATGTCCCATAGACTTTAACGGTGTTCGCGTGTTCGAACGAACTTTTTTCCTGTTCGCATGTTCTGGTGCGAACCGAACAGGGGGGTGTTCGGCTCATTCCTAATTCATATCAATGCAATGTAATGCAGGTCACATAGTTACATAGTTACATATTAGGTGAGGTTGAAAAAAGACACAAGTCCATCAAGTCCAACCCATGTGTGTGATTATATGTCAGTATTACATTGTATAACCCTGCATGTTGCAGTCGTTCAGGTGCTTATCTAATAGTTTCTTGAAACTATCAATGCCCCGCGCTGAGACCACCGCCTGTGGAAGGGAATCCACAGGCCGCTCTTACAGTAAAGAACCCTTTACGTAGTTTAAGGTTAAACCTCTTTTCTTCTAATTTTAATGAGTGGCCACGAGTCTTGTTAAACTGCCTTCTGCAAAAAAGTTTTATCCCTATTGTGGGGTCACCAGTATGGTATTTGTATATTGAAATCATATCCCCTCTCAAGCGTCTCTTCTCCAGAGAGAATAAGTTCAGTGCTCTCAACCTTTCCTCATAACTAAGATCCTCCAGACCCTTTATTAGCTTTGTTGCCCTTCTTTGTACTCGCTCCATTTCCAGTACATCCTTCCTGAGGACTGGTGCCCAGAACTGGATAGCATACTCTAGGTGCGGCCGGACCAGAGTCTTGTAGAGCGGGAGAATTATCACTTTATCTCTGGAGTTGATCCCCTTTTTAATGCATGCCAATATTCTGTTTGCTTTGTTAGCAGCAGCTTGGCATTGCATGCCATTGCTTAGCCTATCATCTTCTAGGACCCCCAGGTCCTTTTCCATCCTAGATTCCCCCAGAGGTTCTCCCCCCAGTGTATAGATTACATTCATATTTTTGCCACCCAAATGCATTATTTTACATTTTTCTACATTGAACCTCATTTGCTATGTAGTTGCCCACCCCATTAATTTGTTCAGATCTTTTTGCAAGGTTTCCACATCCTGCGGAGAAGTTATTGCCCTGCTTAGCTTAGTATCATCCGCAAATACATATAATGTAATGGTGGTGATGTGAAAGTGGAACTGTGATAGGTAGGCAGGGAATCTGGCCCTAACAGACACTGGCTGGGAGGGTCACTAACTGACACTGACGTCGCTAGTGACACTAATACAGCGATCAGTGATAATACTGTACTAATGACACTGGCTGGAAAGGGGTTAACATCTAGGGGCGGTTAAGATGATACTAAAGGTTGTAATAATAAAAAAAATAACAAACATTTTATACTTACCTGCTCTGTGCAATGGTTTTACACAGAGCAGCCCCAATCCTCTTCTTTTTGGGTCCCCCACCAGCGGTCCTGGCTCCTCCCTCCTGCCAAGTGTCCCCAGTAGCAAGCCTCTTGCTATGGGGGAGCTGGATCAGGCTCAGCCCCGCCCCCACTCTCTCCTCATTGGCTCACTGGCTGTGATTGACAGCAGCAAGGGCCAATGGCTCCCGCTGCTGTGTGAGCCAGTGAAGAGAGAGAGATCCGGTAGAGTTCCTGCTCTCATGCACATTGCTGGATCAAGATGGGGCTCAGTTAAGTATAAGGGGGGGCTGGGGACCCAGAAGATATGTTTACCTTAATGCATAGAATGCATTAAGGTAAAAAACATTCTGAATTTAGAACCACTTTAACCACTTCAGCCCCGAGCCTCTTTCTGAGATTTGGTGTTTAACAGGTTTTTTTTGCTAGAAAATTACTTAGAACCCCCAAACATGATATATCTCTATATATAGATATATATATATATATTTTTTTTAATACCCTAGAGAATAAAATGGTGGTCATTGCAATACTTTCTGTCACACCGTATTTGCGCAGCGGTCTTGCAAGCGCAATTTTTTTTGGAAAAAAATACACTTTTTTAAATAAAAAAATAAGAAAATAGTAAAGTTAGCCCAAAGTTAGTAAAGTTAGCTGCCGATAAAAGTGATCTTGTGGCTTTTATCTGAAAGTGGATCGCCCACTGAAGAAGAGGATACCGGGGTTATGGTAGCTAGCTGCTGCCATAACAACGTTATCCCTCTTCAAAGTACTGACATATAACAACGGCGGGCAGTCCATAAGTGGTTAACTTTGTAATGTGTACTGTGTTAAAGTGGTTCTAAAGTCTCAATTTTTTTACCTTCATGGATTCTGTCCATGAAGGTAAAAAACATTTTTTTCTGTGCAGCATCCCCCCCCCCCAATACTTACCCAAGTCCCCTCTGAATCCAGCAATGTGCATGAGTGCCTCAGCTCTCCAGGGACTATGTCTTCTCTTTGGCTAAAACAGCAGCTCCCGCTCACACCCGCTAAGCCAATCAAGAGAGAGAGGGGGCAGGGCCAAGCTACAGCTCTGTGTGTGAATGGACACGTAGAGCTGCAGCTGGGGAGCGCGCCTGCTTGTGTGCCCCCATTGCAAGCTGCTTACTCTGGGGGCACTCGACAGTAGGGAGGGGTCAAGAGCACCGGCAAGGGACCCGAGAAGAGGAGGATCTGGGCTGTTCTGTGCAAAACTACTGCATAGAGCAGGTAAGTATACCATGTTTGTTATTTATTTATTTTTTTTAAGAGACTTTCATATCACTTTAAATGTGTAATGTGAGCTGCTTTTACTTACTAATCTGCACATTTGTTTTGCCCTGCTTTTCAGGGAGAAGAAACAGCCAGATCACTATTCCTATGTACACAGAGTTCTATGTGTTTGTACACATAGAACTCTGTGTGTGATTGTACACAGCCGATCAGCAGGTTTCAGCTGAAATCATTTGCTGAATCCGCTGCCAAACTCATGCTGTGTTAAATCACAGCAAAGGTTGACAGGGGGCACGCACATACGCACCCCAATCCGGGAAGAAGGCCGGTAATGTACATGTACGTGACCGTGCCTGTATATGCCCTCTGCTCGCAGTATATGTACTGTGAGCGGTCAGCAGGTGGTTAAGCTGATTCTGTCTGCCAGCTCCTGCCGGAATGACTGACTCCTGTGCGCACATGCAGGATGACGTCATCCCCCACTGTCCAATCAAAAGGCTTAAAATCAGGCACCTGGAAGTAGCTCAGTGAGAAGAGACAGCAGGTGGCGAGGGATATAATGATCACATCAATGGAAGATGAAGGTGAATATTTTTAGAAGTTTAGTTCCACTTTAGGTAATAAGTATTGCAAACACATGTAAAGGTGTTTTCATTGGGACAAGCGGAGTTGACGGTAGGAACGCATCAAACCAATCAACAACCAACTGTCATCTTGCAGTTTTTTTCGCTGCACTTTCCAGAAATATAATCAATATGTCTGTACAAGTACTGAAGGGGAGGTGACAACACAGTTTTCTCTAACTCTAATGCCCTGTACACGCGATCGGAATTTCCGTCAGAAGAAACTTGGATGACGGAATTCCGCTCAAGCTTGCCTTGCATACACACGGTCACACAAAAGTTCTCTGAACTCTCGACCGTCAAGAACGCGGTGACGTACAACACTACGATGAGCCGAGAAAATGAAGTTCAATGCTTCCGAGCATGCGTCGAATTGTTTCCGAGCATGTGTCGTTTTTTGCACATCGAAATTGCATACAGACGAACAGAATTTCCGATAGGAACTTTTTCCGACGGGAAAATAGAGAACCTGCTCTCAATCTTTTGCTGGCTGGAATTCCGCCAGCAAAAGTACGATGGAGCATACACACAGTCGGAATTTCTGACCAAAAGCTCACATCCAACTTTTGCTGGCGGAATTTCTGATCGTGTGTATGGTGCATAACAGAGAATGTGTTGTCACCCTCTTGGTTGGGTTGTCTAGCAGAAGTGTGTGACTCAGAAAATTGTCTGGACAGAATGACAAATCTTTTGGTTGTAACACAATTCATATGTGTGTATTTCAAGTTGTTCTTTAAAAAATAACCCAAATAATAATGTAGCGTACCTTTTCCATCTGGATAAGGAAACTGTCTATCAGGTGACGCGGACTGCTTGGATTCAGGGTGTCTTGGATGATTTCTATTTTCTCTTTCACAAACTGCTCCAGCTGCAGAATACTCCTGTATGCCCTATGATGGGGGCCTGGCACATATCTCATCAGTACATCATATATATCATAGAGCTGCGTGACAGAAGAGAGGAAATTAGCATTATGCATATGAAAAATTTACTTAATCTCAAACCAGATGTGAACCTTAGAGTGGTACTACATATACCCAGAAAAACATCATCGTAGTACTTTGTATAGTACGACCCCCCACCCCACAGCCCCGCCCCGCAGCCCCGCAGCCCCGCAGCTTCCTACTGTATACTAGCTGTCATCTTGACAGCTGATATATGCAGCTAAGAAGATAGTGTCCGCAGTTAGTGAGAGTTACTGTATGATGCAGAAATGTTATCATTGATTCATTGTAACCTTTAATTTGTATATTGTGTCAGTTAAAGAACATATCAACCCATCATTTCATATGCCTGATATGCGTCTGCGTACCATGTGCTTGTATAAACAAGCATCCGGTTCTTTTTGTATTGCTTCCTTTATGTGAAATCTCTGGTGTTCCTGTCAGTCCCTCTGCTTTCCTAATAAAAACTGACGCCACTAAGCATGAGAGCACAGCGTGGTCAGAATTCTGGCTGTGCTGAGAACTCAGCCTGCTCTCCTCCAATGATCAGACTTGTGCTGACAGACCCCCCTCCTGCACAGTCAATCACTGGGAAGTGAACTACAGGTTCTCCTCTTACAGATCTCTAAGCTCCTTATGCAACTGAGAACAGAAGATATGTGATCACTTAAAAAAAGGGGAAAAAAGGTATTTGTAATGTTTATATATATATATATATAAACATTATATATATATATATATATATATATATATATATATATATATATATAAGTTTGCACCAGTTTTGCCTTTCATTTATTTTTTAACAAGGTGAGGGTTTACATAAACTTTAACATAACCTTGCAAGGCTAATCTGCTGTGGCTATGTCCCTCTGATCGAAAATACACTCTCTAATCCTATCACCAAACATTTTTTAGCTACATTGGGTAAGTTCAAGTCAACTCATGGTCTTCAGTCACCACACATACCTATCCTTTCAATCCTTAAAAATCCCTCGTTCTACCATGCCTGGAGTTCTCCTATCTTCTTTCAGGTGTAGACTGCAGCTAACCAATTTGGACCACATAAATTGGTAACAGCTATGTCGAATAAATCATTCCCTACGTTATGTGAGAGTCACGAGTTACCACGCTCTGAACTGTTCCACTATCTTTAAATCAAAAATGTCTATGTGCCCTATATACTAGCTTGAACTATGCCTACTCACATGACCGCTTCAAAAGCATCTGCAAGTATGATCCCTATGCCAGAGGACTTATTTTGTTTCTCTATGCTCAGTTGATAGCTAAACTTGGTGCAGGCCCACCATCCTATGTTGTAAAATGGGAGGATGATATAGGGTGAACTTTGGATACAGCGGGATGGTGTGTGATTTGGACTGTGACCAAGTTCTTCTCCCCAAATGTTATGGCTATGGAAGAAAACTATAAAGTACTTATCCATTGGTACCTGATTCCTGCCAGAATAGCAAAGTTTGTCCCTAACTACTCTGCGGCTTGTTTTCGGGCTGTTCTGACCTAGGCACTTTCATATATAGTGGAAGTGTCCAGTGGCTCTTGCAATCTGGAAGGCTATCGTTGATCTGGCCTCACAGATATCTGATGCTGCCATCTTGTCTGTACTTTCCGTGGTGCTTTGAACCTTAAACCAGCCAACCTACAGTGGATATAAAAAGTCTACACACCCCTGTTAAAATGTCAGGTTTCTGTGAAGTAAAAAAATTATACAAAGATAAAGAATTTCAGAACTTTTTCCACCTTTAATGTGATCTATAAACTGTACAATTCAGTTGAACACAAACTGACCTCGTTTAGGTGGAGGAAAGTAAAAATAAGAAACTAAAATAATATGGTAGCATAAGTGTGCACACCCTTAAACTAATACTTTGTTGAAGCACCTTTTGATTTTATTACAGTACTCAGTCTTTTTGGGTATGAGTCTATCAGCATGGCACATCTTGACTTGGCAATATTTACCCACTCTTCTTTGCAAAAACATTCCAAATCTGTCAGATTGCGAGGGCATCTCCTGTGCACAGCCCTCTTCAGATCACCCCACAGATTTTCAATCAGATTCAGGTCTGGGCTCTGGCTGGGCCATTCCAAAACATTAATCTTCTTCTGATGAAGCCATTCCTTTGTTGATTTGGAAGTATGCTTTGAGTCGTTGCCATGCTGAAAGATGAAGTTCCTCTTCATGTTCAGCTTTCTAGCAGAAGCCTAAAGGTTTTGTGCCAATATTGACTGGTATTTGGCGGGGACGTGCAGTCAGGGAAGGCAGGTGAGGCACCTGCCATGAACATAAAGAAAAAAAAAAAAGGAACAACTTTGAGGGTTGTAGCTTGGCGAGAATTTGGGGGGTAGGTAGCTGAAGTCCTACCTCACCACTGGTCAAAATTTGGGGCTCCTATCACCTATGGTTCTGGAGACAAGGGGCTCCTTGTGCAACCTGCCAGAATCTACATAGAGAGCAGTTTAAATACAAGCTGACACACTCTGTTTGCAGACTGAGAGGATGAGCTCACAGTGCCTCTCCCCACTTCTTGTCAGAAGCACTGAGCTCAATGGACAGCTTGGAGCCTTGGACCAATGGTAAAGTACCATTGGCCCAAGCTGTCCAATAAAAATGGACACGCCTCTCACTGCAGTGTCATAGAAGGAGGGAAGTGTCTAAAAGACAAATGCTCCCTTCCAGCCCAGACCTCTTCTCTACAAGGTATAATATTTACCCATAATCCCATGTTTTTCTCACATAGTTAAGAGGCGGAATGAGAATCTTCTGCTGCTGAAAAGGTACAAGCTAAATCATATATTATTATGCTATATGTTATAAGATAATAATTTATTATGTATCTATTTACTGTGAAATTACTGGTATGAAGTTATAACTTCAAACTTCAGTAATTTGTCCATCAAGCCACCTGCTTGAGTACGGTTTTTGAAAATATAGTAAATTACTTTAAAAATAATATATAATAAATATTTGTATATTACTTACTTATGGTAATTAACCCCTTGCCACCCAAGCCAATTCTGACACTTCTTTCCTACATGTAAACATCATCATTTTATTGCTAGAAAATTACTCAGAACCCCAAACATTATATATATTGTTTTAGCAGATACCCTAGAGAATAAAATGGTGTTCGTTGCAACTTTTTATGTCACATGGTATTTGCGCAGCAATTTTTCAAACGCATTTTTTTGGGAAAGAATCTGTTTCATGAATAAAAAAAAATTAAAAAAAAAACATTAAAGTTAGCCCGATTTTTTTGTATACTATGAAAGATGATGTTACGCCGAGTAAATAGATAAATAGATACCTAACATGTCATCCTTTAAAATTGTGCACACTTGTGGAATGGCGCCAAACTGCAGTGCTTAAAAATCTCTACAGTCGACGCTGTAAAAATGTTTACAGGTTACATATTTAGAGTTACAGAGGAGGTCTAGTGCTAGAATTTTTGCTCTCGCTCTAAGGCTTACGGCGTATGTAACCTGTGTGTATCTGGCTCTGATATTAGCCAGTGCTTCCTCAGCCACTGACCACACCGCACATCCCTGGTATTTGGAACTGTTCATAATTCCCTCTATCTTGACTAAGGCCCCTGTTCCAGCTGAAGAAAAACAGCTCCAAAGCATGATGCTGCCACCACCATGCTTCACTGTGGGTATGGCGTTCTTTTGGTGGTGTGCAGTGTTGCTTTTGTGCCAAACATATCTTTTGGAATTATGGCCAAAAAGTTCAACCTTGGTTTCATCAGACCATAACACATTTTCCCACA
This sequence comes from Aquarana catesbeiana, assembly GCF_042186555.1. Classification (NCBI taxonomy): domain Eukaryota; kingdom Metazoa; phylum Chordata; class Amphibia; order Anura; family Ranidae; genus Aquarana; species Aquarana catesbeiana. The sequence continues at coordinate 57,056,873 of NC_133332.1, forward strand.
TGCTTTTGGGAGACTTCAGATGTGTTTTTTCAAAATTTAGCCGGGCTTGTATGTTTTTCTTCGCAATAAATGGCTTCCGTCTTGCAACTCTACCCCATAGCCCAGACATATGAAGAATACGGGAGATTGTTGTCACATGTACCACACAGCCAGTACTTGCCAGATATTCCTGCAGATCATTTAATGTTGCTGTAGGCCTCTTGGCAGCCTCCCTGACCTGACCTTTTCTTCTCGTCTTTTCATCAATTTTGGAGGGACGTCCTGTTCTTGGTAATGTCGCTGTTGTGCCATATTTTCTCCACTTGATGATGACTGTCTTAACTTTTGTACCCTTCTCCTGACTTATACCTTTTAACAATGAGATCCCTTTGATGCTTTGGAAGCTCTCTGCAGCCCATGACTTTTGCTGTAGGATACGACTAAGAAAATGTCAGGAAAGACCTACTAGAACAGCTGAACTTTATTTGGGCTTAATCAGAGGGGTTAAATGATGGCAGGTGTGTGCTGACTCCTATTTAACATAAGTTTGAATGCGATTGCTTAATTCTAAACACAGCTACATCCCCAGTTATAAGAGGGTATGCACACTTCTGCAACCACATTATTTTAGTTTTTTATTTTTACTTTCCCCCTAAAAGATTTCAATTTGTTTTTCAATTGAGTTGTACAGTTTATAGGTCACATTAAAGGTGGAAAAAGTTCTGAAATGATTTATCTTTGTCTCATTTTTTTTACATCACAGAAACCTGACATTTTAACAGGGGTGTGTAGACTTTTTATATCCATTGTAACACATAGCCAATTCAAACTTTTATTGCAGCTCACAACAGCCCCAAAACAAACCGTAGCTAAATATTGGAAGTCCCCGACTCCTATCGTAGCTGAAGCCAAAAATAGAGTGAACCACGCCCTGATCCATGCCAAAATGGAAGCCATCAGTCAAGACAAAATTTGTAAATTTGAAAAAATATGGGATCCCTGGGTAAAGCATTGCCTTCTCCTTGATTTCGACAAGTCAATATTGTTATTGAAGAAATGTATTCTGGAGAGCCGCACTCTGATAAAAGCCTTTATTGTAATGAATAGTCAACGTGATGTGTGACAACAGAAGCAGGACAAATACTGACGCGTTTCACAACATCATTGTTGCTTAGTCATAGCTAAGTCAATATTGTTACCTTGGTAGACCTTCCTTTTCGCTGTCTCCTGTAATCTTTCCTCCCTATTTTTTGTCTCTTTTTCTTTTTGTCATGGTGCAGTAATGGCATGGTTCCCAATCGAGGACCTTGTCTTTAACTACACCAGTTTACCACAGCTGGTCCTTCTCTATTGCAAAGATTGTAGAGATTTGCTCTTTACAGTATTTCACTTTTTATTTTTATTTGGAGATGGCCACTTCAGCAGTTTTGTCAAAAGTAGCTTTATGTTTGCTGCCTACAGCGAGTTTTGTGTCTGACCTCGACTTTTGTAACTTTTGATCTCTCTACCTGATGCCAGACCAGTACATGTCTATGTCTATTTATGTATCATTCACTGTACCTGAATTGTTCCTTTTACATTTAAGCATTAATGAACAAATTTGACAAGAAAAAATAAATAAATAAATAAATAAGTAATTGTGTTCCTATTCAAAAAGGAACTCTCCCAGGCACTTGGGATTTGCTCGAGATCAGTGGTGCATCTGTGCACATGTGGCAGGTTTCCGCACATGAACACAAATGCCGCCAACGTCTGACGAGGAACGCTGTAATGCCCCTTGTGGTATGCGCACATGTGCCATAAACTCGTGACTTACTAACACACTGCCCCCTGCGATAGCTGTGACGTAGCAATCCCAGGTGGCAGCAGAGCCCAGCCTTAGCCAGAAGCCCTGAATGAAGGAGAATTAACCAAAAAAATAAAAAATGTTAATAAAAAAATAAAAAATACATTTTTTAGCAATTTGTGGGGAGGAGACAAAGTACGACATTGTTGTTTAGGTGAGTTCAGTTTCGCTTTAACTTCTTTGCACAGAGTGCAAACAAATATGCAGCCTCTCGGTGGCCGCATATTTGCGTGCTTCGACAGTGCTGTGCCGACACAGTGACTGGCGGCTCATGGAAAATTCCCGATCACAAACGTTTTGGATCATGTGGCCACCGTGACAGTCAATCGCTGCGGTCAAGTAGCCATAAGCCCTACCCCACCTCCCGGCATAGCCAACCACTTAAAGAGCCGGAGGCAGCACGCGCCAATGGGTTAAAGTATAGCCAAGTAAAGTAAGATCATAGTGCACTGTTAACTATAACTATTGTTTGTATTGCTATTATAATACTAATGTTATAAATTAAAGCAGAAATGCACCCAAAAGGGGCAGTGTCATTTTCCACCACCTCCCCCCTCCTCTAAAACTCTTGGACTCAGGTAGGTGTCCTTTTATTAAGTCAGCAGCTACAGTATTTTTATTTTTTTGAGGGGGAGCCTGAAGGTCCCCTTTCAAGTATATACTATGAATCCAGATCTCCTTTAACCCTATTGCTGCCAGGTCCGTATGTCTTACGGACCTGACATCGGGATTGTGCGTGAAACTGACACAATCCCAACACAAATAAAGTTACACCCAAGCACATAAAATCCCCCCCCCCAATTTTTTTTGAGGCCCCCACCCCCACATATACGCACATACGAAAGTAAACACATGCGTTGGGGGCGCCTACGCATGAAAACGTTGATACACATGTCACATATCGCCGCACACGCCAGAGGGAGAGCAGAAATTCTAAAACAAGACCACCTCCGTAACACTAAACTGATAACTATAAAGAGCTTTTGAAGCGTTGCCTGTAGAAAATATAGGGTGCTGAAGCTTGTCCCCATTTCACGGGAGCAATGTAAGGTTGGACATGTTTGGTATCTATTTACTCGGCGCAACCTCCTCTTTTATATTTTACCAAAAATGTGGATAGTTTATTGCGTTTTTTTGTGTGCCCTAAAATTCACTTTAGTGTGTTTTTTACTGAAATTTAGCATTCCCTAGACCTTTGCAGTAATAACGTGTGATATAAAAAAATTGGAACTACCAAAATTCTCTAGGGTGCCTGCTTTCAGAAAATATATAATGTTTGGGGTTTTTGCGTAATCTTCAGGCCAAAAATTATTTTTTAAACATGTGTGCAAAAACGCAAAAACGGCTGTGAAAAGGTTAAGCCTGCCCACATGCTACAAAAGAGTAAAAGAAAAAACTGGGGACAAAAAATGTGCAAGGGATGATGTGACCATCCTTCCATTGAGATCCTGAGTAATGCTAAATAGCCAATATCCCATGAGAAATTACTCCTGAAGTGTGATTGGGGTTACTTATCATTTCCCTGGATCTTGTTGGAAGGACGATGATGTCGCCTACACTCAGGCACTGTAGGCAGAAGCTCCACCATTTTTTACATAAGTCATCCTTACAGATATTTGGAACATCCAGTGTACCACTCAGAGTTGTCTTTTGTACATTTCTTGTATAAATACACCTCAGTGTGTAGTTTGGATTCTGATAATATACAAAATGAGCTGTCTAATTACCTGACCCCAGAATGAAGACATGGCTTCAAATATGTTATACACAATTTGAAGCATCCTTTGGAAATTAGGGTCTTCATAACTGTATCTGTCGCCAAACATTATGGAGCACATGATATTAGCTGACAACTGGCTGCAGTATATTATGGGATTGAAGGGCACACCTGAAAAAGGAAAAAGAATACAGCTACCAGTTAACACAGTTAACACATGCTAAAATGAGTGCTTATTCATGAATCTAAAGAAAGCAGTCTCCTTGCCAGTGTAAAGCAATCTACTTGTACAATCTTTGTACAATTGTCTTAAGATTTAACTAAATGATGTAATATGACAACCTAATTAAGCAATTATATACTGTGTGGTCAACCAAAACAGTTTTACCTTGTGCTGTTATGTATCTCCGTGTTAAGTTTGCTTAAAGTATTAAAGAGAAACTCAAATGGTTTTGGATCAATTTTATCATTGATATATAAGTAAATAGAGAGAGAGAAAATAAAAATCCAATCTGCAGCACCTTGTAAGTTATCTGACTTGAATTTCACTTTGTTTTAGCCCTGTTGTTTCACTATACAAGGTAAATAATGGATTTCAAACACAATGTGCCATTGTTGAGTTCTCAAGGAAGGAAGGGATGCAGGCTGTCCAACATCCAAAGAAATCCACAGAATGTTTACGGAGATGACACAACTGACAAGAGTCACCAATGACAAGACATTGCTCCTGTCAATGGTGTAATTTCCGTAAACATTCTGTAGCCTTCTGTGGATGTTGGACAGCCTGCATCCCTTTTTCATCAAGAGCTCAATGACAGCACATTGCATCTGCTTGGAATCCATTATTTACCTACAATGAAAAAGAAGAAAAGTTACTATAGAGGGAGAGTTACTCAACCAACATGTGAAATTTGAATGACCTATGTAAGTTGATAAGAAAAAAAAAATCATACCCAATTTTGGATTACCTTTGGTACAGCCCTTGTATAGGACTACTCTAGTCAATAGGAATATGTTATGTTAAATTAATAAAATCGGTAACTTTTTTTATCCTATCCAAAGCCTGTAAATGTGACCAAGCTGTGTAGATTTTATCCAGTGGTTTCTGTGTTAAGATCCACATACCATGGGTTCCTTTAAGGGCCTCCACCAGAATTTGAGCTTCCTCTTGAATTCGTTCCTCAATGCTTCTTTTACCCACGCCAAAAGTTCTCAGGGTCTGAGTTGAGAAACGACGAAGCTGCTTCCAACGCTCACCATTACTGAATATTATGCCTGAAAGATATATTGAAATGATGTTCCAAAAGTTTCTTACCAGTTTTCTTGGCGTAAGGAAAATTAAAAAGAATGGGTTTGGTAACAGTAGAGAAAGTTGGGTCAAGAATGGCACTGGATCTCAAGGTTGTTTAGATTCTCAATGAACTTGAAACAGGTGATGGACCTCAAATAGACAGTATAACAAGCATAATTTAATTATATAAGTGCGCTAATAATGAACTTCCTAATAAATAAACCGTGAAGTAAAATAAGTGATAGATGATAACCAATCAAAATTCAAAAATTAAAACAATACTAATAATGATTAAAAATATATAGCTATCTTCATAAAAACATCCAGGTAAATTTCAGAAGAAAAAAATGATGAAGAATAATACCAGCAAACATATAATAATCTCAATCCTTAATAAATCAAACAATTGTTTTCTGTATGTTCAGAGAAAAAAATCCATTATACTAGTTTTGGCCGATTTCTTCAACCAAACAATCAAAACGGGGCTGCACATCTCAGCCCTGCAGTTCTGAGGCTTAATGGATGGCGAATTAAATCCTCCCAATTCGTATTTAAAATAATGCAAAGAGACAAAAAGAGAAATCTCATTGCGCAATGAAGCTACTTTATAGAATCATCTGCATCCGCAGCATATTCACTCACATTTCAACAGAAGAATAAACAGCGCTTGTGAAACAATCAGGAATTTTTTGTTTTCCTTCCTCTCAACGCTGACACTGTGTATCGGATAACGTCACTAGCTCCTCCCAGTGACAAGTGATAACAAGCATACCTCCCAATTTTCTGGAAAGCTAAAGGAAACACCTTTTAGCACACAGTATGTAGGCAAAGGGCATGTCTCTGCCTCGGCCTTGGTTAAACAGACCACAAAGATCTGATATACATAAAATTATTGGTTAACCCCTTGACGCTGAGGTCACACACGGGGCCCCACTAGACTGGGCTTTTTTTCTGTGGGGCCACATAATCGCACTTCTCCTTTTGTGCTGGGAGTGTGCCGTATGGTACGATCCCAATACAGACACCTGGTTCTCACTGTGAGCCCCGTACTTGAGCTTCACGGTCACCTGATCGCTGTAGTAGCCTCTCATTGTCTATCACAGTGATCAGTCACTGTGAAGCTCACTGTCACATACCTGGTGATGGAGCCTGATGTGGAGAGGAAGGCAATCTCTTACACCTCCGGCTCAGTACTCCTGATAAGGTAACAGGAGGTAAAAGAGCCTGGAGTGGCACGGGTGCCTGGTAATTCTGGTGATGACAGTTGCAGATGAGAGGTCTGTGTGCATTTGGATGCAGGCTGGAACGTGACGCATGGCAGCAGGCACAGTGGATTGGAAGACAGTCCTTAGGCACTTGCCGGTCATGGGCAGCAAGCACTCGGTAGGCTGGCAGGTGGCAGACGCAGGTACTTGGCAGGCTGCAGGGGTAGGGATAGCCTCCATGGGCAGGACACAGAGCAGAGTCAGGCAAGCCAGGTCAGTTACAGAGCAGCAGGCAGAAGAATATTCAGGCTCAGGTTGAAGTTAGCAAGAAATTTGCCGTTCGTGCATATTTATGCACCTATGCACATTGGGTCTTTCCTGACAATCGGTATGGCTAATAGGAATTCTCCATTTGCACATAACTTTTTGCCTGGGTTGATTTCATCTTTCCTGAAACCCGTCCCCTGTTTTCCATCTCTATGAATGGATGAAAAAGATACAATGTACCTTTCTCTGTCTTTGCAAAGAGAGAGAAAAAAAAGTGCGTGTAGAAAAAAAAGAAAAAAATAATAATTAAAAAAAAAATAACTAGATCAAGGTTTGATCTAGGTCAGTGCCAGGGTTAGTGTTTGGGTCAAGGTTAGGGTCAAAGGTGAAGGTTAGGGTCAAAGGTCAAGGTCTGTATTTTTTTGATATATTTGATATATTTTTTTAAAATTAATATTAGTCTTAATTAGTGTCAGTGTGTTTTGGCTAGGATTAAAAAAAAAGAAAAATGTGCACTATTGTTCCTGAGCTGTACTAGGGGTACAAACAACAAATGACATACACATATGTGGTATCACTCCAATCGTCAGGAGCAGGAGAATTTATTTTGGGTTGTTCTTTGGTGGTAGAATATGATAGTAGCAAGAAATATACAGCTACATTTAAAAAATATATACATTTTTTTACTATTTTGGGCCAGTTTTAATTTGATAATAATACCGTAATTAAAAAAAAAAAAAAACGAAGATGTATCCATTACCATTTACCACCAAATGAAAGCCCAATTTGTCCTGAAAAAAAAAAACAAAGTATAATCCACCTGGATGCACAAGTACAGTTTTACTAACATGTGTCAAAGTTGCAAAATTGGATTTAGGCATTTAGATTTGCACGAAATGGTTAAACCATACAAGCACTTTTTAACATCTATTTTTCCTTTCTTTTGGCTTTTCAAAATAACAGATGCAGTAATATTGAGGTTGGATAAAACGTTTAGTGCGGCATAACAATTTTAGTAATAAAGTAATACATTTTACATAGGGATATACCCATTACAACAAAAAAGGGATAACTGAGGCTGAACAAGGGACAGAGGTATTTGATCTCAAAAAAGGGACAGTCCCTTCATATGAATGACAGTTGGGAGCTGTATGACATGTGCTGCTTCTAAGATTCCAGTTGCCCCTGCAAACCAAGAAAAGTGGGTTAAAACCTTCAAGTGGGTCTATGATCAAAATAAAAATGTTTATTTCTGCAATGTATTTTAATTATTCCTAGCCTACTCCCAATAATCGGAATGATCTTGATGACCCCCCACACATTTACTTCCTTGAATTCGGTAATAAGTAGTCACTATGCCTTGTAAGTAGGCACTGCTGTGTCACGCATTTCACAGAGCCTGCCTTCTGACTTACAGAGGTGCTGAGAGGAGGAGTTTCAGGAGTCGGAGTCTGCATGCTACAATGCATTCATGGCTGAAGCCTGCCTTCAATCTGTGTGCTGACTTGTTCTCTGTAGCCTGACGCAGCACTGCTAATAAAAACATCCAAATCTGAGAAAGAATGCAAAGCAGCAGGTCTGTTTTGCCTTTCTTGAACTCGGTTGTTTTTGTTCATATACCGAGGGCCGATCCTAGGGTCATAGATGCCTAGGAGCAGAAATATTTCTGGCGCTCCCACATGGACGTGGTCATCTTACCAACTCCTCCCATTTAAACATGTTTCTATGGCAACAATTCAAACACAGAGATGTCCCCCTAAGGAGTCTTTGTTAGCCTGGGATCCTCCCAAGATCTCTTAACAATAAACAAAATACAGGAAGAGAAGCAGAGTACCCTAATGGGACCTGGAGGGGGGGTCTCTCTAATGGACACAGAGAGGGCTTCTGTTAGAAAATCTGTTAGAAAAAGCCCTCAAACATACTGCAGGAGATGGTCAGAGACTGCAGACATGATACAGGAGATGGTCAGAGACTGAGGAAATGAAACAAGAGATCAATGCAGCCTACCAGTGCCCACTAAATGTAGCTTACCGGTGCCCACCAAAACCAGCCCTATCAGTGCCCACTAAATGCAGCCTACCAGTGTCCACCAAATGCAGCCTTATCAGTGCCCATCAAATGCAGCTTATAAGTGTCCATCAAATGCAGCCTTATCAGTGCCCATCAAATGCAGCTTATCAGTGCCCATCAAATGCAGCCTACCAGTGCCCACCAAATGCAGCCTACCAGTGCCCACCAAATGCAGCTTTATCAGTGCCCACCAAATGCAGCCTTATCAGTGCCCATCAAATGCAGCTTATTAGTGCCCACCAAATGCAGCTTACCAGTGCACATAAAATGCAACTCACCAGTGCCCACCAAATGCAGCCTACCAGTGCCCACCAAATGCAGCTTAACAGTGCCCACAAAATGCAACCTACCAGTGCCCACCAAATGCAGCCTACCAGTGCCCACCAAATGCAGCTTAACAGTGTCCACAAAATGCAACCTACCAGTGCCCACCAAATGCAGCCTACCAGTGCCCATCAAATGCAGCCTACCAGTCCCCATCAAATTCAGCCTACCAGTGCCCACCAAATGCAGCCTGCCAGTGCCCACCAAATGCAGCCTTATCAGTGCCCACCAAATGCACCCTACCAGTGCCCACCAAATGCAGGTTATCAGTGCCCACCAAATGCACCCTACCAGTGCCCACCAAATGCAGCCTTGTCAGTGCCCACCAAATGCAGCCTTGTCAGTGCCCACCAAATGCAGCCTATCAGTGCCCACCAAATTAAGCCTTATCAGTGCCCATCAAATGCAGCTTATCAATGCCCACCAAATATGCCCACCAAATGCAGCCTACCAGTGCCCACCAAATGCAGCCTATCAGTGCCCACCAAATGAAGCCTTATCAGTGCCCATCAAATGCAGCTTATCAATGCCCACCAAATGCAGCCCACCAGTGCCCATCAAATGCAGCCTATCAGTGCCCACCAAATTAAGCTTACTAGTGCCCACCAAATGCAGCTTATCAGTGCCCACCAAATGCAGCCTTCCAGTGCTCATCAAATGCAGCTTATCAGTGCCCATCAAATGCAGCCTACCAGTGCCCACCAAATGCAGATGACCAGTGCCCACTATATGCAGCTTATCAGTGCCCACCAAATGCAGCCTTGTCAGTGCCCACCAAATGCAGCCTTGTCAGTGCCCACCAAATGCAGCCTATCAGTGCCCACCAAATGAAGCCTTATCAATGCCCACCAAATGCAGCCTACCGGTGCCCATCGAATACAGCCTATCAGTGCCCACCAAATTAAGTCTACTAGTGCCCACCAAATGCAACTTATCAGTGCCCACCAAATGCAGCCTTCCAGTGCTCATCAAATGCAGCCTTATCAGTGCCCACCAAATGCAGCTTATCAGTGCCCATCAGATGCAGCCTACCAGTGCCCACCAAATGCAGATGACCAGTGCCCACTATATGCAGCTTATCAGTGCCCACCAAATGCAACTCACCAGTGCCCAACAAATGCAACTCACCAGTGCCCACCAAATGCAGCCTACCAGTGCCCACCTAAAGCAGCTTACCAGTGCCCACCAAATGCAGCCTACCAGTGCCCACCAAATGCAGCCTACCAGTGCCCACCAAATGCAGCCTTATCAGTGTCCATCAAATGCAGCTTATCAGTGCCCACAAAATGCAGACTACCAGTGTCCACCAAATGCAGCCTTATCAGTGCCCATCGAATGCAGCTTATCAGTGCCCACCAAATGCAGCCTATCAGTGCCCACCAAATTAAGCCTACTAGTGCCCACCAAATGCAGCTTATCAGTGCCCTCCAAATGCAGCCTTCCAGTGCTCATCAAATGCAGCCTTATCAGTGCCCACCAAATGCAGCTTATCAGTGCCCATCAAATGCAGCCTACCAGTGCCCACCAAATGCAGCCTACCAGTGCCCACCAAATGCAGCCTTATCAGTGCCCACTGAATGCAGCCTACCAGTGCCCACCAAATTCAGCTTACCAGTGCCCACCAAATGCAGCCTACCTGTACCCATCAATTGCAGCCTTCCAGTGCCCACCAAATGCGGCCTACCAGTGCCCACCAAATGCAGCCTTATCAGTGCTCCTCAAATGAAGCTTATCAGTGCCCACCAAATGCAGCCTACCAGTGCCCACTGAATGCAGCCTACCAGTGCCCACCAAATGTAGCTTACCAGTGCCCACCAAATGCAGCCTACCTGTACCCATCAATTGCAGCCTTCCAGTGCCCACCAAATGCGGCCTACCAGTGCCCACCAAATGCAGCCTTATCAGTGCCCCTCAAATGAAGCTTATCAGTGCCCACCAAATGCAGACTACCAGTTCCCACCAAATGCAACCTTATCAGTGCCCATCAAATGCAGCTTACCTGTGCCCACCAAATGCAGCCTACCAGTGCCCACCAATTGCAGCCTACCAGTGTCCACCAAATGCAGCCTTATCAGTGCCCACCAAATGCAGCCTACCAGTGCCCATTAAATGCAGCCTACCAGTGCCCACCAATTGCAGCCTACCAGTGTCCACCAAATGCAGCCTTATCAGTGCCCACCAAATACAGCCTACCAGTGCCCACCAATTGCAGCCTACCAGTGCCCATTAAATGCAGCCTACCAGTGCCCACCAAATTCAGCCTACCCGTGCCCATCAAATGCAGCCTACCAGTGCCCACCAATTGCAGCCTACCAGTGCCCACCAAATGTAGCCTTATCAGTGCCCACCAATTGCAGCCTACTAGTATCCACCAAATGCAGCCTACCAGTGCCCACCAAATGCAGTCTACTAGTGCCCAACAAATGCAGCCTTATCAATGCCCATCAAATGCAGCCTACCAGTGCCCATCAAATGCAGCTTTTCAGTGTCCACCAAATGCAGCCTTATCAGTGCCCACTAAATGCAGCCTACCAGTGCCCACTAAATGCAGCCTTATCAGTGCCCATCAAATGCAGCTTATCAGTGCCCACCAAATACAGCCTACCAGTGTCCATCAAATGCAGCTTATCAGTGCCCACCAAATGCAGCCTACCAGTGACCACCAAATGCAGCCTACCAGTGTCCACCAAATGCAGCCTTATCAGTGCCCATCAAATACAGTTTACCAGTGCCCACCAAATGCACTCTTATCGGTGCCCACCAAATGCAGCTTATCAGTGCACATCAAGTGCAACTTGACAGTGCCACCAAATGCAGTCTACCAGTGCTCATCAAATGCAGCTTATAAGTGCCTGCCAAGTGCAACTTATCAGTGCCCATCAAATGCAACCTACCAGTGCCCATCAAATGCAGCCCACTAGGACCCACCAAGTGCAAACGACCAGTGCCCACTATATTCAGCTTATCAGTGCCCACCAAATGCAGACTAACAGTGCCCACCAAATGCAGCCTTATCAGTGCCCATCAAATGCTGCTTATCAGTGCTCACCAAATGCAGCCTACCAGTGCCCACCAAATGCAGCTTATTAGTGCACATCAAATGCAACTCACCAGTGCCCTCCAAATAAATGTAGCCTACCAGTGCCCACCAAATGCAGCTTATCAGTGCCCACCAATTGCAGCCTACCAGTGCCCATCAAATTCAGCCTTATCAATGCCCACCAAATGCAGCCTATATGCAAATATCCATGTACTGCATTTTAACAAATAAAATGGTGTTTGATTAAACTGCCGTGTCTTATTTGAGAGTTGAGCTGTCTGTGGAGGCAGGGGCGTACCTGCCGCTGAATGCCTGCAGGAGGGAGAGGAGGAGAAGTGAGCATTCAGCGGATGCAGGAGGAAAATGAGAGATTGATTCCTCTAGATGCAGTGATCCCCACCGCTTTTTCTATCCAGCTTCCTTCTGCTGCTCAACTTGTGCTCTCCAACCCCATGTGCCCTTTCCTTGCTTTCTCATAGTTACATAGTTACATAGTAGGTGAGGTTGAAAAAAGACACAAGTCCATCAAGTCCAACCTATGTGTGTGATTATGTGTCAGTATTACATTACATATCCCTGTATATTGTGGTCATTCAGGTGATTATCTAATAGTTTCTTGAAGCTATCAATGCTCCCCGCTGAGACCACCGCCTGTGGAAGGGAATTCCACATCCTTGCCGCTCTTACAGTAAAGAACCCTCTACGTAGTTTAAGGTTAAACCTCTTTTCTTCTAATTGTAATGAGTGGCCACGAGTCTTATTAAACTCTCTTCTGCGAAAAAGTTTTATCCCTATTGTGGGGTCACCAGTACAGTATTTGTAAATTGAAATCATATCCCCTCTCAAGCGTCTCTTCTCCAGAGAGAATAAGTTCAGTGCTCGCAACCTTTCCTCATATCTAAGATCCTCCAGACCCTTTATTAGCTTTGTTGCCCTTCTTTGTACTCGCTCCATTTCCAGTACGTCCCTCCTGAGGACTGGTGCCCAGAACTGGACAGCATACTCCAGGTGCGGGCGGACCAGAGTCTTGTAGAGCGGGAGAATTATCGTTTTATCTCTGCAGTTGATCCCCCTTTTAATGCATGCCAATATTCTGTTTGCTTTATTAGCAGCAGCTTGGCATTGCATGCCATTGCTGAGCCTATCATCCACTAGGACCCCCAGGTCCTTTTACATCCTAGATTCCCCCAGAGGTTCTCCCCCCAGTGTATAGATTGCATTCATATTTTTGCCACCCAAATGCATTATTTTACATTTTTCTACATTGAACCTCATTTGCCATGTAGTCGCCCACCCCATTAATTTGTTCAGGTCTTTTTGCAAGATTTCCACATCCTGCGGAGAAGTTATTGCCCTGCTTAGCTTAGTATCGTCTGCAAATACAGAGATTGAACTGTTTATCCCATCCTCCAGGTCGTTTATGAACAAATTAAATAGGATTGTTCCCAGCACAGAACCCTGGGGAACCCCACTACCCACCCCTGACCATTCTGAGTACTCCCCATTTATCACCACCCTCTGAACACGCCCTTGTAGCCAGTTTTCAATCCATGTACTCACCCTATGGTCCATGCCAACGCACCTTATTTTGTACAGTAAACGTTTATGGGGAACTGTGTCAAATGCTTTTGCAAAATCCAGATACACCACGTCTACGGGCCTTCCTTTATCTAGATGGCAACTCACCTCCTCATAGAAGGTTAATAGATTGGTTTGGCAAGAACGATTCTTCATGAATCCATGCTGATTACTGCTAATGATATCATTCTTATTACTAAAATCTTGTATATAGTCCCTTATCATCCCCTCCAAGAGTTTACATACTATTGATGTTAGGCTAACTGGTCTGTAATTCCCAGGGATGTTTTTTGGGCCCTTTTTAAATATTGGTGCTACATTGGCTTTTCTCCAATCAGCTGGTACCATTCCAGTCAATAGACTGTAAAAATTAGGAACAATGGTCTGGCAATCACCTGACTGAGTTCCCTAAGTACCCTCGGATGCAAGCCATCTGGTCCCGGTGATTTATTAATGTTAAGTTTCTCAAGTCTAATTTTAATTCCGTCCTCTCTTAACCATGTAGGTGCTTCCTGTGTTGTGTCATGAGGATAAACACTGCAGTTTTGGTTACTGAAGCCCCCCGATTCACTCGTGAAGACTGAGGAGAAGAATAAATTCAATACCTTTGCCATCTCCCCATCCTTTGTAACCAGATGTCCTTCCTCCTTCTTTATGGGGCCAATATGGTCTGTCCTCCCTTTTTTACTGTTTACATACTTAAAGAATTTCTTGGGATTTTTTTTGCTCTCCTCCGCTATGTGTCTTTCATGTTCTATCTTAGCCAACCTAATTGCACCCTTACATTTCTTATTGCATTCTTTATAAATTCTGAATGCTGTGGATGATCCCTCAACCTTGTATTTTTTGAAGGCCTTCTCCTTTGCTTTTATATGCATTTTTACATTGGAGTTAAGCCATCCAGGATGTTTGTTCGCTCTTTTAAATTTATTACCCAATGGGATACATTGGCTAATGCCCTTATTTAATATGCTCTTAAAGCAAACCCATATTCTTTGTTCCTAATATTTTATCCCAATTTATGCCTTTTAGCAAGGTTTGTAGTTTAGGGAAGCTCTTTTGAAATTCAGTGTCTTTGTGTTCCCTTCATGTCTCATCCCCCACAGCTCTGCTGGGTTCCTCCTCCCCCCTCTCACCGGCTGCTGCAGGGTATCTGTCAGGATGGAGAGTGGGGAAGGGGCCAGCAAATGTGTCATTTACCGACCCCTTCCTTTTCTGAAAGGAGAATCAGTGATCCGATCACTGACTCTGTCCATTCATAATTGAGGCATAGTAAGCTGCTTCAGTTTGTGAATGAATGGAAAGCTCTGTACAATGCTATTCCTATCCATTCATTCTGTACAGCTGAGGCTGCAGAGATGGAGATTGAGGCTTGTGTCCTCAATCTCCTTTCTCTGTCTCAAAGGTGGAACATCGGAGGTCTGTTTAGACCCCTGATATTTCACCAAAGCCTCCCAACTGAGCTCCTAAAAAATTGTAAAAAAAGAATCCAAAGATAATATAAAAAAAAGTAAAAAAATAATTTAAAAAAATAACAAAAATAAAAAAACTACTGACACCAGTGGTGGAACTACCAGGGTCACAAAGGTTGCACTAGCGACAGTGTTTAGCCACCGGGCTTGGAGGGAAGGGCACCGGTCAGGGCTTCATGGTTTCTTGCACCCAGTCCCTGAAGGTTGTATTTACGCCACAGTGTGGAGGGTGCTCTTTTAACAAGTGACCAAACTGGCCAGCTGGACCAAGGTCTAAAGGGAGGTATGTCAATCCATATATAAGAGCTGTTTTACCTGTCAAATAATATATATTTCTGCCTAGCCATTCCTGCGATTTACAGCCTTACTAGGAAGACTTTTCTTTACTGCAATTAGGCAATAGGGACGAGCCGAACACCCCCCCCCCCCCGTTTTGGTTTGCAGCAGAACATGCGAACAGGCAAAAAATTTGTGCGAACACTGTTAAAGTCTATGGGACACGAACGTGAAAAATCAAAAATACTAATTTTAAAGGCTTATATGCAAGTTATTTCCAAATAAAAGTGTTTGGGGACCTGGGTCCTGCCCAGGGGACATGTATCAATGCAAAACAATGTTTCCGGTTTTTTTTAGGAGCAGTGATTTTAATAAGACTTAAAGTGAAACAATAAAAATGAAATATTCCTTCAAATATCGTGCCTGGGGGGTCTCCTTAGTCTGCCTGTAAAGTAGCACATCTTTCCCATGTTCATAACAGTACAACAGCAAAATGGCATTTCTAAAGGAAAAAATGTCATTCAAAACTGCTCCTGGCTGTAATGTATTGTCGGATCCCAGCAATATACATAAAAATCATTGAATGAGTTCCCTCCCCCCAGTCCATTACCAAGCTCTTCAGGTCTGCTATGGATTTTAAGGGGAACCCTGTGCCGGCTCTCTTTTCCTGCGGCCTGCCAGGTTGGGGGGACCCCCATGCCTTTTTTTTTATAATTTTTGTGCAGGATTCTACTTAAAATCCATACCAGACCTGAAGGGCCTGGTATGGATTTTGGGGGGACCCTCATGCCAAAATAAAAAAAATGGTGCGAGGGTCCCCCCAAAATCCATACCAGACCTGAAGGGCCTGGTATGGATTTTAGGGGGGACCACCACGCCATTTTTTTCTTACATTTTGGCCAATCATGGCTCTCACAGCAGAGCACGCTGTGATTGGCCAAAGCATGCAGGTCAGGTGCATGCTTTGGCTAATCAGCAGCCGTCGATGCACTGTGATCTCACAGTGCATTGACGATCTTGCAGTTCATTATGGGGCATTCCACCGGTGCTCGAATTTCCATCAAACGCCTCATAATGTTCTAAGTTCTGCGAACGGGTGAACACCCAATGTTCGAGTCAAACTTAAGTTCAACTCAAACATCGGGCTCATCCCTATTAAGCAACATAGCGTGGTCTCCTCCCCACCCTCAGTCTGCAATTGGTCAGTGAAGATATAGCAGCACAAAAATTAACGCTTTGCTCTCACCTTCTGCTAGCAGGCTTCTTGTAAGCACATGTGCATGCATGACACGTGATTGGCTCTTTGCTGCCCCTCGCTCTTCCAGTCGGAAGGATGGCAATTCAGCTTTAAAGTGTTTGTCAAAACTTTTTATTTTTATTTTAGATAAAGTAATGAATGATTAAAATATCTACCACCTAGAAGGTTATTTCTTGTGTTGCCTATGCCCGGTGGGGAGATTTCCTTCCTTTCCTTCACTTCCTGTCATGGAGGTGCAATGATAAATTAAAGGAAATCTCTCAAAAGTGAACAGAATTCCCATCTTGGAGAGTTGTCACAAGTTAGAGGATTTTTTCCTAACTTCCTGCTCTGGTAACGGTTATAAAATGTTGGATTTCCTTGTCCGTTTTGTCTAGGTGACAGTGGTCATCAGGACAAATAGGGAAGTCAATCTAGTGGGCACACAAACAGCAATGAAAACCTGATGGACAGTCTAACCCATGGGTGCTCAACCTCTGGCCCTCTAGATGTTGCCGGACTTCAGTGACTTTGGGAGTCATGCTTGTAACTATCAGCTTTGCAATGCCTCATGGGACTTGTAGTTCTGCAACAGCTGGAGGGCCACAGGTTGAGCACCCATGGTCTAACCCTTCTCTACTATCCGAAGAAAAAAACAAAACAATAATCATTCCCCAAAGTGGTAAGCCCATGCTTTTAATCTGGACTGAGATCTCAGCATGTTCTGAATGTTTCCTTAACATTCCTTAAAGCATATCTAAACCCAAAAACAAAAAGTTATATATTGCAGCCAACCTGTTCCTAGATGCGATGGCTGCATTAATTTTCTTTGATAGAGCAATTTCCTTTATTATCATCCAATGATCCGCACTCTCAGTGCTGTTTGTCCATATCATAGAGGGGCATGGTTCTGTACTCCTCAAAGAACAATTTCATTGTTAACAGTCAGCAGAGGCAGAGAGCACAGAAATAAAAGCACTGCTATCAAAGTCTCCAGCAAGATCAACAGGTATATTCTGAACTTATCAAACTATTATAATAAAAAGTTTTCAATTATATATTTACCAGACCAAAAGAAACCAAGAAAGAGAAGTTCCTTCTTAGGGTTTACGTACACTGTAATGAATTAAATGCTCACTTTAGATACTGCACCTCAATTGGGGATCTGTATCTGAACATCTGGAACATCTGGTTACCCCAAAAAATATCGGTCCATAGAGTTTTTTATTGCAATGAGACCTTTTGTCCATAAAGACATTTCATGAAATGGTCTGACCTAGAAGTAATAACAGCTAGTGCTGAATGTAGCCGTGACATGACTTACCATGACCTTTGAAATATTGCTCTATAGATGGCGTTAGACCTCTCATTCCAAACACATCACTTTGGTCAACTAGAGCTTCTTTTACAGCATCATAGCCACACAGGACAATGACTCTCCGTGGACCAAGATATATGGTATATACGTCACCATACTTCTCTTTGATCTAAAACACAAAAGACATTTTACATGTTAGGGTATACCAAAAAAAATATTTTTTTAATGAGCCTTTGTCCCATAAGGTAAATGCAATTGAATGGCCTTTTCATGGTAGGGGCAATTTCATGTGGGATAATGGAAGTGCACTTCATAAAGTCTGCTGTGGTGCTGCAATTATTAGTGTCATGGATGTATTGTATATTGGACCATATATATTGTATACATGTATAGGTTAAAAAAAAAGTAAAATATAAAAGCTCTGTCAAAAAGCTGTGGCCTCCTTTATATAAAATATTAAATATAATACCATGAACCAAAATGAATCCTTATCTTTCAGTTTCCTTTAACAAATGAGCCAACACATTTCACAATTTTGCATTCTTCCAGAAATGCATCCCTCATAGAAATCACTGCTGGAACCCAATTTGAAAGGTCTGCACCCATGTGGGAATGGTTACCAAATTCTCCAAGGTAATAGGTAAGCAGCACAAGCTGAAAAAGGGACTGCCAAGGGAGAACACTGAAACCCTCACTACAAGACAGAGAGACTGCCAAGACCAAGAACCCGTTTTCTCTGCAAGGTTGAATAAAGACACAATTGCATCCAGTTTAACCTGTGTGGGTGTGTGTGTATTATGTCATGTCATGGCTGACAGCGCATGAGTAGAGAAGAGCCGACAAGCAGCTTTCCTGACAGGAGATCTGCACTGATAATCAGTGCAATGATTATCACTGCAATGATTATCACTGCAGCCCCATCAGCGATGCCCACAAGTGATGCCCACTAGTGAGGCCTGCCAGTGCCTCCTCATCAGTGCTGCCTATCAGTGCCCATCATTGCCACCCATTAGTGCTGCCTATCAGTGCCCATCAGTGCCACCCATAGTGCCACCTATCATTGCCGCCTATCAGTGCCCAAAAAGGCTGCCCATCAGTGCCGCCTATTAGTGCCCATCAGTGCTGCATATTAGTGCATCCCCATCAGTGCCACCTTATTAGTACCCCTCAGTGCAGCCTCATTAGCGCACATCAGTGAAGGAGAAAAATTACTTATTTACTAAATGTTATAATGGAAACAAAGAAAAACTTTTTTGTCAAAATTTTCTGTCTTTTTTCATTTGTTTAGTAAAAAATAAAAAACCCAGTGGTGATTAAATACCACCAAAAGAAAGCTCTATGTGTCTCAAAAAATGACAAACATTTTGTTTGGGTACACCATTGCATGACCACGTAATTGTCATTCAAAGTGTGACAGCTCTGAAAGCTGAAAATTGGCCTGGGCAGGAAGGGGTGAAAGTGGTCGGTATTGAAGTGGTTAAGTTCCTCACCAGATGATACTATATGTTAAATGAGTAGGGGGCGCTAGTGGTTACCAGTGAAAGAATTTGAGTGAAAAATTACGCTTCCCTGAAGACGTTCATACGAAACGTACGTCGGAGCGGTACCTTGCAAGATCTCTATTTCTTCACTGCCATTATTGTGTTCATTCCAACATTGGGACTTTAACATCACTATTTTTGTTTTATGATTGTGTGATAATAATTTTTCACTCAAATTTGGTACAACATATGTTTGCATGCTTATGTCAAGTTTTTTCCCACATTGAGACTTAGCTGTTTCACTGTTTTTTCTTTCACTGGTAACCACTATCGCCCCCTACTTATTTAACATATTCATTGATCTCTTGCTCACCAAGGAGAGCAGCTTATTATCAAATTATTTTCTATTAAGTTTTTCACAATTTTTGGCGCCGAGTTTGTATTTTCTATATCAGATGATACTATACTCTGGTTAAGCTTCATGCTATCTTTCCTGATTCGTCATATGTGTGTTTTGGGGACAGCCCATCTAGGGGCTGTCTAGATCATATTTTCTGGTCTTGCGACAAAATACAATTGGCCTTGGGCACTGTGGTATCATTATCATATAAGTTGGGGGAGCACCACAAGGAGATTGGGGGGAGGGGATTTGGAGGGAGGTTGACAGGGGATAAGAGTTGTTCTAGGAGGGGAAATTAGGGTCTGTACTAGGAATGGTGATTTGGGAGATTTGTGTTGTTGTGTTGGGAGGGGGATGGGGAAGAGAATTTATGCTAGGAGGGGGGATTTGGGGGGTTTGTGCTAGAAGAGGTGATATGGTAGAGGGGGGGGGGATTTGTGCCAGATTTGTGCCAGGAGGGGAAATTGGGGGAGAGGATTTGTGCTAGGAAGGGGGATTGAAGGGAGAATTTGTGCTAGGAGGGGGGATTTGGCGTATGAGGAGAGGATTTGTGCTAGGAGGGTGATTTTTTTGGGGGGGATTTGGGAAAAACAGTATTTGGAGGGGAATGAGGGGGCAAAAATGTGTGCTGGCAAGGGGGATTTCAGCAGGGGGGCAGATTTGTACAGGGAGAAGCGGGAATTTATGCTCAGGGGATAAGCATTCAGATTAGTGCTTGATTTTTTTCAGGGGGGGGGGTGGATATTTGCTGACCCATAATGCTTATACATCTTGAGGGGCGCAGTTTGGTATGTTTGCCCTGGGCTCTAGATGACCTCGTCCCGGTACTGGCCTAACGTTTACATTGCAAATAGTTTGTAAATATTTGGCTGTTCCTATTCAACAGATCTAATGATCGACTTTTGTTGAACGGGTTGTTGGAGAATTTTATTTTAACAACGGCTGTAGCCAATCGGCTGCAATGCTGATCAGTGTATTCTGACAGCGGACAGTCCCCAGTCCCTGCTGTCAGACTGCAATAGCACAGTGGGGAAGATGCCTCCATCCACTTTGCTTGTGTGGATGGAGGAATCCATTTTTTATCAATCAATCCATTGGCTGGACAAAAAAACAAACAAAAACCAATCCATTTAACACTGTACATCCACACATTTCTGCTTTAGCTGACAACACAGCTGCGCGACTGCAGATACCGTGCCAGTGCATACTTTTGCACTCGCTGACACCACAACAACAGACAAAGCCATACACAACTCTGCTCCGAGCTACATCACCAATCTCATCTCCAAATATCACCCAAACTGTCCTCTTCGCTGCTCTCAAGACCTCCTGCTCTCAAGCTCCCTTGTCTCCTCCTCCCATGCTTATCTCCAGAGCCTCTCCCATCCTCTGGAACTCTCTACCTCAGTCTGTCTGGCTATCTTCTACTGATCCCTGAAAACTCATCTTTTCAGGAAAGCCAATCACGCATCTAACTAATATTTTACCACTTCCATCAGCTCATTCCCCACAGTTACAACCTTTTGTACCACCTGCCCCACCCTATTGGATTATAAGATCTTCGGAGCAGGGCCCTCTTAATCCTCTTGTATTTTATTGTATTGTAACTGTATTGTTTCCCCACTATATAAATCCTGTATCATAATAATATTAATAATTAATCACATTCAGTAAACGTTCATACTTTTTCTAGTCCAAAGCCATATATACCCTTTATTGTGGAATGGTAAATATATACTGCTTGGTACAGAAAAGGGTTTGTGATGGTAACATATGGTTTACTGCTTTCATTTACCTGCTTCAAGGAGTCCAACAGTTTTCCTGGTTTAAGTTGAAGAAGATTCCCAAAGAAAGGCAGTGGGGTAGGTCCAGGAGGTAAGTTGCTTTTCTTGTACATGTGATTCCATGTGTAACGACACAGGATGGCAGAGACCAAGAATACCAGGAACAGAGTGAGAAGCTCCATCCTGAGCCGGGGATACTTCTGATCTGTACAGTGACTGTCTTATGTGACGGTGATGAAATAGATGTTGCATGTAATTAGAGGTATATAATGAAACTTCCCTAAAGCTATTTAGAAAAAAGGATTGGTTAACATACTTAAAGGGAAAGTATAGTATATTATCACTGAGCACATGTTCTAAGTTATTATTGTTGTATTAAGCTTATAGCTAACCTCCAGGCCAGCAACTAAATACATACAGTGCTGTAAAAAAGTATTTGCCCCCTTCCTCATTTTTATTTTATTTTTTTGCATATTTGTCACACTTAAATGACTCAAATCATCAAAGAAATTTTAATATTACACAAAGATAACCCAAGTAAATCCAAAATGCAGTTTTGTAACCATGATTTCATTTATTAAGGGAAAAAAATGTCCAAACCTGCCTGGCCCTATGTGAAAAAGTAATCGCCCCCAAAGCTGACAACTGGTTAGCATTTGCGATAACTGGCAATGAGTCTTTCACATCTCTGTGGAGGTATTTTGGCCCACTCTTCTTTGCAGAATTGTTTTACTTCACCCACACTGGAGGGTTTTCGAGCAGGCTTACTGAACGGCCTGTTTAACCACTTGCTTACTGGGAAATGACAACTGTGTGGTCATGCAACACTGTAACCATATGACATTTTTATATATTTTTTTTTTTACACAAATAGAGTTTTTTTTGCTAAACAAACAAAAAAGACTGAAAATTTTGAAAAAAAACTAAAGTTTTTCATATTTTGTTATAAAATTTTGCATACAGGTAATTTTTCTCCTTCACTGATGGGTACTGATGAGGCTGCACTGATGGGCACTGATAGGATGAACTGATGGGCACTGATAGGTGGCACTGATGGGCACTGATAGATGGCACTGATGGGCACTGATGAGGAGGCACTGGTGGGCACTGTTTAGGTGGCACTGATAAGTGACACTGATGGGTGCTGGTAGGCGGCACTGATGATAAGGCACTGATTGGCAGCACTGAGGGGCACTGATAGGTGACACTGATTAGCAGTACTGGTGGGCACTGATAGATGGCAATGGTGGGCACTGAATAGCACCACTGGAGGGCACTGATTAGCAGCACTGGTAGGCACTAAGGGGACCGATGTCCCTCTAACAGAAGCCGGTTAACGGCTTTCTTCTTTTCTTCACGCTGACAGCGTAAGGGGAAAAAAGAGCCAAGAACAGACTTCTGCTTACTTCCGTGATCAGATGTCATTGGCTGACAGCTGATTATGTGGTAAAGGGCCCGCTGTTATTGGTCCTTTACCCCAATCTCTGACCAGCCATGTCCCAAGGACAGAGTATGGGTGCCAAGTGGCTAAGGTCATGATATAGCATCTTAATTAGATTTAAGTCTGGACTTTGACTAGGCCACTTCAAAACCTTCATTTTGTTTTTTGAGCCATTCAGAGGTGGACTTGCCGGTATTTTTTAGATCTTTGTCCTGCTGCATAACCCAAGTGTGCTTCAGCTTGAGGTCACAAACCAATGGCCAGACAATTTCCTTCAGGATTTTCTTGTCAGGACCTGGACGACTTGCCAAAATTGATGGAACCATGAATTTTGCGCTCTACCAGAAAATCCTGAAGGCAGGTTTGGACAGCTTTTTTTTAACTTAATAAATTAAATCATCATTTAAAGAAAAGCATTTTGTATTTACTTGGGTTATCTTTGTGTGGTATTAAAATTTCTTTGATGATCTGACTCATTTAAGTGTGACAAATATGTAAAAAAAAAATTAAAAAATCAGGAAGGGGGCAAATACTTTTTCACAGCACTTAATATAAGGAAGCTGCCAAAAGATTTGCATTTCTGTCCATTCAGTTCTGAGATTCAGACTGCCCTGCCACACAACACAGCCCTGTCTGGCAGGGCAGAAGACCTGACCTTTTTCTGTTGCAGTTAAGTAACACTTGCAGGTCTCTCTTTCAGCAGGAACATGGTCCGTTCCGGCACCTCCAGCACTGAATGTATGTAATGGCAAGGGGTGCTGGGATGTACCGGAAGGTCTATTGGTGCTGACTACTGGGGATCTATCGCCACTGGGGGGGGGGGGTTATTATTGCTGAGAGAGATTTACTGTTGAGGAAGGGGTCTATTGTTTCTGGCTGCTGGAGGGTCTATTGATGCTGGCTACTGGGAGATGTATTGTTGCTGGTAGGGGGTTTATTGTTGCTGGCTGTAGGGGATATATTCTACTACTTTTCTTGCTATCATTTACCGATTCCATAGAAATTACTTAGCACCACAAAATGATACTTGGGTCTGTCTGGGGCAGAATTGGGGGGTGGATAGGTTGTGGAACTAAGGGACGGTGCTTGGAGTTGGGTAGGGGGCAGAAACAAGGCGTGACTCGGAAGGGGGGAGTACCTGCACCTATTCTCTGAGAAAAAGAGCCCTGTATATAAAATCAGACATTTAGGCAGTGTTGTATTTATTTTTGCATGATTTTTAAATGCAAGTGATGCAAGTATCTAAGTTTGACTTGCTATCAGACTCTTCCAATCTATAGTGAGGGGGAAAAGTATTTGATCCCCTGCTGATTTTGTACATTTGCCCACTGACAAAGAAATGATCAGTCTATAATTTTAAAGGTAGGTTTATTTTAACAGTGAGAGACAAAATAACAACAAAAAAATCCAGAAAAATGTATTTTAAAAAGTTATAAATTGATTTGCATTTTAATGAGTGAAATAAATATTTGACCCCTTCGCAAAACATGACTTTGAACACATCTCAGGAGGGATTTTGTCCCACTCCTCTTTGCAGATCCTCTCCAATAGGGATGGGCCGAAGACACCCCCCAGTTCGGTTTGCAGCAGAACATGTGAACAGGCAAAAAATTTGTGCGAACACTGTTAAAGTCTATGGAACATGAACATGAAAATCAAAAGTGCTAATTTTAAAGGCTTATATGAAAGTTATTGCCATAAAAAGTTTATGGGAAACCGGGTACTGCCCCAGGGGACATGTATCAATGCAAAAAAAGTTTTAAAAACGGCTATTTTTTCAGGAGCAGTGATTTTAATAATGCTTAAAGTGATACAATAAAAATGATTATAAATAAAATAAATAAATAAATAAAATGAAATATTCCCTTAAATATCTTGCCTGGGGGTCCCCTTAGTCTGCCTTTAAATTAGTGCATCTTTCCCATGTTCATAACACTACCACAGCAAAATGCCATTTCTAAAGGAAAAAATGTAATTTAAAATTGCTCGCGTCTGTAATGTATTGTTGGATACCGGCAATATACTGTGGATAAAAATCATTGAAAAACAAAAAGCGTGGGTTCCTCCCCCCCAGTCCATACCAGGCCCTTTGAGTCTGGTATGGATATTAAGGTGAACCCCGTGGCAGAATAAAAAAATAAAATGGAGTGGGGGTCCCCCCCAAAATCCATACCAGGACCTTATCCGAGCACGCAACCTGGCAGGCCGCAGGAAAAAGGGCGGGAAGAGACAGCCCCCCCTCCTAAACCTTACCAGGCCACATGCCCTCATCTCTTGCCCGATGGTTGTGGAGGTCTGCGGGTGGGGGCTTATTGGAATTTAGAAGTCCCCTTTAACAAGGGGGCCCCCAGATCCCACCCCCTCTATGTGAATGGGTATCGGGTACATTGTACCCCTACCCATTCACCAAAAATAGGTATAAAAAAAGTTAAAATGACAGAAGACAGTTTTGGACAATTCCCCCACGCCATTTATAAAAAAAATTTAGTGCGGGGTTCCCCTTAAAATACATACCAGACCTGAAGGCCTGGTATAGATTTGGGGGGGGGGCACGCCATTTTTTTAAATTTTGGTGTGGGGGTTTCCCTTAATATTCATACGAGACCGAAAGGGCCTATTATGGACTGGGGACGGGGAACCCACGCCGTTTTTTTCAATTATTTTTATCTATATTGCCGGGATCTGGCAATACATTACAGCCGCAAGCAGTTTTAAATGAATTTTTTTCCTTCAGAAATGTCATTTTGCTGCTCTCATTCATTACACTATGTTCGACTCGAACATTGGGCTCATCCCTACTCTCCAAGTCATTAAGGTTTTGAGGCTGAGGTTTGGTAACTCGAACCTTCAGCTCCCTACACATATTTTCTATGGGATTAAGGTCTGGAGACTGGCTAGGTCACTCCAGGACCTTAATGTGCTTCTTCTTGAGCCACTCCTTTGTTGCCTTGGCCGTGTGTTTTGGGTCATTGTCGTGCTGGAATACCCATCCATGACCCATTTCCAATGCCCTGGCTGAGGGAAGGAGGTTCTCACCCAAGATTTGACGGTACATGGCCCCGTCCATTGTCCCTTTGTTGCGGTGAAGTTGTTCTGTCTCCTTAACAGAAAAACACCCCCAAAGCATAATGTTACCCCCTCCATGTTTGAGGGTGGGGATGGTGTTCTTGGGGTCAAAGGCAGCATTCCTCCTCCTTCAAACATGGTTGATGCCAAAGAGCTCAATTTTGGTCTCATCTAACCACAACACTTTCACCCAGTTCTCCTCTGAATCATTCAGATGTTCATTAGCAAACTTCAGACGGGCCTGTACAGGTGTTTTCTTGAGCAGGGGGACCTTGCGGGCACTGCAGGATTTCAGTCCTTCACCGCGTAGTGTTACCAATTGTTTTCTTGGTGATCCCAGCTGCTTTGAGATCATTGACAAGATTCTCCCATGTAGTTCTGGGCTGATTCCTCACCTTTCTTATTTTCATTGAAACTCCACAAGGTGAGATCTTGCATGGAGCCCCAGTCCAAGGGAGATCGACAGTTATTTTGTGTTTTTTCCATTTGCGAATAATCGGACCAACTGTTGTCACCTTCTCACCAAGCTGCTTGGCGATGGTCTTGTAGCCCATTCTAGCCTTGTGTAGGTCTACAATATTGTCTCTGACTTTTTTTAACAGCTCTTTGGTCTTGGCCATGGTGGAGAGATTGTAATCTGATTGATTCATTGCTTTTGTGGACAGGTGTCTTTTATACAGGTAACAAGCTCCCTTAAAGGGAGTGCTCCTAATCTCAGTTTGTTACCTGTATAGAAGACACCTAAGACACCTAGGAACCAGAAATCTTGCTGATTGATAGGGAATCAAATACTTATTTTACTCAGGGCTGAGTTCTGCTGTCTGTGTCAATGGAGCATCTTTCCTTGGGAGCACTCAAAGAGGAGGGGCCTGGAGCGTTGTTGGAGAACCCCAGAAGAAGAGGACTGGGACTGCCCTGTGCAAAATGACTGCACAGAGGAGGTAAGTATAGGCATGTTTCTTATTTTTATAAAAACAAAATGTGAGGGTTTACAACCCCTTTAACATTTGTAAGGAGATACACATGTAAAGAGAATTCAACAGCAAGTACAATGAATTACGCATGTAATTAATAAGGAAAACAGTAATCTCTGCTCAGGGTGAACAGCGTTGAAAGTTTATTTAAAAGAGAAGAGTTACACACTAAAAGTAAAGATTAGAGAGTGGAGCAATTAGCGTGCACATGTGGAGGTCAGACATAGTTAATACATAGCTCCCAACTGTCCCTGATTTCAAAGGACTGTCCCTGATTTCGAGGGACTGTCCCTGATTTGGAGCAATGTCCCCTCTGCCCTCTTTCCTCCTCATTTCTCCCTCGTTTTGGTCTGATCTATATAGTTGTATATAAAATGCACTATTTATCTTTCAAAAAGTGTTTCCTAGTGCTAACCTCCTTTCATCCAGTTTCTAAATTGCTGCATTTGTAAATTTCAAAAGCCAATATGAAAGAATAGTAGTGGTAGCAAAAAACCACTTGTGGGTTTAACTAAGCTTTCTTTATTTTGTTTAATTCTCCCTTTAGGGGGCGTGACAGGGAGGCATATTCACAGAAACACATGCTTTTAGGCTTAAAGTGATATTAAAGTCTCGTTTAATTTCGTGCTCCTGGCTCCTCCCTCCTGCTGAGTGCCCCCCACAGCAAGCAGCTTGCTATGCGGGCACCCGAGCTGCTGCTTTGTGTGTGCCTGCCGCCTTTCTCTCCTCATTGGCTCACTGACTTTGATAGACAGCACCAGGAGCCAATGGCAGCCGCTGCTGTCTCAGCCAATGAAGAGGGAGAGTCCCTGGCCTTCCTGGCTCTCGTGCAACATCGTTGGATTGAGATGGGGCTCAGGTAAGTATTAGGGGGGCTGCTGCAAACAGTTTTTTTTATCTTAACGCATAGTATGCATTAAGATAAAAAACCTTCTGCCTTTAAAGTGGTTCTAAACCCTTAAATATACCCAGTAAAGTGACTGGCCTCAGGTGATACGCAAATCCTCCTACATAAGTTGTACTTGTTTTTCTGCAGCATTTTTTTCTCTACATCCGGTCAAAGTCTAGAATGTATGAAGCTTGTCTGAGCTGTCAGAAGACAAGGGGCAGAGAGCTGTAATTAGACACTGCAAAACTCAGTAAGCAGAGCTCTAAGAGCTGATTGGAGGGAAGGGCTTTTTTCTCTTTGTAAGAAATGATTCATGCAGATAGCAGAGGAACAAAGCAGCAAACAAAAATCACACTTAGTCCTCGTTCACATTGACTGTGGCTTTGAAATCACGCGACTTCATCTGAAATCGAACGATTTCAAAGCTGCATATCAGTGGGATTTTGGGTGTGACTTGGAAGACATCTGTCTGGCTTCGTGCACAGATGTCTACGCAAGTCGTACCTGAAATCATCAAAAGTAGTGCAGGAACTACTTTTTTCAAATCGGTGCAGCACCGCAAAGTCGGCATCGCACCAATTTGAACAGTGTGGTTGCCAGCAATAGGGTGCAACTTGTCATGCGATTTGACCTGTAAATTCGCATGACAAGTCGCTCCAAGGTGAACGATGGCTTAATTATTTGGATTGAGACAAGTACACATTGTAGAGGGATAATGCTTTATTCAAATATCATGTTTTTAAGTATACACCCACTTTAAATCTTGGGAAGTTGCCACATAAGGCCTACCAACATATAAATATTTAGCATTTATCACATTCACTTAAACATGGCCAAAGATGAATTGAGGTTTGACCTCTAGTCTTCAGCAGGGACTGGCCGAATTTCGATCCAAGCATGGCCATCCTCCTTCAAAAAAAGTCAAATGTTAGATCGACTTCTCATGATGGAATTTTTTTTCTTGATCAGCAGCTGCAGCCAATCGACTTCAGCCACTCATCAGTGTATTTTGACAGTAGTGAGTCCCCGTGGGGAGGGTTCCTCTATCCACTTTGCTTGTGGCTGAACATAGAAAATGAATAACCAGGCCAGCCTTTTTGAACAATTAACACATGGAACAATAACAAGAAACATTAATTTCTGTTATTTTGGAACACCTTATCAGCTTTACCACAACCTACACTCTGGATGCAGAGTGTCGAGACTAACTATCTTTAAACATTGCACATCAAGACCTGGAAGAAGAGAGAACAACAACTTAATAATATATTTCTGCAAAATAATTCCAACACGCAAAAAGAGCCTAGCGTTAGCATATACTGTAAGCAAGTAATATTGCCAATTGTTCATTAGTAAAACTATAATCATTATTTTTCTTTATAATAATTAATATTTTAATGCTGGGCTATTGCAGTTTACATTCTCTAATTTTTCTCGTCCCCTCTCATAGTCCTACTCTCGGGGAAGAAAGATGACCTTGTAGTTTGGTGGGATGTTTTCTAAACCAGTCTCTGTTGGAGTGATGTCAAGATTTTTTGGATCCATGGCAGACTTAAGTGTGAATTTTTGTAGAAGGGTGGTGAAGAAGAGGAAAAGCTCCATGCGTACCAAGCTTTCTCCAATGCATAATCTTTTTCCTGAAGCAATGACAATATACATATTAAAGTACATATAAAAGAACAGAAATTCCAAATGCTAAAGAAAATGTAAGAGAACTTGGGTCATTCAGTATTCGGTGTAAAGCCTGAATTATTTGAGGTTTCAATAAAGAACTATTTTATTCTGCACTCTGGAGATTGAAGACCCAGGACATGGAACATCATGTAACTAAAAAATTAAGGTATTTTGGGCATTTAGAATAGTTTCTTTTTTAAAACTAACTCCGCCATTAGTTGGGGTGGGGGGCGGAAAGAGTGGTCCCCAGTGCAAGTAACCATGACTGGCCCTTCCCTCTGAGCCAGGGGCCCTTCCCTCCAAAAAAGGGGATCTTCCCACTGATCCTGGTGCCCTTTATTCCAGTTGTGAGACCCTTTATTACAGTCTCCCAACGGGACCCTTTAACATGTTCTGCAGCAGGCCTCCTTCCTGCTGTCTTGGGTCCTCCCCACAGTGGTGGAAGGCCAGGACCCAATTGCAAGTGTGAGCTTTGTGACACTGGTAGTTCTGCCACTGGTGTCAATAAGTTTTTTTATTTTTGGTATTTTTATTTATTTATTATTTTAATTATTTTCTACTATTATATTTCATTTATATTTTATTTTTTATTTTATTTTTCATTTTTTTTAGGAGCCTTGTTGGGGGACTTTGGTAAAATATCAGGGGGAGCATCGTGCTATGAGAGAAGACTTATTACAGCCACTTCCCGTGCTATTCTGCATGTGTTGGCTGGGACCCGATCTACCCATCTGCTGTCTGATTGACAGGTAGATCGCCTCAAAACCCCTGGGGGCTTCTCAGTTGAGAAACACTGGTCTAAACAGACCTCTGGTGTTTCACCCTTGAGATAGAGAAATCAGATTGAGGACACAGGCCTCAATCTCCATCTCTGCAGCCTTAGCTGCACAGAATATATGGACAGGAATAGCTCTGTATAGAACTTCCTGTTCATTCACTAACTGAAGCATAGCAAACACCATTTACTATGCTTCAGTTATGAATGATTAGACAGTGATCAGTACCAATCACTGACCCTGTCCATTCAGAAAAAGAAGGGGCCAGTAAATTGCATTTACTGGCCCCATTCCCCACTTTCCATCCTGACACATTCCCCACAGCAGCAGGTGGGAGAGGAGAGGGGGAAAGCTGGCAGTGCTGGGAGGGGGGGACCAGGGGAGCATACAGGGGTCCAGGGGGAGCAGGAAACAAGTAACCTGGATAGGAGGGGCATCATAAAAAGGAACCAATGCCCTCCATTTTTCTGTGGGAGCGAGAGTAGGAGAAGCAGGCTCTCAATGGCTGCAGGAGGAAAACGGAGGGCATTGTTCCTCTATATGCCACTCCTCCTATCCAGGTGTACAGGGGAGCCACACTGGCCCCCTGGAGCATGGGGTCGGGTCGCAGCTTGCAACCCCCGCGACCTCTATGGTTACACCTCTGGCTTAACCTCCCTTCTTTGATAAGCTCTACACACAGCAAGGATGACTTGTTGAACATTTTCAATCTCCTTTCTAATTTATACAACAACAAATAAGGAGCATATTTATTATACCAAGCCAAGGAAGGTTATCTCGAAGCCAAACCTTATGCCGCGTACACACGGTCGGACTTTCCGGCATACTTGGTCCAGCGGACCAGAGTCTGCCAGACAATCCGACCGTGTATAGGCTCCGGCGGACTTTTTCCCAAAAGCCCGCCGGACCTAGATTTGAAACACGTTTTAAATCTTTCCGTCGGACTCAGTTTCTGGTGGAAAGCCCGCTCGTCTGTATGCTGGTCCAACGGACCAGATACGACGCAAGGGCAGGGTATTGCATTTCGCGCTCGCTGCACTAGGAAAAACAAGTTTTCCTATTGCGGCGAGTGCGGGGCATACCAGGCCCTTAGGTCTGGTATGGATTATAAAGGGAAACCCCTACGCCGAAAAAACGGCGTGGGGTCCCCCTTAAAATCCATACCAGACCCCGATCCGAGCACGCAGCCCGGCCGGTCAGGAAAGGGGGTGGGGACGAGCGAGCGCCCCCCCCTCCTGAACCGTACCAGGCCGCATGCCCTCAACATGGGGGGTGGGTGCTTTGGGGGAGGGGGCGACCTGCGGGGCCCCCCACCCCAAAGCACCTTGTCCCCATGTTGATGAGGACAAGGGCCTCTTCCCGACAACCCTGGCCGTTGGTTGTCGGGGTCTGCGGGCGGGGGGCTTATCGGAATCCGGGAGCCCCTTATAATAAGAGGGCCCCCAGATCCCGGCCCCCCACCCTATGTGAATGAGTATGGGGTACATGGTACCCCTACCCATTCACCTAGGTAAAAAGTGTCAATAATAAAACACACTACACTGGTTTTTAAAATAATTTATTAAACAGCTCCGGGGAGGGGGGTCTTCCTCCGGCTTCGGGGGTCTTCTTCCGGCTTCGGGGGTCCCTCCGGTTACTGTTCTCCCGGCGTCCGGTTGGTTCTTCTCCGCTCTCTCCGGCCTCTTCTCCCGGTGTTCCAGTTCTTCGGCCGGCTCCTCCGCTGTCTTCATGCCGCTCTCTTGCCAGCAGAGGTCCGGACTTCTGGGCTTCTTGGCTTCTTCCCTCTTCTCTTCTCCAGATGTTGACACGACGCTCTCTCCGGCTGGACTGCTCTCTGAGGGCTCCATTGTGACTTATATAGGCGGAGACCCTGCCCCCTTTCGATGTCACAGTCCCTGGGCATGCTGGGACTGTGACGTTTTAGGGGGCGTGGTCACCGGGTGATGTTGACCTTGCCCCCTAAAACGTCACAGTCCCAGCATGCCCAGGGACTGTGACATCATAAGGGGGCGGGGTCTCCGCCTATATAAGTCACAACGGAGCCCTCAGAGAGCAGTCCAGCTGGAGAGAGCGTCGTGTCAACATCTGGAGAAGAGAAGAGGGAAGAAGACAAGAAGCCCAGAAGTCCGGACCTCCGCTGGCAAGAGAGCGGCCTGAAGAC
This sequence comes from Aquarana catesbeiana, assembly GCF_042186555.1. NCBI lineage: Eukaryota > Metazoa > Chordata > Amphibia > Anura > Ranidae > Aquarana > Aquarana catesbeiana. Next base: position 57,089,139 of record NC_133332.1, read on the forward strand.
AGCGGAGGAGCCGGCCGAAAAACTGGAACACCGGGAGAAGAGGCCGGAGAGAGCGGAGAAGAACCAACCGGACGCCGGGAGAAGAGGAACCGGAGGGACCCCTGAAGCCAGAAGAAGACCCCCGAAGCTGGAGGAAGACCCCCCTCCCCGGAGCTGTTTAATAAATTATCTTAAAAACCTGTGTAGTGTGTTTTATTATTGACACTTTTTCCCTAGGTGAATGGGTAGGGGTACCATGTACCCCATACTCATTCACATAGGGTCAGGGGCCGGGATCTGGGGGCCCTCTTATTATAGGGGGCTCCCGGATTCCGATAAGCCCCCCGCCCGCAGACCCCGACAACCAACGGCCAGGGTTGTCGGGAAGAGGCCCCTGTCCTCATCAACATGGGGACAAGGTGCTTTGGGGTGGGGGGGCCCTGCAGGGCGCCCCCTCCCTCAAAGCACTCACCCCCCCATGTTGAGGGCATGCGGCCTGGTACGGTTCAGGAGGGGGGGCGCTCGCTCGTCCCCACCCCCTTTCCTGACCGGCCGGGCTGTATGCTCGGATCGAGGTCTGGTATGGATTTTAGGGGGGACCCCACGCCGTTTTTTCGGCGTAGGGGGGCTTCCCTTTAAAATCCATACTAGACCTAAGGGCCTGGTATGACCCGCGACGGGGCTCGCAAGGTGTCAATCTCGCCGATAAAAGCGGCAAGATTGACTTCCTTTTCTAGTCCCGTCGCACCTGAGTCACATTCAAAATGAACAGACTTGTCCATGTCTCTGATGATACTTTGCAATGATTCCTTTCTTGTGTACTACTTATAGTGCCCCCTATCATTACCCATAGGAGCTACCTTGGACTCATAACCTACCCTCTTGGCCAATGCTGCTCTCCTCCGAGTGACACTACATGCCATAGGGCTTACTAGGTAAGATACTCTCTGTCCTCTTATCAATTCCACCTGCCCAATAGAATCTATGTTGCCCTAAAACTTCCCTCCCGCATTTACTCTATCTAGGTAGGCATCGTAATTGCAGCCTTATTTCAAAGACTACCTAATTAAAAAACCTCCAAGCCAGACACTTCATACGTGTCACTGCATCACCATTACATCTTTAGTTGGTAGCTGATTACATTAAGTAAGTACCCTTTTGATGACTCGTGTCTAGTCAAATTTAAAGTAATCATTAGTACTCTCTTTCAAGCAATTCATTCTTTCACTCAGGCTCTTTTTCAACTGATCGCCGATTTGGCTTACTCCAGCGACTGTCTTGCTGTTTAAGTGTGTATCCACCTGCAGGCACTCTGTGTCCTTTCTATTCTACCTGCTTTTAGAGAAAAACGTGAGTTTATACTTTTTCAATGAGATTCAGTTACACTACTCATACACTTATACACATTTTAGCTTCATGCAACCGACATGTAACTATCTCCTGCCCTTTGTATGTTAAACTCAATAATTACTTATATAATGTCAATACACTCCATTGCCAGGTTTGCTGCATACCCCCTGCAGGCACAATTTACGGCGCGGCCTGCTCACTCCCCTGTGGTGACGCCTCCGTGCGGCCTCCCCTTGGCACTGACGCCGCAGGTACATTTGCATTGCCAGGATCGGTGGGTTCCCTGGGTTGCATGTCTATCCAGCCACAATATTGACTTTTTTGAATGTATACGATGTACTGTATTGATAAATAATTGTCGATTACATGATGTCTTCTATATTTTCATATACAGAACCCCCTTTATATATCCACTTCTTGAGCTCTTGTTCCCTGAAGAAGCCAATGTCTTGGCGAAACATGTAGGAAATTGAGCCCCCTCTCTGTCGGCCACTTCCATCTGGCCTGCTCCATCATACTATGGGTCATATACAGTATACGTATTGATTTTAATGTGTTTATTGTTCTAAGTGTAATTTTTGATTTTTGTATTACCATTAATAAACTTTGTAACTTTTGTCTTTTACAAATTTTCTTTTCTCGTGCTTTTCTTCTACATACCCCTTGACCTGAGCACCGTTATAATCCCCCGTCCACATACCCAAATAGCTATCTGATTATTTTGGGGATGAGGTGCTGCATCCTATGGTACCACCTAGCCACCCTTACAATGTGTGGTCAAGTCTGTTCATTCTGAAAGTCCGCCTTAACTCCGGCGAAAGTCTGTCGGAAAGATGGGCGGACTTAGCCCGCCGGAAAGTCCGGTCGTGTGTGGGCAAGTCCATCCATTTTAAAGTCCGGCACACCTGGCGGACAAAGTCCGTCAGAAAGTGTGCCGGACCAAGTATGCCAAAAAGTGCGATCGTGTGTACGGGGCATTAGAAGTAATGTGCTTCATAAATCATAGGGGTCCTTTTTTAAAGCAGAGAATGTGACTTTCAGTAACATCTTTTGGTGGAGAACCATCCAGGTCCATGTTTTAAACCAGAGTAATTGATTCTCCACCAGTGAATGTTTGTGAAAGTCACATTTTCTACTTAGTAAATAGACACCCCGAGTATAAAAATAGTAAAACAAATGTGACATACCTGCAGCAAATGGCATGAAACCATTATTTTTCTTAAATTTTCCATTCTCATCCAAAAAGTGATTGACATTAAATTTTCCTGGAGTTTCAAACTGTGATGGGTCATGCAAAACAGTGGTCAGCACCGGTAGAATGTTTGTACCCTGCAATAGAGATCTGAGTTAATGTATGCCAGGCTAGATTAAGTGATTGGACCTTGTGAGGGATAGGCTTCTTCAACAAAAACAAAAGCTCATGCATACAACCTGCATAGTGCATGCACATGGACAAGCTTGCATAGAAAGCATCATTGTCTTCTTCTCTTTTCTCTTTTCAAACCGCCAATACCTCAGGCTCTTATCTGTATGTACTGCATGCCCCCCTTTCTACTTCATTGGCCAGAGCTGTGTAGAGGAAGAAGTGGAAAGCAGAGACTGAAGAGGAGTCAAACACGGCATCATCACAATGCCAAATCTTTCTACTGGCTGTGGCCCATTTATTGGGCTTGTCCAGAGGGAAATCATCCATCTGGCAACTCAAGAGATAATTCCATGAAGCAAGCAAAGAACAGAGATAGCATAAACCCTACCAGGCTTCAATAACACAAATACATTCTAAAACACTCAGATACTGCGACCTAGAGCTACCTTGATCTCAAAGTAGCAGCTCAGTAGATTGTAGTGTTGGTATTCAGAAGAAGGGATACAGCCAGTTGGCTGGTGTGTCCAAGGTGATGTCTAGAGAATGACTACATGTAGGATCTTAAGGTAGATTTTACCTTTGTTTTTCAAAATACCAGGTTTACCAGGAAAGAAGGAGGTGGCAACTTATTAGGGCATGTTCAGTAAAGAAAAATGTATCCTTAAAACGGTATTAAAGTGATTGTAAACGATCACCTTGTAAAACAACCCATTCAGTTTAAAATATAAATGAAAGGCAAAACATTTGCGTATATATAAAAAAACAAAAAAACAAACATTTTTCCCCCATTTTTATAAGTGATCACCTTCAATCCGTTCCCTCTGATCTCAGCTGCATAGGAGCTGGGGGGAGGAGAAGCAACAGCACACTGATCTTCCTAGTGAATGGCTTGGGGGGGGTGTCAGGTCTGATCATTGGAGGAGAGCAAGCTCCCAGCATAGCTAGAGAACTGACCATGATATGTTCTCCTGCTTAGTGTGGTCAGTTTTAAATAGAAAAGCAGAGGGTCTGGCAGGAATCATTATAGTATTGTACTACTCTGGGGAAGGTAACATTGTACTACTCTGGGGAAGTGATCAGAATTTTTTTTACACATTATGATTGCTTATACTAGTGAATTCCACGGGTATAAACAACCATTTTTACTAAATTAAACTGATTCCTTCAGTATTTATTGTAATTAGCTGTGATTGGCCATGGCTAATCACATGGTACACATGGTAAAGATGGGCTGTGATTGGTCCTGTCTGTACCATGTGATCACTGTGAACAATCACAGCTAGCAACACAATTATACACAATGAATGGTATGAAAGAAAGCCATTCATTGTTTACAGTTATCATGTGATCTGCCGTGATTGGTCACAGCAATCACATGGTACTGACAGTGGGCCGGTACACGGATCAGCCATCGGACGTGTCCGGTGGACACAGCTGGTGACAGATTGCACTGAAGTGCGGCCACAGGGCTCCACATTCCTGGAGCACATCATATGATGTCCAGCTGGAAAGACAAAAGTGGTTAATACTTCTCTGCAAATTTTTATTTTTTATCTTAATAGGGCCCCAGGAGGTTTATGCCATAATGTGCTAGTATGCACCCCATATTAGCACTTTATGTCAGATTTACACAGTTACCACTCCAGTTGGTCCTGGGTGCTTCCATTTTCACCTGGTCTTCCTTCTAGGTTCCCTCTGCATACACACGGGAGTCACTTCATTATGGCACAGAGGGGGTGCTGTAAATGTGGCCTGTGCTGCACATGTACAGCTCAGATTACATTACTGCTGACAGACCAGGAGAGGTATTTATGATAGAGATTTATAAAAATCCCTGTTTGTCAGTGGTTTTTCAAATTTTGAGGTGTCATAGGCTATAACAGTGATGGTGAACCATTGGCACCCCAGATGTTTTGGAACTACATTTCCCATGACACTCATGCACTCTGCAGTATAGTTGAGCATCATGGGAAATGTAGTTCCAAAACATCTGGGGTGCCAAGGTTCGCAATCACTGGCCTATAGCAATCACAATGAAACTCTCATAGATCCAGCTTCAGTAAACTAAAATGCATTGGCTTCTTTTTGGACATTGTCACTAACCTTCGTCCTGCCTGTTTGGGTTTTACACAGTGCCATGGCTTTGACCGTCTGTGGCTCAATGATTAGTTGTGAATGAACTGCCTAGCTTTGCTACTGCCTTACCAGTATGTCAATTCAACATTGCAATTACAGAGTAAAGTACAATAATCTATCCACCAAACAGCGCTCGTCTGTCATTGATCTGGCATCATGAAAATTAAAATGTAATTATTTGAATGGATTATTGCAATCATATAATAGCTGTCACATACAATAATCCTAAGAGCTTCTACCTTGGGGAGGTGATATCCACGGAGGGACACATTGTCCACGGCTGATCGAATACACCCCATAGGTAATACATCACTAATTCTTTGAACCTCATGTATAATAGCATTCATATACGGCATCTGGTTCCTATCTTCCACCCTTGGGTCCCGTGTTCGACCAATGACCCGATCAATCTCCTCATGAAGTTTATCTACAGTTAACAGGAAAATATCAAGAATTAGGACGGTGGATGGATGAAATCCCTGATTTCACCAAGCTAAGACGCACTGAGGATAAGCATAAGACACACTTTGGGAGAAAGAGCTACAATGAAGCGATCCCCAGTGATAGTGGTGCCCTGTAAATACTTTTCCTGTTTGATATTTAGATAGATGGCAATGATTACCTTGTATCTCTGGATACTTTATAAAATACAAGACTCCAAAACTCGTTGTAACCGATGTGGTCTCTGCTCCTCCCAGGAACATGTCAAAAGCTGTGGCCAGCAAGTGTTTGTAATGAAAACACGTATCGGAATCCAGTTTTTCCTATGGTTAAAACCAGACGTACAGATTGTAAATATTTAATAAGCTTGAATATCAAATCAGCAACAATAGAGTGGGACACTGATCTGGCATCAGAGAAGGAGAGTTTTGGCATAATTTCATTCAATTATCCTATAAGAGCATTTTAAATATATCTCTGAAGGTAAAAGTCCTCACCAGATGGTATCTGGTCCCATATCGTTTCTCCAAATTCTGAACTCCTCACCTCTGTTTCAGGAATGTCATCTTCAAGTCACTATGTACCACATATGGTGGGAATGCTCTAGAACAGGGGTCTCCAAACTATAGCCCCCAATTTGTTCAGAAACTACAATTCCCATCATGCCTAGCAGTGGCGGCTGGTGCTCAAAATTTTTGGGGGGGCGCAAACAAACTGAAAAATACTGAACCCTCCCCCATCAATTGCAGCCTCACTGTGCCCATCAAATGCTGCCATTCTGCCCATCAAATGCAGCCACTGTGCCCAACATGTAATAAGAATATTCCTGCGCTACCCAATTGGAAAAAGAAAAGAAAACAAGAACTCAGAAAAATAGTAAAAACGCACGTATGCGACTGGACAGCTGCATGCACCAAAGCAAGGGTCAGACATAAGCCCAAAATCAAACTGAAGTATAGGGGTGGGGGGGGTGCTGCGCTAACCAGAAGAAAGCTGTAAATCTCTGTCTAGCGGTGCTAGGTCAACTGCTTGAATTGTAGCTAAAACGCCAGGTCCTGAGCCTCAATCGCGTCCCTATATCCACGCTTGCCGGTGTTGGGTTATCCTAATGGCAGCTGATTACAAGTGGCTATGGTCCTATCAGGGGTCCTGGACCAGCGCGGATCCTAGCTCAGCCTCCACATCTCAGGTATGTATGTACAGGAATATGCAGGACAAAGGTACTTGATAGTGAAGTATGTATTAACCAGTTAATGCTTTATTAAAAATCTTTAAAGTGGAGTTCCACCCACTTTTACAACTCTTCAGCATCCCTCACTAAACTGTGCACTGTAAACAAATTGGATATTTTTTTTCTCAGCACCTACTGTATATCTGCTGTATTCTTTTTTCACTTCCTCCTCCCTGGCCGCGGCCCATCGCATCATTTCCTGTTTGCAATGCCTCCTGGGAAGGGGCGGCAACTTCCTCTGAAACTGCCGTTGCTATGGAAACCTGACCTGAAACCTATTACACTGCTTGTGCTGCACTGAGCATGTGCAAGATCTGCAAGGATGAGATCCAGGAAGAAATACAGTCTGGCTTCAGCTTCCCACACTTAAGATGGCCACGGCCTGCTGTAAGTTTATAAAATAAAAAACTACTGCTATAAACTAACAAAACAGAGCTTAGTTTACAGACTAACTTTACTAGAATACATTAGGCTTGTGTATTATAGGGGTATTTTTATTTAAAAAGTATAATTTCGGCCGGAACACCACTTTAAGTAGATGTACTCACATAAAAACAATGCAGAGCAAACCTCTCTCCTACGAGCAGTGAACTCGTTCTGTGTCTAGCAATGTGAAACAGCCTATTCCGTCCCTACGCGTGACATCACCGATCACGTGACTTCTTCAGGGGAACTGAAGAAGTCACGTGATCGGTGATGTCACGCGTAGGGACAGAATAGGCTGTTTCACATTGCTAGACACAGAACGAGTTCGCTGCTCGTAGGAGAGAGGTTTGCTCTGCATTGTTTTTATGTGAGTACATCTACTTAATGATTTTTAATAAAGCATTACCTGGTTAATACATACTTCACTATCAAGTACCTTTGTCCTGCATAATTCTGTACATACATACCTGAGATGTGAAGGCTGAGCTAGGATCCGCGCTGGTCCAGGACCCCTGATAGGACCATAGCCACTTGTAATCAGCTGCCATTAGGATAACCCAACACCGGCAAACGTGGATATAGGGACGCGATTGAGGCTCAGGCCCTGGCGTTTTAGCTACAATTCATGCGGTTGACCTAGCACCGCTAGACAGAGATTTACAGCTTTCTTCTGGTTAGCGCAGCACCTCCCCCCCTATACCTCACTGTGCCCAACATATTCAGCCATTGTGCCCATCATATGCAGCCACTTGTGCCCATCGTAAACAGCCACTTGTGCCCATCATATGCAGCCATTATGCCCATTAAACGCAGCCACTTGTGCTCATCATATGCAGGCACTTGTGCCCAATATATACAGCCACTTGTGCCCATCATATGCAGCCACTTGTGCCCATCAAATGCGGCCACTTGTGCCCATCGTAAACAGCCACTTGGGCCCATCATATGCAGCCACTTGTGCCCATCAAATGCAGCCACTCGTGCCCATCATATGCAGCCACTTGTGCCCATCAAATGCGGCGACTTGTGCCCATCGTAAACAGCCACCTGTGCCCATCATATGCAGCCATTATGCCCATTAAACGCAGCCACTTGGGCCCATCAAAAGCAGGCACTTGTGCCCATCATATGCAGCCACTTGTGCCCATCAAATGCAGCCACTTGTGCCCATCATATGCAGCCACTTGTGCCCGTCAAATGCAGCCACTATGGTGCCCATCATATGCAACCACTGTGCCCACTGACCCCCCCCACTCGCGGGGCTCGCAGCTCTGGCAGCACAATCCAAACCCCCCCCACACTCGGCTCTGACATTATGGCACTTACCACAACCTCCACTCCAACGTGTGTCTCAGAGTCCTCCGCTCCTCTTCCTAAGCGCTAGGTATCCAATAGGGTGGCCTGGCGCTTTGGCCAATCAGGAAACAGGTCTGACGCCCTGCCTCCTGATTGGTGGGGAAGAAGGTTAGTGTGAAAATAGCGAAAATTAATTCGCTATCATCACACAATTGGGTGGGATCAAGACGCACTCTCTGCACCCCGAGCTCACCCTATTTTGAAGCCTATTAGAGCCTGTGTCTCTAATCAGGTGCTTCAAAAAGTACCACCCCCTCCCACCCCTGCCATAGGAATCTATGCATCCGGCATCCTGAAAGGGGCCGGGCACATGGATGGGGGGGCAGCGCCCGTGCACCCACAGTGCACGGGCCGCCACTGATGCCTAGTCAAGTCTGTGAATGTCAGAGTTTTACAATGCCTCATGTGACGTGCAGTTCTGTAACAGCTGGAGGGCCGTAGTTTGAAGATCCCTGCTCTAGCATTAAGGGATTTCTTTAATAGAGCCTTTGCCTTACTGGGAAGGGTTACTGGAGTCTTAGTACCACAGTCCTCATGTATTGCTTTTTTGAAGGATCCACGTGCAACTCAAAGATTAATATTTTTTTATTCTCTTGTTTACTAAATTAACTATAGCCTGATTGTGGAAAAAGGCTTCAGTTTCCATAACTCTGATGAGGCAGACAGTATCTTGCATTATGACCCACAAAAAACTAGCCAACATCCTTAATGATACGGGTAAGTGCTTTGAAAAGGTTTGGAGCCCATGGGCGCTCTAAATGCGTATATTCACCTCTAACTCTTCTACATGATTTATCAGGTGGTCACTACAGTCCCCGGGATTCTTCTTTCTTCTCTCTATTCTCTCCTCCCCCCTAATCTCCCCCTCTTATTTCTGACTTCTCTATTACTTCTCTTTCCTTCCCTATTTTTGATTATATATAATTTGTTGATTGTTACACTGCAGATGCATGCTTTATAGTGACAACTACATTGTCCTATGTGAAGTAAATAGGATTTTTCAGACCCACTTTTATATTTATTTTCTGAGTCACTTTAGCAATCATTGTTCAAAGGTCATTTTCTATCTGCCTGACATGGACTCTGGTCGCTAATGCAGTGATATATGGGAGAGATTTGGATACGGGGTCCTGACCAGTTTGGGGGCGCCAATATCACTGACTATACATGTGTACAAATATTCATACTTGCCATTACCTGTATACTCAAGACCTTTGGTTCCATATTTTGATTTCTTAAATATCACACCATTTACTGCAGACCTGGACATGGTGGGCTACTCCTATGGGCCGTTTACCCTCATCTGGAGATCCTTTTCAGCTTTTTATTTTATTTCTATGATGCCTGTATGAGCTACATACTTTATCTTAAATTAAGAGTCACAGACTATATATGCTTGAATGGTCCTGAGGAAGCAGGAGTCCCACGAAACGTGTCGACCAGACCAAGCTCTCACTGAACTCTTGTATCTTCATAATATGTACTCTATACTGTATAGTATTAACTGTATGTCTTTTATGCTATAAGGCATCTTTTAGCTGTATAAAAAAAATTTTAATAAAAAAACTTGTTTTAAACTATATGTACTGTGTAAAATGTTCTTAGAGCCATATGTAAAGTCTCACCTCCATTGCTCTTCCCTATTTCTTTTGCAAACATATTTTGGGATGATGCCAATGAGAACATGATATGATATGGCATGTCATTCTCAGTCAACTCTTTAAAATCCGTTACACTAGCTATAAATGTTGTTTCAACAGAGGATTATTGTCACATTGATATTAATCCTGCTTGTCACAATCATTTTTCTATTGGCTTTCTCTACAGGATTGTATTCTTAAGTCCTTACTAAAAAATATTGAAAGTAAAATCAACACAAATAGAACAAATTACAAAAGAGATAAGTGTGCCAAAATATAAGGCACAGCAATGTTTAAGCTTGCACAATACGGATGTTTTTTTTTTTTATGGAGGGTATTTGAAGAAGAATTCCAGTTATGGATAATTTGCAATAGTTACACTGGTCCAGCTTGAATCAATGTGACTATATACCATATCTGTGTGATCCCTCTCATCTCATGGAACGCTCTACCTACTCACATTCGCATGGAAGAAAACCATCAGGCCTTCCGAAAGAAACTCAGGACCTACCTCTTCTAAGAAGCCTTGAGGCGATTCAGTTCGCATTTGCAGCGCTATACAAATCATTCATTCATTCATTCATTCATTCAGTGGAAATCACTGAAGTAGATAACACTACTCCAGTGATCTCCATTAGATGCTCAGTCCTGGGCCTAGCAACTTCCCTGCTGCATTGTGAACACAGAAGGTCGGCTGATTGACATGGACGGCATTCAGAGATCACTTTGCATTTTCTCAATGAACAGTGTTCTCTGATTGGATGAGGGGAGAGGCAGGGCAGTGAAGTCACTTTCTCCACCTTTTCCAATCCACTAAGAAAATGCAAAGCGTTCTCTGAATGGGGCCTGTTTCAACCTCCTGTGTTCACAAAGTAGCAGAGAAGCCACTCAGGCATGGTCAGTAGAGTGTCCCTGGATTTAATTTAGAAAATCGAGTCATTTTACAGTACAATAGAATTGCACTTTACCTCCTCACAAGTCTACAAATCGGCTGACTTTTTGGAGAAATTGCACTCAACTAATGTTGGGGGTGACACAGTATTTGCCATGAGCCACAGAGTGCTCCCTCTAAAGGCTAATCTACAAATCTCTAAATGTAATGCAATCACAAAATCAAGTGCAAGCATAGTAAATGCGATCAGAACATGAGAATTACTTACAACAACCCATTGTAGTAAAGGTGAGATTCAGTGACACATACAGAATAGATTTACAATGAAGGTAGAAAAAAATTGACAGATATTTGAGCTAATTGACAGCTAAAAAGTAGCCCAGAAATAATTGGCAAAAGTAGACCTAGAAATCCAAAGGATGAACCTCCTTTGGTTCTGGTCAAATATTTGGTGATTACAGAAAGGTCTTATCCTTCCTTTACTATGGGTTCAAAGTAAACACATTGTATGGAATGCCAACTGAATAAAATTATTTGTTTACTTGCTCCATCCTGATGAGGAAACAGTCAATGTAATCTCGGGGGCAGGCTGGATCCAGAGTGTCTTTATGGTTCTTGATGCTCTCCCTCACCATTTCTTCTAGATCTTTTAAAAGTGGAAAGATTTTTTGGTGTGGTCCAGGTATATATTTCATGATACTCGGGTACATGTCATACAACTGTGGAATACAGAACAGAAAAATATTACACCAAGCAAGATAGATAATGATTCAAGAAAGGGGCTAACATGGTATGGTTTGGATTAGACTCTATTTAATTTGTCTATAGTGTAGATATATTCTACACTAAAGACTAGTCTCTCTCAATCCTTTAACATGGAGGAACCCTTGAAGTAACTTTCTGGTCTCAGGGAACCCCTGCTATAAATTACTATATTTACAGCTTACTGTATATTAGTGTGATGGTCAGTAGGAAGAATGCTCCTTACATCATTAGTATCAGTGAGAACTTATCTGAGAGGCAGAAATTGTTACTAGCTCAAGGAACCCGTAGCAACCTCTTGAGGAACCCTGGGGACCTACAGAACCCTGCTTGAAAAAGGCTGCCACAGACAAATCAAATAATGAACTTTGAATATTGTATAACATGAGTTGTTTGTCCACTTAAAGGCATATTTTTCTTTTTGGCAGATGCTTGAATGTCCAATCATGGTTTTTAATGAATCTTAGGGACCTGAGCATTCAGATGTGCATAGCTCTAGTAGTATTTACAAGCAGGTCCCACTCTTATGTCAATTATATATTCATATACAGTATCTCACAAAAGTGAGTACACCCCTCACATTTTTGTAAATATTTTATTATATCTTTTATTGTGACAACACTGAAGAAATGACACTTTGCTACAATGTAAAGTAGTGAATGTACAGCTTGTAAATTTGCTGTCCCCTCAAAATAACTCAACACACAGCCATTAATGTCTAAACCACTGGCAACAAAAGTGAGTACAAAGTGAAAACGTCCAAATTGGGCCCAAAGTGTCAATATTTTGTGTGGCCACCATTATTTTCCAGCACTGCCTTAACCCTCTTGGGCACGGAGTTCACCAGAGCTTCAACAGGTTGCCACTGGAGTCCTCTTCATCTCCTCCATGATGACATCACAGAGCTGGTGGATGTTAGAGACCTTGAGATCCTCCACCTTCCGTTTGAAGATGCCCCACAGATGCTCAATAGGGTTTAGGTCTGAAGACATGTTTGGCCAGCACATCACCTTTACCCTTAGCTTCTTTAGCAAGGCAGTGGTCGTCTTCGAGGTGTGTTAGGGGTCTTTATGTTGGAAAACTGCCCTGCGGCCCAGTCTCCAAAGGGGGGGATCATGTCACAGTACATGTTGGCATTTATGGTTCCTTTAATGAACTGTAGCTCCCCAGTGCCGGCAGCACTCATGCAGCCCCAGACCATGACACTCCCACCACCATGCTTGACTGTAGGCAAGACACACTTGTCATTGTACTCCTCACATGGTTGCTGCCACACACGCTTGACACCATCTGAGCCAAATAAAGTTTATCTTGGTCTCATGAGACCACAGGACATGGTTCCAGTAATCCATGTCCTTAGTCTGCTTGTCTACAGCAAACTGTTTGCAGGCTTTCTTGTGCATCATCTTTAGAAGAGGCTTCTTTCTGGGACAACAGCCATGCAGACCAATTTGATGCAGTGTGCTGTGTATGGTCTGAGAACTGACAGGCTGACCCCCCCACCCCTTCAACCTCTGCAGCAATGTTGGCAGCGCTCATACGTCTATTTCCAAATGACAACCTCTGGATATGACGCTGAGCATGTGCACTCAACTTGTTTGGTCGACCATGGTGAGACCTCTTCTGAGTGGAACCTGTCCTGTTAAACCGCTGTATGGTCTTGGCCACCGTGCTGCAACTCAGTTTCAGGGCCTTGGCAATCTTCTTATAGCCTAGGCCATTTTTATGTAGAGCAACAATTATTTTTTTCAGATCCTCAGAGAGTTCTTTGCCATGAGTTGTCAAGTTAAACTTCCAGTGACCAGTATGAGAGAGTGAGAGCGATAACACCAAATTTAACACACCTGCTCCCCATTCACACCTGAGACCTTGTAACACTAATGAGTCACACAACACCAGGGAGGGAAAATGCCTAATTGGGCCCAATTTGGACATTTTCACTTAGGGGTGTACTCACTTTTGTTGCCAGCGGTTTAGACATTAATGGCTGTTTGTTAAGTTATTTTGAGGGGACAGCAAATTGACACTGTTATACAAGCTGTACACTCACTACTTTACATTGTAGCAAAGTGTCATTTCTTCAGTGTTGTCACATAAAAAGATATAATAAAATATTTACAAAAATGTGAGGGGTGTACTCACTTTTGTGAGATACTGTATATACTGTATACTAGAAGTTGTGGAAAGACCCAGAAACACTCATAATCTTACTGTCAAAGTCTCATAAAGATGTAATGATTCAGTGGGTAGCTCTGCGTTCCTGACCAAATCTACAAAGGAATATACTGTAACTTTTCGGTGATTTGTTTATTCTGTTGCTGGTTAAATTGAAAGGAGAATTTCAGCTTTTGGGTGGACATTGATATGTCGAACCAATTATTACCCTCTTTTACTGAATCCAGCAATTTCACCATGACTGCTTGAAAAAAGGCTGACGCGTCCTTCAGAGAAAATTCTACTGGTAAGAGTAATGCCTGGTACACATGATGAGATTATCGGACGAATGATCATCCATTTTTTTATTTATTTTTTGCATGCTAGTCTCATATCAAAAATAAAAGAGGTTACTAACGAAAATTCTCGTACAACAGAATAAAAATTCGGAAGTGATTATATGTATTGTATTTGTATTGTATTTTCAGACGACAACTGTACTGAATCGTACAATCTGGTACCGTATGAGAAACATTTTCGTGCTTGTCCCATAGGATTATTTTGCATAAATTGTTGTGATTGGCTCTCCAAAGCTGTGAACTAACAATCAGATTATCATATGGTCCTTTTGAAAGTCGCATTTTTTGTTCGATTTTCTGATCATGTGTATTGGCCTGAAGGATTTTTTTTAGTAGTGGCTGTGGCAAGTGGAAAGAACTGGGAGCTTGGGTGTAGAGGTTTCATCTGTGGAATTCCAGAGAGATATGAAAAGCATAAGGGGGTTTAGACCACCAATATTAACCAAGAGCCAAACAAAAGCAAAGTTTTGGCTGGAGGTTGATGGGTCAATTAGTAATATACGGTAATTATGTTGATGATTCACCCAGGCAATGATACCTAAATGATCATGTTTTCCTAAGGAAAAGTAATTTAGAAGAAAAATCATCATGTCTAAGGCTAACCTTACTCTTTTAAAGTTATACTATAATGGCTTTGGTTCAGATTTATTTCATGACCATTGTAGGGACATCACAGCAGCGGCTGCTTGATTTGATGTTACCTTTGTCTGACTGAAACATCAAATGAAGACAAACAATAAAGAATGGGTCACTGCTGATGAGTCACTCTGATTAGCTGCCCACGTCTGTGTATAAAGTGTAGCTTGCGCTACTGAGGTACGTAAACAGGCATTTTACTATACCTACCAACTCAAAAGTAAAATGCAATTTTCAGATGCAATATTTTATATTTGTTTGTCAAGACCTGCTATTTTTATAGTCCTGATGATAGTAAAAAAAGAAATAATGTACAAAGCCATTACGCTTTTCCTTTGTTCACATAGAGGAACATACGGTAGTTATATGAAAGTTACTATGGAATTAAAAAGGAAAGCTAAGTCTGAGATATAGAAGCAGTTAAAAAAAAGAGGCTTCCAGTTAAAGTACTGTGAACCTAGCCTGTGTGATGAAGTGTCCCTCAAGGTCACAGGAAATGGGCAGAATGATGTGAGTGTTGCTCAGTCTAAAGCATGGGTGCTCAACTAGTGGCCCTCCAGCTGTTGCTGAAATACAAGTCCCATGAGGCACTGCAAGGCTGACAGTTACAAGCATGACTCCCAAAGGCAGAGGCTTGATGGAACTTGTAAATCAACAACAGCTGGAGGGCCTAAGGTTGAGCACTTATGGTCTAAAGAGTACTGGGAGCACTAGAGGGTAGAGGAAGCTGAGGACATAGCTGAGGCGTGCAGAGGGTGAATACAGCTTCATCATTAATTTTTATGGGGAAAGGGGGAAAAAAAACTTAAAAAATTAAAAGTGGAGTTCCACTTTAAATATGAGGTATAAAGTCAATGACATTAATAGGAAAGAAAAATTACAGGGAGATCAACAGCAGGATTTCAAACCGGCCCAAGACATGGAGTACTGCAATGAGTATTATAAACTATAGGGTATAGTTGGAGAATTCATAACATTCGCTGCTTGGATGTTTTACTGACCGCTGAGCGTTTAGAGTGTCCAGGGTGAATGAACATGATAGCTTACTGCTGTCAATGGCTGCTAAGGAAGCAGGGGTGCCTGCATCTGCTGCGTCCTTAGCAACTACTGGCATCACCCAGCCCATTTACTTACATGGCTGGGAATCCCTGGCCATGTAAACAAAGGGGCAGGAATGGGGGAAGGGGTGCCATAATTTCCTAAATATGGCCAACTGGCCATATTTGGGAAATAACATACAAGATCAGATCTGTATTGGCATTTTTTTTCTTCTAGCAAGTTGTCGGGTGTCAGGTATTGTGATTGATGTGGATCTACATTGCTGGGGGACATGACTGACACATTAGATGTACATTACATCATGGAATTTTTTTTTTTTTTAATTAAAGAACTTGTCAAAAACTGTGTGTAAATGTATTTACACTTTACATTTTTTTATGGGTAGAGGTACTATGTCTGCTTTACCCAATCACATGGGGGAGCGTTATATGGGGGGCTCCCTTATTGGTAATAGTGGTTCCAATAAACCCCAAGTCTGCAGTCCCACACAACCACTGGTCCAAGGTTTTGGGGAAGAGGCCCTTGTCCTTATCAACATGGGGACCATTTGCTTTGTCAGGGTGGTCTTCCCTGGCAATGTACACCCCCAATGTTAATAGCATGTGGCCTGGTATGGTTCAGAAGGAGGGGGGGGCACACACTCTAGGATTATAATCTGGTATGGATGAAGGGAACCCCTGGCACCTCTGTTTGAAAAAAATTTAGTTCTGCAATAGGTTGTATACATCATATAGGTGTGCCACTTCACAGGCAGGGCATCCCCTAGGCCAGTGATGGAGAACTTTGGCACCCCAGATGTTTTGTAACTACATTTCCAATGATGCTCATGCATTGTGCAGTGTAATTAAGCATCAGGGGAAATGTAGTTTCAAAAGATCGGGGTTGCCAAGGTTCCCCATCACTGCCCTAGGCAATGTATTTAATGGAGATTTTCATTGTTAATGCTTCACTTTAAGCATTAGAAAAATTGTCTCTCCCGCCAAATGGAATTTAAAAAATGTGCTTTGCTTTGGAACATGTGCATCAGGTCAGTGCCCAGCACCCCATGCCATTTGTTTGACAATCCCTTCCTTATTAGCCTAGACCAGGGGTAGGCAACCTTTTGAGCACAGTGTGCCGAAAAATGTTTTCAAAGAAATTGAGCATGCCTATTTTATAACAAAAAATGTCAACTTCACACTCCTAATCACGAAAAGGTTTTTTATAAAGTAAATGCTGTAAACTACTTTAGTAGTGAGAAATTAACATCCTGCACTCTCACGCCTCAAATGATCCCCAATGCCTGCAACTCCACACCTCAGATCACTGTCCCCCCTGCAAATCTGTTTCACCACTGTACCCCCCTGCTCATCTGTCCCACCACTGTAACCCCCTGTACATCTGCCCCACCACTGTACATCTACCCCACCACTGTACATCTACCCCACCACTGTACTATCCTGCACATCCGCCCCACCACTGTACATCTGCCCTACCACTGTACTACCCTGCACATCTGCCCCACCACTGTAACCCCCCTGCTCATCTGCCCCACCAATACACCTCCTTTCACATCTGCCCATCTGCTCTACCCCCTGCTTTTCTGCCCCAACACTGAACCCCCCTGCTCATCTGCTCCACCACTGTAACCCCCCTGCTCATCTGCCCCACCACTGTAACCCCCTATACATCTGCCCCAGCACTGTACCACCCTGCTCATCTGTCCCACCACTGTAACCCCCTGTACATCTGCCCCACCACTGTAACCCCTGCTCATCTGCCCCACCAATGTTCCCCCTTTCTCATATGCCCCAACACTGTGCCTCCATGTTCATCTGTCCTAACACTGAACTTATCTGCTCATCTGCCCCACCACTGTAACCCCGTTTCTCATTTGCCCCATGACTATAGTTCCTGCACATCTGTCCCACCTCTGTTCCCCCTGCTCTTCTGCTCCACCTAGTACCCCCTGCTCCTCTGCCCCACCAATGTACCTCCTTTCTCCTCTGCCAAAACACTGATGCCCCCTGCTCATCTTTCCCACCATTGTAACCCCCTCCTTATCTGGCCCAACACTGAACCCCCCTGCTCATCTGCCCCATCACTATACCCCCTGCTTTTCTGTCCCACAGCTGTACCCCCTTCTCATCCCTTCCACCACTGTACCTCCTGCACATCTGCCTCACCACTGTACCCCCTTGCTCTTCTGTCCCACCACTGTAACCCCCTGCTCATCTGCCCCCCTCAATGTACCCCTTTTCTCATCTGCCCCACCACTGTACCTCCCTGCACATCTGCTCCACCGCCGTATCCCCATGCTCTTCTGTCTCACTACTGAAACACCTTCTCATCTGTCTTAACACTGAACCCATCTGCTCATCTGCCCCACCACTTAAACCCGCTTTCTCATCTGCCCCACCTATGTACAACCTGCACATCTGTCTCACCTCTGTACCCCCCATGCTCTTCTACCCCACCTCTGCTCCCCCTGCTCTCCTGCCCGACCACTATAACCCCCTGCTCATCTGCCCCACTAATACACCTCCTTTCACATCTGCCCCACTGCTCATCTGGCCCAACACTGAATCCCCCTGCTCATCTGGCTCATCACTGTACCCCCCTGCTCTTCTGTCCCATTGCTGAACCCCCTTCTCATCTCTTCCACCACTGTACCTCCCTGCACATCTGCCCCACCGCTGTACCCTCCTGCTCTATTGTTCCACCTCTGTACCCCTCCTGCTCATCTGCTCCACTGCTGTACCCTCTTCTCATCTATGATATGCGTGATATGCAGACTGGTAAAAGGAAGCAGAGATGAGACACATCTACCTGTCCTGGCACACTCATCCTGCTGATCCACCTCTCGCATCCAGTCCATGTGCTTGTATGTGATGCATGTGATGTCACATACAAGCATCTGGAATGGATGCGTAATGATGAGCTCAGGTCAGGGGCATTTTCTGAAAGCAGTGGGCATGTGTGCAGGATCATAAGTTGGGCCCCCGCAGCTGAGAAAAAGTGGTTGGGTATGATTATCATTGCGCTGAATACTGGCTGTGGCTCAAAAGGGACACAGAGTGCCGGGGTTCAGTAGTAAGTGACGCAAAGGTTCAGGAATAATTTCAACAAAGTTCCCAGAAGCTCAACAGTAATTCCACAAACTGTCACCTGATTGTGGTTTTCTCAATCACAGTGAAATCCCTTCTGAGATTGGTAGTGGCAATCAAGCAAGTTGTCTTCCTCCAGATGGTGGACGGGGCTAGCAGGACTGTGATTGACCTCCTCCTGGAAACAGGGACCCCATCCCCCCTAGCAGAACTGCACCCTATCTCTTCCCCATCACAAAAGCTGACGATCGCAGTTACAGCAAAATTAGAGAACCGAACAATGTTCCCCATCTTTTACAATGTGTGGGGGCACAGTCTCTCCCCCTCAGTGCAGGTGTGGCATGGGGAATTCTGAAATTGGAATGCATTAGTGTCTCACTGACACTTCCCTGCGTTGCTCTGCTGATGGGGAGGGAGTCGAGTGGCGGCAAAAGAGGCTTAGCGTGCCGCTTGCAGCACCAGTGCCGGGGGTTGCCTACCCCTGGCCTAGACAATTGCCATTGCTGTTTTTTTTCTTTATATTTATAGTAGGTGACCACGATATTGTGTCAATCTCGCCGCTGTTATCGGCGAGATTTGACACCTGCGAGCCCGGTCATGGGAGCCAGCGTCAAGCTAGCTCGCTCATCGGAAAAGGAAAAATGAGCGACAAGCAATACCGACAGGTGTTTGGTATGAATCATGAGGAGGAACTCCATGACAAATTGTAAATAAAAATCGGCATGGGTTCCCCTCCAAGGGCATGCCAAGCCTTTAGGTCTGGTATGGATTTTAAGGGGAACCCCCTACGCCAAAAAAAAGACGTGGGGGTCCCCCCAAAATCCATACAAGACCCTTATCCGAGCACGCAGCCCGGCCGGTCAGGAAAGGGGGTGGGGTTGAACGAGTGCCCCCCACTCCTGAACCGTACCAGGCCGCATGCCCTCAATATGGGGGGTGCTTTGGGGAACGGGGGTGCCCTGCGCCCCCCCACCACAAAGTACCTTGTCCCCATGTTGATGAGGGCAAGGGCCTCTTCCCAACAACCCTGGCCATTGGTTGTTGGGATCTGCGGGCGGAGGGCTTATCGGAATCCGGGAGCCCCCTTTAATAAGGGGGCCCCCAGATCCTGGCCCCCCACCCTATGTGAATGAGTATGGGGTCATCGTACCCCTACCCATTCACCTGGGGAAAAAGTGTCAATAAAAAGACACACTAGACAGGTTTTTAAAGTAATTTATTAGGCAGCTCCGAGGGTCTTCTTCCGACTTCGGGGGTCTATTCTGACTTCTCCGCTCTCTCCGGCCTCTTCTCCCGGTGTCTGGTTCTTCTCCTGCTCTCCGGCCTCTTCTCCCGGTGTCCGGTTCTTCTCCCGCTCTCCATCCTCTTCTCCCGATCTCCGGCCTCTTCTCCAGGTCTGCGGTTCTTCTCGCACTCGCTCATCCCCACCCCCTTTCCTGACCGGCTGGGCTGTGTGCTCGGATAAGGGTCTGGTATGGATTTTGGGGGGGACCCCCACGCCGTTTTTTCAGCGTAGGGGGTTCCCCGTAATACCTAAGGGCCTGGTATGCTCCTGGAGGGGAATTCCTCCTCGCGCTCACTGCAATAGGAAAATGTGTTTTTCCTATAGCAGCCAGCGTGAGATGTACAGTACCCTGTCGCCAAGAACCAGCGCGATGGGATCGTGCTGGAAACACAATATCGCGGGCAGGTACTGTAGCTCTCATTGACTTCAATGGGTTTGGATTCAGCCCCCAAACTTTAGTAATGTTCACTGAACCCTGCTCAAACCCAATCCAGGTATGTTTGGCTCATCACTAGAAGGGACCAGTGGCAGAGCAGGCTAGTGGGGAGTGTACAAGGATTAAGTACATTTTAAAGCGGAACTCTGGGTTGGAGAAAAAGTTACCCCTTCGTACTGTGAGGGTTAAATGCTCATCTTGAATACAGGCATAAGAATAAGGAGAAATATTTACGTATTCTTTGTTTTTTGGCTTTATCCTCTTAGTAAGAGTGGTCTCCCAAAGATGCATTGTTGTCCAACCAGCCACAGGTCTTTGACATCATCACATGCTATTACTCATAGTTGTCATGCTGCTGTTCCAGGAATTGCCTGTGTTTCCCAGTCCAGCCTGTGGGGCACACTCCTCCAGGGTCTGTTCCTCCTATACACTGCACATACAAAGTCGGGAGCTGAACACCAGTTCCTTGTAGATAATAAGCAACATAGGTGTGCATAGCCTATTGCATTAGGGTGTGCACCCCTAAGCTCAAACACCCATTCCTGTGTGTGTGTGTGTATGTATATGTACATATATATATATATATATATATATATATATATATATATATATATATATATATATATATATATATATACGCACACATATACACACACTCTTATAAATAAAAGTAAACAAACATTTTAAAACATGGACGGTGTTAGTAGAGCAGTGGACGTGTCAGTAAGGTAGTGGATGGTGTCAGTCAGTAGAACAGTGGACGGTGTCAATAGAGCAGTGGACTTTGGGGAAATCTGCACTGCACAGGGTGATTAGGTTGTGCCCATGCACACCCGGCACAACCCCTGCACACACCTATGATAAGCAATCTTATTGTACCAGCAGAAATACAGACACTCCAAACAGCTGCTTCTTTCTGATGCATGCAACCCCTTCTAAGAAAAAAATAAAAACACAGAGAGAGGCAGCTGGATAGTGTGTCTGTTTATGCTGGTATAATTGCTTTTTTACTACAAGGAACTGGTGTGCAGCTCCAAATCGTCACATACTAAAATAAGGCTAAAACTAAAACAATTCAGATGACTAAAATACAACTAAAAGTAAAATGGCATTTTAGTCAAAAGACTAAGACCCCTTTCACACGGACTTTCCGATCAGGTCCGCCTGTCAGTTTTTCAGGCGGACCGGATCGGATGCTCCATTCACCCCTATGGGGCAGTGGATGTCAGTGGTGACATGTCCGCTGACACCTGCTGCTATCAATCCGATCCTGTCCGGCAAATACAGATGGATGGTGGCCCTATTTTATATCTGTCTGGCGGATGGGATCGGATGGGATTGGATGAAAACAGACAGGCGGTCCATTTTTATCAGATCTCCCCATAGAGGAGAGCGGGACTCTGACATGTCCGTTTCAGCACAGTGAGCGGAGATGGACATGTCATCCGCCTGCTCAGCAGGGATCAGCGGATCGATCCCCGCCGTGCAAGCAGAGTCCTTCAAACGGATCCGCCCCGTATGAAAGGACCCTAATGCCATGAACACACAATCGGACATTCCGACAACGAAATCCTGGGATTTATTTCCGACGGATGTTGGCTCAAACTTGTCTTGCATACACACGGTCGCACAAATGTTGTCGGATATTCCGATCGCCAAGAACCCGCTGACGTACAACACGTACAACGGCACTATAAAGAGGAAGTTCAATATCCAGTGCGCCACCCTTTGGGCTCCTTCTGCTAATCTCGTGTTAGTAGAAGTTTGGTGAGAGACAATTCGCGCTTTTCAGCCTCGTGCTTTTCAGATCGTTACTGCTCTTCAGTTTGTGCTTGTGGGTTTGTATCTGGTTTTCAGTGCATATTTTTATATTACGTATTTGATTTTCAGTGCGTTCTTGTCCGCTCGTTTCTGAATTTCAGCTCGCTCTTCTCAGGCCTTTCTGATACTCAGTGCGTTCTGTTAGTTCGTTCTGACCAGCTGACTATTTTGAAGCCATGTTGTGGGTACGTACTCATCATAGAGTTCGTGCTGTGCAGGGGCTTGGTGTTGGGGTTCTTACTTTGACCCAAGCCCAGTCCATGAACAGAGGGAGGAGGAGTTCATTGACCAAGAATTGGTTGCTCCAGCGTGACCAATTCCCTTATATGTCTTTGTTGCGGTAGATCCGTGAGAATAATCCTGATGATTTCAGGAATTATCTCCGGATGACAGACCCCATTTTTCACCGTCTGTTGGCTTTGCTGTCCCCTTATATTACGAAGCAGGACACCTGCATGCGGCAAGCCATTACTCCAGAGCAGAGGCTCGTCGCCACCTTGCGGTACTTGGCGAAGGGGAGAAGTCTGCAGGACATCAAGTTCTCGACAGGCATCTCCCCCCAGGCACTGGGGATCATTATTTCAGAGACCTGTTCTGCCATCATACAGGTCCTTCAGAAGGACTATATTAAGGTAAGATTTCTCCTTTACCATCACATTATATGGATTTAAATAAATGTAATTGTCAAATAAATTTGTATTTTAAACTGAAATATATTTCCTTTGATTTTCTGCTTGTGTTTCTTTTAGCTGTCTCCTAGGTTATCCAATGGGCTTTTTTTTGGCCATTTTCTTCAAAAGTGCAAACGTAATTTCTTTGATACATGAGGTGACAATCTCTTCTTCAGCTAACTATTATGTTGTGGGTCTGCTACACACACACCTTGTTTTTGTTGTTAATGTATGTAATGCATTAATGATAATAATATTCATCATTTTCAGCACCATGAATTAATTTTTTGGAGTGACGATAATGGCCTGATTAATGCAAATTATAAAGCACTGTGGGTGTTATTTACTAAAGGAAAATGCACTTTGCACTACAAGTGCACTTTCAGTGCACTTGAAAGTGCACTTTCAGTGCACTTGTAGTACAAATTTAATTTGCCTTTAGTAAATAACCCCCATTGTCACTGTAAACACCAACTTAAGCAAAAAACTGCTATTGAGCATTGAAAGAAGAAGCCACACATTGTTGAGTAGAAAAATGTTTGCTCTGTGCACATTCATATGTGCATTTAGAAAAGGGTTTTTGAACAAACCAACATATTTTTGGAATAAAAATTTTTTTTGGACAGTAGAAATATCCTTTTTTGTGGTAAACAGGCATGTTTTTAAAACCATAAAACAATACACAACTCGGGAACTTACAAAGTTCAACTTTGATAAATTGAAGGCAATATCAGACATTAGTATGTCCAGACTGTGTTGAAATTGCCTTCATCAGATGGCGTGATGTCACCCCTGTGAAAGCCAAATTTTGAAGATGCACACAAATTGGGAGTCAGAATTTGGATTTCCCTCCTGATCCCATGCCTAAGGTCAACATGTGCTAGCTCCCATCATGGGGGATCAATGGACGTGCTTCGGGGGTGCAACTCCTTCCTCTTAGCTACTTTAGTTGCGAGGAAGGGGTTGCACCCACAAAACGCGTACATTGATATCCCATGATGACAGATAGCACATGTTGACACTGTGTGCATCTTCAAAATTTGGCTTTCAAAATTTTTTAGAAAAGTTAGAAAAATAAAAACAATTACAAAAATTTTGGTGTGTTTTAGATTCTGCCTAAAACATCAATGATGTTTTTGAGTCTTTTTTCCACATCATTGAGGTCTTCCTTGATCTTCTGTAAATCCCGATTGCACACCATGATCTCCCCAATGAGGACGTGTGCACTTGCACTTGTGAAATGTGTTTCTTCTTCCACAACATCCACATCACCTAAAATAAAAAAAAAACATGTCATGTATTATAAATATGCAGGCATACATCTATCACCTGAAGCTGTGGTCTCAGACGCTCAACTGTTGTGGTCACTATTTCGCCAAAATCAAACCTCTCCTTCCTCCACATCCTGAGGTTGTGGTTTTGGGATTTCCCCTTCTTTAGGAGGTTGTGGGTCCCTGGTGTCCTCTGGCGTCCTAAGTCTTTTCTCCCCTATGTGAATAAAAAAAGGTATACTTAGCACACAAATATTTGAGGGCAGAAATAGGAATATGAAACATTGCTTGGAAGTGACGTACAATTTTGGCAGAGTTCCAAGCTGAAGACATTATTTTTTCCCTTACAAAAGCTGGAATACTTACCTGTTTTGGTAAAGTTTCACACATGGAGACACTCCTATAGTATCCACTGGAGCACCTGTGTGGGACACCCTAAAAAAGGTGTTCTGGTGTCCCACACTAGTGCTCTTGCGTCCAGATGTGTAAACAGCTGCTGAGTGTCCTCTCCTTACACTGAAATGAAAAGTTTGCATTTCATTCTAGTTACAAACCCATCTAGACAACAATGTACTAAACTTCTTTGAATACAAATAGGCCTGAACAAATGTAGTTAACCTGCATCTGCCAAAAACATCGTACGATGTTTACTACGAATGATTACTGCGCCCACGAACCTGAAACTTGCCATCTTAACCGCCATCTTAAACTGTACAACAGTAGAGAAAAGCACATGGAGCAGCATACAAGTAATAATAATAATAGGAACTCACAACAACTACAACATTTTTTGCAGCACTCTCTTGATTCTTCTGTACTGATCCTGCTCCCTCAATTTGAGGTCTGACCATCGTTTCCTCAGTTGATCCTTGGATCGCCGTACCCCAAAATTCTTCTGCAGACTTTTCTCAACTTTAGCCATGATCTTGGCCTTTCTCACATTTGGGTTTGGGTAAGGTCCATGCTTCCCATCATAGTAGGCCCTCTTCAAGATGTCCACCATCTCCACCATCTCTACAAAGGATATATTTGAGGCCTTAAACCTCCCCCGGGATCGGGACATTTGTGGCTCCGGGCTTTCGTTGTTGCTGCTGCTGTCCTCATGCACTTGTTCTTTCTCCGCCATGTGCTCTCCCGCTGCGCCGAAAGAGAAAGGCAGGAAATATACTGTAAAGAAGGTCAGGGGTGGGCGGAGTTTAACGCATGCGCAGTGTATATAAAGCGGAACACGCATGCGTTGTACGTACGATCTGTGAGCGGAGGAAGGAGCAGCAGAAGCGCCGATCGTTCTAACAAAGGTACAATTTTAACTTGGGGCATCAGTGGCCTATACTACTTATAGATTGAGGCCTATATTGGGACAAGATTATGCGAGTTTAGCCTGACATTAGGGTTTGTCTTGTGTTGTGTCTTGTTGATATAATGGATCGATTCAACGATCATGATTTCCTCCCCCAATTCATTAATTTGTACAGAGAGCTGCCCTGTCTGTGGCAGACAAAACACGCCTTTTATACAAATCGACTAAAGAGGAAGGCAGCACTGGATAAATTGCTGGAATTTGTGAAGCTGCAGATCCCCAGGGCAGTCATCAACTATTTGAAGTGCAAAATTGGTGGCCTGAGGAGCACATATAATAGGGAGCGCAAGAAGGTCCAGGATTCCATGAGATCAGGAGCAGTAGTAGATGACGTTTATGTCCCCAGGCTGTTGTACTACGACAGACTGCGATTTCTGTCAGACCAGACTGAAATCAGGCCATCACTCTCAACCCTTCCTTCCACTCTTCCTTCCACACCAGCTGAGGCTTCAGACATCCAACCTGGGACTTCCACCCAGGAAGAAGATGTGGAGGAGCCCAGCTTGAGTCAGGTATAGCATTGTTCAACATATTTCTCAAAATTGTGTGTGATTGATGAACAATAAACTAAAACTATGTCCCTTTTTCATACACAGGATAGCCTCAGCCAGGAGGAGGCTGTGGAAAGTGGCAGCCAGGAGGTGGCAGGGGAAAGTGGCAGCCAGGAGGTGGCAGGGGAAAGTGGCAGCCAGGAGGTGGCCGGGCCCAGTAGCCTGACCGAATCCCAGGTCCCTCTCCTCCGCCTTCAACAAAAAAGGCCCAGGAAGAGGAGGAGTGTGGAGGAGTCAGCACTTGGGTTAATTCGGCAGGCTCCTGCGGCCCTCAGAACCCCCCAGTCTTCTTGAGGCCTATGCCTGCCAACAAAAAGCAGGAAATGGAGGTGGGCCAATGCCTCTTTTGTGAGAAAGTGATATATATGGCCCTAAATAAGGGGTTGAGGGGCGAACTCACAAGCAAAAAAAAGTGCAGCACCGACCTCAACTGAGTCTCCTCCCAAACCACCCATTCCACGAAGGTGCTGAAGACCTCAAAATATGCGCAAGAAATGGAACAGCCCATCGGAAGACACCGGTCAAGATAAAACTGCCCTTCCCAACGACAACCCAGCAAATGCTGACTGTCCGGGTGCACTGGTAGCAAGCGAAAAGCGGATTCAATATCCGTCTTTGCCATCAATGAACCCTGGCCCAACTTCTGAACCCAACGAATTGCGGCATCAAAAGAGGTGTACGACACTGCAGCCAAATCCGGAGAAATCGCATCATTCACCGACGTCCCTTTTGGATACGACAAATGATGAGTTAACCAAAATTTGTTGGGTTCCTTTTTGGGGACAACCCCCAAGGGGGACATGTGTAAGGACGACACGGGGGGGGTGCTCGAATGGTCTAGCCATTCTCCCGAGTTCCACCTCCTTCGCCAATTTGTCAGAAACAACCTGTGGAAATTGGCGGGTGCCGAGGCGGCGGGGTCACTGGCCCCGAACACGGGATCCGAAAACCATGGGCAAAACCATCAGCTAAAAAACGTGCCGCCTCCCTCCGCGGATACCTATCTAGATACGGCGCCATCGCGGGGAGGTTTACCGGCGTCTTCCCTTTTTGAAGCTGACTCGGCGGGTTGGGACTTTCCCTTCTTAAAACACTTGGCATAACTGTGGGAGCCCCCGCAACCAGAGCACTCGTGACGGAAGCGACAGTTCGTGCCAAAACGGCACGACCCCTCGTTATACTGCCAACAAATTCCTTTTCGTTGTGAGGCCGACTGTCCAGCGGTACCTGAACCGCCGCCCCCCCCAAGAAAGGGCTGTCCCGACACCCGTGCTTGGGACATAAGCTTCATCCAAAGCCCAATGTCCTTATGATCCCAACGCAAGCCCGGACGCAAAGCTTTGCGCTGTCGGAATTGCTCGTCATAACGCAACCAAGCAACACCCCCATAAACCCGATAAGCCTCCCCAATGGCATCCAGATAACAAAAAAGCGGAGAACAATTCTCCAGCGCTTTTTCGCCAATCACACTAGCCAAGATGGCAAACGCCTGAAGCCAATTCGCAAAAGTGCGCGGAATAAGCCTCCAGCGACGCTTCTCTTCCTCCTCCTTCTTGCTTTCGTCTGCCTACCCTTTGTCAATATTAAATTTTTCCAATGGCAAAAGAGAGAATATTTCAACATATTCCCCTTTCCAAATTTTTTCCCGTACGTCTGGCTTTCGAATGGACCCCCAGTGGGCCCTCGAAGCACACGTAAATTTCGCACTTCGCCGCATCCGCCAACCGCACCTTATCCTCAGCAGACTCCTTCCCTTTACTCGCGTCCGCCCC
Organism: Aquarana catesbeiana; assembly: GCF_042186555.1. NCBI lineage: Eukaryota > Metazoa > Chordata > Amphibia > Anura > Ranidae > Aquarana > Aquarana catesbeiana. The sequence continues at coordinate 57,117,179 of NC_133332.1, forward strand.
AGTCACTTCTGTCTGCGACGCGGCCGTTACGCTATCACCGGGGGACGCCCTTGCCCCCGAGACCGCCACCGGCCCCGTTGAGGGAACCGTGGTGGGAAAACTAGAGATCCCGCCCAAGGCAGCCGGAGCCCATGCCCCAACAGGCCCTTGAGATGTGCTAGGAGTTCCCGCCGGGTCAAAACGAGCCAACAAATCCCGAAAACCTGCAAAAAATGCGGACAAAACCGGCGCGGCACCCGCATCTCCCCCCACAATTCCTGATCCACCTGTACCAGCCCCCGCAGAAACCCCCACTGCACCCCCCCCACCTGACTACTAAGTATAGGTAAAATTGGCGACTTACCAGGCTGCAGCCGCACCGCCACACGACTAGCCGTCTGTCCGGATCCCAGCTGACTCCTCAAGGCAGGACGCCTCCCGACTGACCGATCATCATCATCATCTGCGCTGGTAATCTCGCCGGACTCAGCCGAAGAATCTTGCCGTGGTGACGTCCCCTGCCTCCCTCGCAACGACGACTCTTCACCTGGGCTCCCGGAAGCCTCCTCTTCTGCCCCAGGCACAGTTCTCACCCCCGAAGAGCTGCTGGGCACTGTAGTACCCCCAGCTGCAGCAGGGACGCGCTGTCTCTTTAAGGGGCGTGTCCCCCAGCTTGAAGCCTTGTACTGCTCCCGGCCTGCGATCCCGCTGGCGAACCAGCAGAGGGCGCTCCAACCCCCCTGCCGTTCGTGTCTGTTCCTCTCTCATGCTGAATCCTCTTCTGTGCAGCGGCCGTGGAGGGAGCCGAACGCTCCGGAGCCCTGCGTCTGCGGCTGGCGGGGGACGATGGCGGCACCCCCCCAGTGATAATCCACCGGTCCTGTGGCTCCACATCGCTCTGAGCAGCTGAGGGGTAAGTCCGCCCCCACCGCTGACACCGCTGCTTCTCCCACGCCGAGCCGTCCTCCCCACCGTGACATCCATGCGGGGGGGGAGGGGGATGGCTGCCGCCTGCTCCGGCCTGTGTTGCGAGCTATAGGAGAGCGCCGGGGGGTAGGATTCCTCCCAGGGCCCCCACCGGAACTGATAGGATGCAGCCCGGCAGCAAGCCCTGGAGGGTCCCTGGGATAGGGGCTCCTTCTAGCCTGTTGAGCCCGTGGGACAGGAGATGGGCTCAGGCGCTCCAGAGGGCGCACCTTCCTGGCTCGTTTTCGCCCTGGGGGAGAAGGGGCAGGTGAGGGGGAAGCTCCCGACCCCCCAAGCACATCAGATAGCTGCTGTTGCAGCCACTGAGGGCCCCGCTCGACCGCTGCGGCCCTGACCTGAGCCAACAAGGCATCAAGATCACTCATCTCCCTATTTCTCTAACCTGCAGGTGATCAGCAAGGGTGTCCCTAGAAGATGTCTCCTCTCCAACTTCTCTGAATGATGAAAAATCCACCCCCTACACCGGACCCCAAGCCTCTGGACCCTGCCCCATCTGCTTCCTACCTCCAATCAGGTAAGAGATGACTTCGTGCCCCCACCACTGACCTGACTGACCGTTACTTGACCCCTGTTCCTCCCATAGCCATGCAGCCCCTGCGTCCATTCTCTTCTATGCGTCTCACTGTATTAGTGTCACTAGCGATGTCAGTGTCAGTTAGTGACCCTCCCAGCCAGTGTCTGTTAGGGCCAGATTCCCTGCCTACCTATCACAGTTCCACTATAAGTCGCTGATCACCACCATTACATTGTAGCATTTATAGCTGCGTAAATTGCAGTATTCATTTATTTTAGCCACTAGAATGCATTTGCATCTATGCGCATGTGTAAAAACTACAAATACGTTTCTCAGGGAGCGTGAGTTTGGAGCATTCTTTTCATGCCCCTGAACACAACACACAAATAAGCATTTGACGCTTGCATGTGTATGGACACCTTAGCTAACAACACTTTGTTTTTCATGCCCATGTGCATGGGGCCTTGGTGGGGACTTCCTTTGACTTTGGGAGATGTTTCTCTAATTTTCTTCTGCATCGCTGGGACAGGAAGTAAAGGGATATTCCCCCAATGGCACACAGACAGCCAAAAAATAACCTGGTAGGGGTTTTAACCCTCCCCTACTCTATCCACAACCAAAAAACAAAAGATTAATTTTAAATTCACAATCATTGAGTCATTACTTATTTGTGAGAATTCACAGGCAGAAATAATGTATGGTACTCCGTGTTCTCAGGAGAAGTTACTCCGTGTTCTCAGGAGAAGGTACTCCGTGTTCTCAGGAGAAGGTACTCCGTGTTCTCAGGAGAAGGTACTCCGTTGTTCTCAGGAGAAGGTACTCCGTTGTTCTCAGGAGAAGGTACTCCGTTGTTCTCAGGAGAAGGTACTCCGTTGTTCTCAGGAGAAGGCGGTATCCCAAAACATGATAATCCTTGAAATACCAGATTAAGGCTGCTCACCCTCCAACATGCAAAAACATAACCGAAAGCAAGCAGTGTTTTTTTTTTGGTGGTGGTGGTTAAAATCGTGAAAAAAAAAATCATGCTGATCTTGGCATCCTTAACTTCTAGGTATTAAAAGATTTAGGGGTCTATATATTAAAGCAAACATTTTGTGAATGTCTTCTCTTTTGCGCAAAAGTAATAAGTTATACCTCTTGTGTTTGCAATTTGTATGTAATGCCAGTTTATTTGTTGCCTTTCTGCATGTGAATGTTGCATTTCCTAACATTCGATACTAATAAAGAAATAGCCATGAACATTCAACCCTAAGGCCCCTTTCACACGGGCTTTCCGATCAGGTCTGCCTGTCAGTTATTTTTTTAGGTGGACCGGATCGGATGTTTCATTCACCCCTATGGGGCAGCGGATGTCAGTGGTGACATGTCCGCTGACACCTGCTGCTAACCAATCCGATCCTGTCCGCCAAATCCAGATGGATGGCGGCCCATGGTGGTAGTGGAAAACAGACAGGCGCTCCATTTTTATCAGATCTCCCCAAAGGGGAGAGCGGGACTCTGCCAGGTCCGTCTCAGCACAGTGATCCTGTCATCCGCCTGCTCAGTGGATCGATCCTCATCGTGCAAGTGGAGTCCTTCAAATGGATCCGCCCCATGTGAAAGGACCCTAAAGCTAAATTGAAATTTGACGTCAAAATGAACACTGCTACCTAAAACCCAGGTGTGTTGGAGAGTGGAGGAGAGCACCAGCTGTCGGGGGGGGGGATTGTGCTTAATTCTATCACCCAATACAAAGCGAGCATTAACCCTTGCAGTGAGAAGGATAACTTTTCTCCAACCTGGACTTCAGCTTTAAAGTCCCTACTGTACGATGAACCTGTTATGTTTTCTAGTATGGGATAAATATAGGTTCACTTCAAGAAACTTCTATCACGTTTCTCAACCTTTTTTCATATAAGCCACCCTTTAAAAATTATGGACAGTCTTGAGGCACCCTTTAAAAATCATGGACAGTCTCAAGACACCTCTTAAAAATGATGGACAGTCTCGAGGCACTCTATTCAAAAATGTAATGTAAATGTAATAGTTTTACATAATGCAGCACCATCCACACAAGTAGAACACCCAACATTAGCGGTGATTTATTCTTCCAAAGCAAATACACTTTTGCAAACTGGTACTGATTGTATTCCAATGTTTCTCATATCCTTCAATGTTTCTCTATCACTCAGCTAATGTGACCCCAGTGCTGATGGAGGGGGGCAGAGGAGGAACAAGCAAAGATGCTTTGCAGGCGACTGACATCCTCCTTATCAACTGATGATGCCATTGGTCATTAGGATGCCGGCAGCTAATAGGTTGTAATGTTGCACAGTAAAAACCTGTGGTTTTGTGTAATAAAAGGCAGGCTTTATCCATACGCCAGCTTGCATGCAATTTTTAGGCATTTTGCCAAGGCACCCCCCGAAGAAACCTCAAGGCACCCTGGTTGAAAAAAGGCTGGTCTATCATACTAGAGTTTGTTTGTTATTTTAGTCTGATATCTGATAGTGTTTTGTACTTGCCTGGCCCCATACGGAAGAAATTTTTTCAAACGAATCCCTCATGTCATGCAGAATCTTCATCCATTTTTCATCAGTGTACTCAAAACGTCTTCCGACCACCAGATCAGCAATGATATTTGAAGAAGCACAACTGAGTACAGTGCTGGGGTTAAAAGGCTGCTCTGAAGAGATGAAATAGGAATGATGGTAAGAAGAAACCAATTCTATAAGTCACCAGCCTGTCCCAACAAATGTCTTGGTACGGTAATTTCATGCGGTGCTGTGACAAGATCACCAGCAACCCTGTGGGCCTGATTTACTAAACTGTAAAGTGCTATGAGCTGAAGTGATTCTAATGCCGCGTACACACGAGCGGACTTTTCGACGGACTAGGTCTGACAGTCTTTCCGACGGACTTTGCAGCGTACGTCCGCCGGACTTTCAAACGAACGGATTTGGGCACACACGATCACACCAAAGTCCAACGGATTCGTACGTGATGACGTACGACCGGACTAAAATAAGCAAGTTGATAGCCAGTACCCAATAGCTGCCCTAGCGTTGGTTTTAGTCCGTCGGACTAGCATACAGACGAGCGGATTTTTCGACCGGACTCGAGTCCGTCGGAAAGATTTGAAACATGTTTTATTTCTAGGTCCTTCGGACTTTTGGGGAAAAAAAGTCCGCTGGAGCCCACATACGATCGAATTGTCCGCCGGACCAAGTCTGCCGGAAAGTCCACTAGTGTGTACGCGGCATAAGCCAGATTTAATGAAATGCCAAGTGAGTTGAAGTGAACAAGTGTGCGCTTCAAACATCCAATCATGCTATAGGAATTTTGAAAATATATAGAGCTTTACAATCACATGATGAGATGTTCAAAGTGAGCACAGGTTCTCTTCAGGTCAGGTACCTTGGTGAAGCCATAAAGCCAACTAGATGCCCTTTGGGGTGCCTCAAAATGCAAGTTATAGCAACCTGTCACTAAATTAATGGTCACATACCATCCAAATTTTGGTAAATAAGTTTTCACTCTAGGCAAATATTTATTTTTGAAATGTCCTTTCTATATCTGTGTATATTTAATAATGTAGTTGTATGATACTCACGGTTAGTACTTCTGAAATAATCCACTAAATATTGTGCCTCTGCCTGAATAGGCTCTTCCAATGTTTTTTTGCCCATTCCAAAGTCCCTAAGAGTCAGTAGGGAAAACTGTCTAAGTTGCTTCCATAGCTCTCCATTGACAAGAGTCAATCCTTGAAAAAAAAAAAGACCTTTTCAGAAACACAGCAAAAAGAGCAATATTCAATAGCAACAAACAAGAAATCATCTATTGACCAACTGAAATCCGATTGTTTGCTGTAGGTTGAGGCACGTCCACTTCCTTATTGCTACCATTTTATTACATAAGCCTGTTGGAGTAGTAGAATATGTATAAAGAATCAAATTGTGAACAATCAATTTAAAAGATGCATATCTAATTACCTACATATTAGAGTTGATTTACTAAGACCCCTTTCACACTGGTGCGCTTTTCAGGCGTTTTAGTGCTAAAAATAGTGCCTGAAAAGTGAGTGCTTTCACACTGGGGCGGTGCACTTGCAGGACGGGAAAAAAAGTCCTGCAAGCAGCATCTTTGGGGCAGTGCCGGAGAGGTGTATACACCGCTCACAAAATGCCCTGCCCATTGAAATAATAGGGCAGCGCTGCCGAAGCACCTGAAAAGTGATTCAACAGCGCTATCAACACTTTCTTCGGCTGCTAGCGGGGGGGTTAAAAGTGCCCCGATAGCGGTCGAATAGCTCCGCTATAACAGTGGTAAAGCGCCGCTAAAACTAGCGGAGCTTTACCGCTAACATCAGCACCGTCCCCTTGTGAAAGGGGTCTTAGGCCCCATACACACTATTACATTTTCTGCAGATTTTTGTCTTCAGATTTACCAAAACCATATAATATGAGGTCAAACCTTAAGAGTCTTAATTTGTATGCAATCAGGCAGGCCCTTGCACTACATGGTTTTGGTAAATCTGAAGACAAAAATTTTCAGAAAATCTAGTGTGTACAGGACCTTAAACTGGAGAGTGCACAATCAGCTTCCAGGTTTTTTTGTCAAAGCTTAATTGAACAAGCTGTAGTTAGAAGCTGATTGGCTACCATGCACAGCTATATCAGATTTTGCACTCTCCTGTTTTAGTAAGGCTGGCCATACACTATACAATTTTCTGATTCAATTTCCTTTAGATTTACCTTCAACTATGTAGTGCAAGGGCCTGTCTGATTGCATACAAATTGAAAGGGTTTAGGTTTGACCTCATATTATATGGTTTTGGTAAATCTAAAGGAAAGTTGAACAGGAAAATTGTATAGTGTATGGCCAGCTTAAGTCTCAGTTCACACCTATGCAGTTTGCTTTTGATCCGTTCCTGCAGTGCTTTTTGCTGTGTGTTTTGAGTTTTTGCACATGCGATTTTACCGCAGTTTTCCCACGCTTTGCGTTTTGCTTTTTTTTTTGGGCCAATTTGTTGGCATATTAAAAACTGCAAAACACAAATCATGGCAAAATCGCGGTAAAATCATGACAAAAACACACTACATTCTTTTCTGCAGCTTCTCCATTGAAGTCTATTGAACCAAAAAAGCAAAAAAAAGCACAATTTTGCCTTTAAAAAAGTCCCTGACCCTTTCCAAAAATGCAGCGGCTGAAAAAAGCATAGATGTGAATGTGTCCCATAGGAAACCATGTTCAACGAACAGTAGTGTGTTTCTGCAAAAAGCACCAAAAAAAGCATTGGTGTGATCCATGTCTAAGTCAACCCCTATTGGGTTTTTATGCAGTATAAAAAAAACACTCAATTTTCTTTAGAAAACATCTCATAAATTTAAGTGAGCCATTTCTTAGTAAATATTGTCTTTGCGTACATTTTTATCACTTACCACTTTTGTTATAAAACCTCTCAAATACAGGAATAGTTCCTCTTCCTAGGAAAACATCTCCAAGGTCCAGCAGGACCTCTTTGACCGCTTGGTATCCAACCACAATGACCGTGGGTCTGCTGCCAAAGTGAATGGTGAAGATAGGACCATACTTATCTCCCATCTGTTGGAGAATTAGACAGATATATAGATACGTTTTTAGTAGGTAATTTCTCTGAAATCTACAGACGTAGATAAGTTCATGGTGGTCCATACAAAGTCTGCATTATTATTCATGAAGGAAAACCAATGGATTCACTTATCATCACTCCCTGCTTCACTAGTCACCAATGGAAGCAAAGAGCAATACAGTGTGCACTTTTGAGTATGAGGAAGAATGTGATTCACTCTCCTCTCTTCATGTGATGGCCCAAGGGATTGGTCGTTGGTTGCTCAGGCATCATTGCTGTCAGATGGGGGTGGGAAGAAGGCACAAACTTCAGTGTAAGCTCTAATTTCAGTAGTAGTACTAACATCACCCTGTGCCCCCCCCCCCCCCGCAATTAAGTGATGAGTACCTGAGTGTCCCCTCCCTCCCGGCAATCTTCTGGGACACATCACAGGTCCCAATGGCTCTTGCCATTGAGAGAGCGCAGCGCAACTCGCGCATACGCAGTGCGTGTCCCCGGTTGTGAAGCCGCAAACTGTCACAGCCGGGCACCCACACTTACAATGTCGGTGCCGCGAAGAGGAGGGGGAGAGAACGGAGGCTTCGGGGGGCCTCATCACTGGACCACTTTTTGTAGCTGCTGACTTTTAATAAACTCAACAACCAGTAGAACTCAGCTTTAAGCCACGGTCCCATGATTATCCAATGCCAGGTCCTTCTCCTCTATGTTTACTTCATGGATGGGTCCTCCTTCCAAGTGTCCACATTACTACCTGTGTGCGGTGGACAATTCCCATTAGCCAGCCAATGGAGGGGTCCTCTTAGGATCCAGTAGAGGACTGATGTCAGAAATAGAGGAATGAAGGGGATGGGTCGGCAAGCGTTAACATGCAGAGCTGGATCGGCCGCCCCTGCAGGTGAGGGACCTTTGAGGGTGATGACACAGGTAAAAAAACTGGCTTCACTAAGTAAGCAAAGCATAACACCTGGAAGGATGGGTTGAGGCTGGGTTCACATATGAGCCGCATGCGGCTCACACCAGGGGTCCTGTGCGTCCTGGTTCACCGTTTCAGGTCCAATTTCAGCCAAATTTTTGGCTGAATTCGGACCTGAAAGGGACCAAAAGATGCAAATGCACCGTAGAGAGCTGGTCAAAATCTCCTGCTATTGCCAATTGGATGTGGGGAACCTGTATCCAATTTGCAATGGTGTGAACCCAGCCTCAAGAGGGGAGGGAGGGTTTGGTAAAAATAGATTTTGCCTGGAGTTATGCCGCGTACACACGAGCGGACTTTACGGCAGACTTTGCCCGGCGGACGGGATTTCTTCGGACAATTCGATCGTGTGTGGGCTCCAGCGGACTTTGTTTGCTCAAAAGTTGGACGGACTTAGATTTGAAACATGTTTTAAATCTATCCGTCGAACTCGAGTCCGGTCGAAAAGTCCGCTCGTCTGTATGCTAGTTCGACGGACAAAAAGCCACGCTAGGGCAGCTATTGGCTACTGGCTATGAACTTCCTTATTTTAGTCCGGTCGCACGTCATCACGAACGAATTCGACAGACTTTGGTGGATTGTGTGTAGGCAAATCCGTTCATTCAGAAAGTCCGTCGTAAAGTACGTCGAAAAGTCCGCCAGGCAAAGTCTGCCGTAAAGTCCGACCGTGTGTACGCGGCATTAGGCTTTAAGCAGTTCTATAAGCCTTTCAGTCACATCAGCAATACACCTGAAGTTATATTATGGAGAGGACGAGAGGAGGAGGGGGTTGTTCTGTGGTCCTAACTTACTTCCTATCCCAGGGTGACAATGCTGCTTGTCACAGTACAGTGAGTGAGAGTTGTCACTCTGGGACAGGAGGTGTGTTACTGGCAGGATCACCAGGTGAAAATAAAGGGAATAAAGCCTGAAAAAGAAAACTGATGGAGCCACCATATCTAAGGATTGGAAAGCTGCAATATATTATATTTTGTTCTGGGAGATTAGATGTGCTTTAACCCCCTTTTTTTACAAGGTAATTAAAAAAAAATCCCTGGTACTCACAGGGTTAAAACTGCAGCCATGAGCTTAGTGTTGTTTTTTAAGCTGGCATCATGCAAAAGTGATCCAAGAAGCTGTAGAGCCACCCAACCACTTTTATGGTACTGAGAAGGTACTTCTCTCCTCTGGCAAGTGCCGCAGAGGTTTCAGGCTCTCCTGTTCCTCCGGATAACACAGGGCCACAACCCATTGTCTGGGAGGAGATCAAGGAATATCTATTCCCCAATCTTCTCTGCAATTAATGAACCCAAAAGCAACTTGTATTACATCACTTCCAGATTTACAGCTGTAATTCCTCGGCAACTGTACCCCAGATGATGACCGTGGAGTCGAAACTCGTCGGGTGGACCTCCTGTTTGCATCGCTCTTTGTTACATACATGCTTTTTTCTACTCTTCCAAATGTGAGTGTTTTATTCTATTTTTAATAAATTGCCTTTTTTATACGGTATCACGCTATGTTAGCCCATCTTTTCATTTCATGATATATCCCTCCTGACATTTATCTTCCACCCTCCTCATGATGATTCGAGCCTTCAAGTCACTATTCTGTGACAGTCCAAGGTCGATTGATTGATACAGATCTAGGACCAGTTGTTTCCAACAGATGTGTTCAACCTAATAAGCTCTGCAGACTTGGGTGGTGTAAGCCCCGCCAAGTCAATAACATCTGGTAAGCCTCCCCCTGTTTATGGTGGTGGTACTTCTGTTTTTTCCTTCACAGTTCATACCGGTGATTGGAATCCCCCATATGTCTACCGGGACTGCACATCTAATTGGATTTCTTTGGACTTTACAATTCACCATTTCTGTTTTTTGAACTTTGTTTATTGCGCAGTTATACTAGCACATTATTATACTAGCACATTTTCAGAAATTATTCTCATTTTTTCTGAGTTTAAACTCACACTCACTATGTGTTAATCCTTGTTTATTTGATGTGTTTCTGTTCAATATTAACACCCTAATTTCTATCTCTCACTTTATTTATGGTATAGTCACCATACTAGCACATTTTTCATTATACCAGCATTTTTTTCTTATGTTTCTTTTTTAACGGGGCTGCACATCTAATTGGATTTTTTTGGACTTTATAAATCACCATTTTCGTTTTTTGGACTTTGTTTATTGTGCAGTTGTTATACTAGCACATTATTATACTAGCACATTTTTCAGAAATTATTCTCATTTTTTCTGAGTTTGGACTCACATTCATTATGTGTTAATCCTTGTTTATTTGATGTGTTTCCGTTTAATATTAACACCCTAATTTCTATCTCAAACCTGATTTATGGTAAAGTCACCATACTAGCACATTTTTCACCATACCTGTATTTTTTCAGAAATTTCACTTTTTCTTTGGTTGATTCACATTTCACCATGTATGAATCTCTGTTTATTTGATATATTTATGTTTAAGTCACATTTATATAATTTATGCAAATTTGCTTTTTTGCAACCTTAGCGCTGCACTTACCATATTTATTGGCGTATAACACGAACAGGCGTATAACACGCACATTCATTTTAAGAGGGAAGTTTCAGGAAAAAAACTTAAATTTTAAATAAGGGACTTTGCAGCAAAATAAGGGTCAGTGCCCATCTGCAGCCTCACCATTGCCATCAATGCAGCCTGATCAATGCCCGACTGCAGCCTCACAAGTGCCATAAATGCAGCTTCATCAGTCCACATCAATACAGCCTCACCATTGCCATCAATGCAGCAGCCTCACCATTGCCATCAGTGCAGCCTGAACAATGCCCATCTGCAGCCTAGAGGAGACAGGGAGGGGGTGGGACGAGTGCCGACAGATTACATACAGTGAGAATCTCCTATGATAGACAGAACAGTGGTCCAGTGGCAGCCCAGGAGACGGGACTTCCTATTACAGAGGCTGCCAAGTAAACAGGAGATTCTCACTGTATGTAATCTGATGGCGCTTGTCCCGCCCCCCCCTGTCCCCTCCAAGGCAGCTAAAATTGAAGTATTGGCGTATAACACGCACACGCTATTTGCACCCAACTTTCATGGTGAAAAAGTGAGTGTTATACGCCAATAAATACAGTATTTATTCACAGTTTTTGCTTTTTGTCTACAAGCTGTGCTGGTTGCTAGGTTGCAGGTTCACAGCGCAGTATTCCTTTAACTTTATTAACTGTACTTATAGGGAACAGCTAATCAAGCACTATCTGTACTTGATTAGCTGCAATGGAGGGCAGGGAAGACACTGGGGGTCAAATAGACTGCTGAAGTCTCAAAAAAGATAACCTGATGCCTGATTCTATGAGAGAGGGGGCTTGTTTGCCCCCTTGTGATGGCAAGAAAGGTATTTTCTTTTATATAATACTCTTTATTTATAACAACTTATTAAAAATTCTATATATTCATAAGTCTTAATATACAACAGATCAAAACAATAACCATAAATATACACTATATAATCTAATTGTCAAGTACAATATACACATATACAATACACCCATATGTACCTGGCATGCTTGACCAGCTCAAGAAAGTTAAGTTTTAAAAAATTCAAAGAGTGTTAAAAAATGCATTTGTACAGCAATGCCAATGTGCGTGTTGCAAGCACACCTGTATGTAAATAGCAATTGTGCCACACATGTGAGGTATCACCACAATTGTGTCATAATTCATGGTTAACTTTAAATTAATCATTTTTCCCTATTCTGCGGGAGCATGCAATTTTAAGTCTTGGCATGTTTGGCATCTATTTACTAGACACAATCCCACCTTTTTTTTTTCAACCAAAAAATGGGTATTATATTTTGTTTTTGTTTATCAAAATAAAGTAATTTTTTTTTCCAAAAGTTCTGCATTTGATAAATAGTTGAACAAATATTGTGTAACATAAAAAAAATGTACATGCCTACTTTGAAAAAAAAAATATGTTTGTGGGTTTAAATTCATTTTCTAGCAAAAAATGCAGATTTCAACATGTGTGTAAAAAAAAAAAAAAAAAAAAAAATCTGCCATGTGTTATTGTCCCTCCTAAAATTGAACTATTAATGATCTCCTAAAACTGAACCCGTTACTTTGCCTAATATGGTGAAAGAACAGGTGCGCTTTAAGATAACTACCAGACATGAAGACATACCTGTAAGAGTGACTAAGGTGGGTATGGTGACACTTTTTATGATGATTACATTAAGAAGACAGTAAATCCTTCATTACCTTTATTAAGCTTGGCAGTAGACCTTTTGACTGAAGTTGGAGAAAGTTCCCCAGAATGGGCAGAGGAAAGGGACCTGGTGGCATGTTCCTTCTCCTCCATGCATACTTGCTGTAATACAAGACTAAGAAGAAAATGACAAGTCCCACCAAAACAAAGGTGACATTATTCAGATCTAGCATGTCTCTACCAATAACCAGAGCAGCTGTGGATCCAAGCTTCTCCTGCCGGTGTCTTTCTTTCTATACATTAACTGGGAATGTGGGCGTTTCACTGTTTTCATGGATATGTGCAGAGGAAATCTGTCTTTGAATGCTGCTTTTGTGTATTTACATCAGGGCTCTGCAGGGTCCCTAAGCGGCAGAACCACTGAGTGTGTACAAAGGGGACAATTCCAGCTATAAATAATTATGTATAAAGGTGATTGGACTGTATACAGAGAACCGAGACAGGACTCCCGATCCCTAAGGTAAATAGGAAAATATAAAGAGGGAGATAAAACTCACTCTGAAGGAATAGTGGGACTTTAAAGGGAGATGATGTGTCTGTTTGAAGGTGAGCAGTATCACAAAAGTTAATATAAATTTTATTGAAGACATATAAAATGTACAGTAAAAAAGTTCCAATCAAGCGACATAATACGACCGTACAGAAACTTTTACTATGAAATCAGTTGTAGTCAGCCAACATGTTTCACATATTTGCTTCATCAGGGCATTACAAGCATCACAGATTTCATCTGGTCTATTAAAATCAGGGGGGGCCAGGGGAGCTCAGGCCCCGCTGCAGAGTGCAGGGTGCGTCTGTCGCATTCGGACCGCTGCTGTACTTTCTGTAGAATTTGGCCACACTTGCACATACTGCTACAAGATTACCATTTACTGTGAACACGGTCCAGTTCCCCTACTGGCATGGCCCACTAGGACCTGGCATCCATGGGTCAATTAGCGCTGGGTGGTCCATAGAGAGGCGTTTGGTTGGTTGTGATGTGTATTCAGTGGCCCCCCTGATTGATTTTTGGGAAAGATGCAACCAGTTTTTCACACCTGGATTTGGGGATCCTCTGCCATTCCTCCTCGTAGATCCTCTCCAGTCCTGTCAAATTAGATGGTAAACGTTGGTGGATAGCCATTTTTAGGTCTCTCCAGAGATACTCAATTGGGTTTAAGTCAGGGCTCTGGCTGGGCCATTCAAGAACAGTCATGGAATTGTTGTGAAGCCATTCCTTCGTTATTTTAGCTGTGTGCTTAGGGTCATTGTCTTGTTGGAAGGTAAACCTTCGGCCCAGTCTGAGGTCCTGAGCACTCTGGAGAAGGTTTTCGTCCAGGATATCCCTGTACTTGGCCACATTCATCTTTCCCTTGATTGCAACCAGTCGTCCTGTCCCTGCAGCTAAAAAACATCCCCACAGCATGATGCTGCCACCACCATGCTTCACTGTTGGGACTGTGTCGGACAGGTGATGAGCAGTGCCTGGTTTTCTCCACACCTACCACTTAGAATTAAGGCCAAAAAGTTCATTCTTGATCTCATCAGACCAAAGAATCTTATTTCTCACCATCATGGAGTCCTTCAGGTGTTTTTTAGCAAACTCCATGTGGGCTTTCATGTGTCTTGCACTGAGGAGAGGCTTCCGTCGGGCCATTCTGCCATAAAGCCCGACTGGTGGAGGGCTGCAGTGATGGTTGACTTTCTACAACTTTCTCCCATCTCTCGACTGCATCTCTGGAGTTCAGCCACAGTGATCTTTGGGTTCTTCTTTACCTCTCTCACCAAGGCTCTTCTCCCCCGATAGCTCAGTTTGGCCGGAAGGCCAGTTCTAGGAAGGGTTCTGGTCGTCCCAAACGTCTTCTATTTAAGTATTATGGAGGCCACTGTGCTCTTAGGAACCTTAAGTGTAGCAGAAATTTTTTTGTAACCTTGGTCAGATCTGTCCCTTGCCACAATTCTGTCTCTGAGCTCTTCGGGCAGTTCCTTTGACCTCATGATTCTCATTTGCTATGACATGCACTGTGAGCTGTAAGGTCTTATATAGACAGGTGTGTGGCTTTCCTAATCAAGTCAAATCAGTATAATCAAACACAGCTGGACTCAAATGAAGGTGTAGAACCATCTCATGCATGATCAGAAGAAATAGACAGCACCTGAGTTAAATATATAAGTGTCACAGCAAAGGGTCTGAATACTTAGGACCATGTGATATTTCAGTTTTTATTTTTTAATAAGTCTGCAAAAATGTCAAAATTCTGTGTTTTTCTGTCAATATGGGGTGCTGTGTGTACATTAATGAGGAAAAAAAAAAAGAACTTAAATGATTTTAGCAAATGGCTGCAATATAACAAAGAGTGCAAAATTTAAGGGGGTCTGAATACTTTCTGTCCCCACTGCACATCATCCACAACGCATATAGCGTCTCTGTTGTGATGCCAAATCCTATCTTTCTCTGGACCGGAGAAAGATGGTACAGGACTGTGATTATATCGCTCCATGAATGGTCGGGTGAGTGAACCATAGGCCTTTTAGCTGCCTTCTTTTACTTTGCCTCCTGCTGTTTGTTACTTTTCAGCCAGTATTAGGGCTCTTTCACACGGGACGGATCAGTGATGATCCGCCCTGTGAACACCCACTTGCTCAGCGGGGATCGCTCCGCCGATCCCCGCTGCGCAGGAAAATGACAGGTCCGTCGCTGCACACTGTGCTGCGACGGACCTGTCAGAACGCCGCTCTCCTCTATGGGGGATTGGGTTATGACGGACCGTAGAGTCCGTCGTCACCCGATCCGATCCGAAAACGGATGGAAAAGTAGGGTTTTCCTCCGTTACACTTTTCGGATCGGAGCGGGTCGGATGTCAGCGGACATGTCACCGCTGACATCCGACGCTCCATAGGGATACATGTATGTCCGTTTTTCATCCGAAAACGGAAGGATGAAAAACGGACATACGGATCCCCCGTGTGAAAGAGGCCTTAGCCAGCTTCATAATAGCATCATTGAGCTATTGTTTTTCCAACAGCTAGATCCTGTGAATACATGCAATTCCATTCTGAGAAACTGTATATCTATGCCTTCGGATTGGATACTAACTGTGGATTATAATCATCTCCCAACACTGACAGCTATGTCTTGCTATAATCTTAATTAAGGCTGTTTCTGTGGGACCAGCATCTTGTCTCAATCAACCACCGTTTACCAGGGTTTTTTGTTAAAAGGGTTTCTAATTAAATATAGTGACAAAACAGACTTTGCTATGTATGGTGCATGTCACTGAAACCATTAGTATGATCCATAAAACACTATTTACTCCAATTAACAATAGCCTTGCTATAGGTATGTGCATGCATGGTTGAAGCGTGATGCAGCTGCTCTTAAACAGACAACGTTGTCTATTTTTAATATGATCTTGGTGTTGGTGGTGTGTACCTGGTCTTGCCTTTTTTTGTATTAAATATATTTTTCTATAATATAATTCATCTCTTATTAAGCAGCATGGTCTGCCTGTGTCTCTTTTCAGTGGGAATCTTTCCCCTGTAATCTTCTCTTTCAATACTTTGTCTGATCCTATCTTAAAGAAGAACTTAATAAAATAGTTGGGGACTACATAGCAACTAGCGACTGTTAAGACAAGTAAAACTGTAGTCAGGAGTATGTAATGTACAGCCAGGGCTGGTGCAAGCATTTTTGACACCCTAGGCGAAACCTCATTTTGCCGCCCCCCCACTTTGGCTCTGCCCATGACTCCACCCCCTTTGCCTTTGTAACACATGTGACTTGACACATACTCTGACCTACCTGACACATACACTTACCTACCTGACCAGGGACAGTGCTAGCCTATTTTGTGCCCTAGGCAAGACCAGCTAATTGGGGGGAGGGGAGAGGGGGGCAGGAGGGAGGGCTGAGAGAGAGGGAGGCTGTGAGAGAAGGGGGGTTGCGAGAGTGGGGGCTGAGAGAGGGAGGGCTGGCTAAGAATGGAGGGAGGGCTAAGAGAGGGGGGTTGAGAGAGGCGGGTGGGCTGAGAGTGACGGGGGGGCTGAGAAAGAGAGGTAGGAGGGATGAGAGAAAGAGGTAGGGCTGAGAGTGGGGGGTTAAGAGAGTGGAGGCTGATAGAGACGGGTGGGCTGATAGAGACGGGTGGCTGAGAGAGAAGAGATGGGGCTTAGAGAAAGGGGGGCTGAGAGAGGGGGGCTGAGAGAGAAGGGAAGGGGCTTAGAGAGAGGGGAGCTGAGAGAATAGGGAGGGCTGAGAGAGACGGGTGGGCGAGAAAGGAGGGGGGCTTAGAGAGAGGTGGGTGGCTGAGAGAGAGAGGGGGGCTGAGAGTATAGGGATGCCTAAGAGGGGGGGGTGGCTGAGAGAGAAGGGAGGGGGCTGATCAAGGGGGGAGGGGGCTTAGAGAGAGGGGGAGGGCTAAGAGAAGGGGAGGATTAAGAGGGGGGTGAGAGGGGAGGGGGCTTAGAGAGAGGGGAGGGGTGAGAGAGAAGGGAGGGGGGCATGAGAGAAGGGAAGGGGCTGAGGGAGAAGTGAGGTGGGCTTGGAGAGGGGGGGCAGAGAGATAAGGGAGGAGGGCTGAGAGAGGGGGGAGGGCTGAGAGAGAAGGGAGGGGGGCTGAAAGAGAAGAGAGGGGGCTTGGAGAAAGGGGGGCTGAGAGAGAAGGGAGGGGGCTAAGAGAGGGGGAAGGGGGGCTTAGGGAGAGGGAGGGGGGAAATGGGGGGATGAGAGACCCCTAGCCCTGTTCCTGCAGTCCCACCTCTGTCCCAGTCTCTGTCTGCAGGTGTGTATGATGATGACAGACAGTACCTTCCATACCATGATGCCAGTCTCCTGCTTCGATCTGTACAATTCGAGCGACTCCCGCAGCAGCCTGCGTCTCCTGCCTGTCCTCTGTGATAGCTCTGTGCCCCCAGTGAGCGGCGAGCCTGTCCTCCAGCTTCGGGCCTTCACAGCGTGGAGAGGAACTTGGAGCAGCCCATGCTCTGGAAGCATGGGGTACGCTGCGCCCGATTGCCTCCTGGGGGAGGAGGGGTCAGGGGGCGAGGTCAAGGAGGAGGCGGTGCCACGTGGAGATCTTTTCCCGAGTCTCGGGCTCTCGGGCTTATCTGCCCTCAGCCGGCCCCTCGCTGTTCACTGCCATGTAGCGATGGATGCCCGGCCACCCACACCTCCCCAACTTCACCCATCAGAGAGCGCACCGGGGGCTGGGGGTTGCTGGACTTGTGACACTCGCTGGCTGATATCCTGATAGGAGAGCAGAGAGGGGGATTACTGTCTGGACTGGAAACACATTAGAGCGGAGAGCCAGGGCGGGGGTGCTGCTTGACATGGCTCTGTGGAGGACAGTGCGGGAGTAAAATAGCCAACGGCCGGGTGCCCTAGGCGGTTGCCTAATCCGCCTAGTGGTAGCACCGGCCCTGTGTTACAGCACAGATTACAGCGTGCAGCGGTCATAACTAGTAACGTAAATCACAGCATATACAGTACATAAATAAGGAGTATGTAAAGTACAACAGTGTAAAGAAAAACACACAAAACGATGGTGGGTAGTGGAAAAAAAAAAAAAAGACTGGTCAGTGAGTGAAAGAATTTTCTATTGTCAATGTCAGTGGAAGTTAAAATTTTGCTTCAGTGCGATAAAAAATACCACCTCCCGGGGCATTGGTGGTCAGTGGGAGGGAAATTTCCCCCAACCCTTTCCAGGCAATAGTAGTCAGTCTCCTAACTCCACTGCCCCTCTTCCCAGAGTTTGGCGTTCAGTGAGGGCCCATTCAAACCAGGGTTTTGCAGTAAAACACTTTATGTGCAATGGTGCACTGCTGTACTATTCATTGTGAATCGTACTCCAACGCACCTTCTCAGCGGAACTTGGTGCATGTCTGATTTTTGGTCCACTGTGGTGTGCTGGCAGCCTCAATGCAATTCACGCTAACGTGTGACATAACATGCATTGGATGAATGACAGCAGTTCACCCTGGTATGAATGGGTCCTAAAAGTCCCCACCCTTCTTCTCAGGGTTTGGCGGTAAACGAATAAGCCCTACTTACCTTCTTCCCGGGCATAGGTGGTCACTGAAGGCCCTCACCTGCTTTAAAAGCATTGGTGGAATGGGCAGAGCTTAAGGTGTCGCAATGGTAACCCCGCCTAAGCTCCAGTGGGTCCATGCGACCTCCCAGTCACATTAAGTTGGGGGTCAGCAACTCAGTGATTGTGATCTACCCGTTGATCATGGGCAGGTCATGCTTGATTGCATCCCTTCCCTAGAACCCAGACAGCATTCACTGCCCTACTAACACCAACCTCTGCCCTACTAACACCAACCTCTCCCCTACTGACACAATCCTCTCCCCTACTGACAAAGTCCACTGCCCTACTGTCACCGTCCACTGCTTTACTGACTGACACCGTCCAATACCCTACTGACACCAATTTCTGTCTTACTTACATGTCCACTGCTCTACTGACACCATCCACTGCTCCACTGACACCACCTACTGCTCTACTGACACCATCCATCTGGCACCAACCTCTGCCCAAATGACACCATTCAGCGCCCTACTGATACTGTGCACTGTTTTACTGACACTGTCCACTTTAATGCAGACTAAGTTTATATTTTTACAGTGACATTTGTTTTATTATATTTTTCAAAGTTTTAATTACTATTTAGTTAGGCCTTGCTATTTAATTTCCTAAAAAAAAAAAAAAAAAATTAAAAAAATAGGACACCAAACCCCCGTGATCTTTGACCTCTTTATGTTGTTCAGGTAGATCTCCACCTCTCAAAGGCTGCCTACCCCTGCATTAGGTTTTAAACTGTATTGCTGGGGGAAAAGTGCTTGCCGTGTCACCCAGTATAGGCAATTCAGTAAACTAAGAGAGCCTGGTCCAGCCAGGCAGGGGCCTGCCCAGGCCCATCCCGACCCTCTCAGTTTACATTTTCACCTACACAGGGTGACAGGGCAAGCCCTTTACCCCATTGGTGCACTCTCTGCTCAGCACCCCCGGCCAGCCCAAGTAAGCCTCTGCATGCAAGGTGGGCAGTGAAAGTGGTAAGCTTGTACCTCAATCTGGAGGTCAGAATGCTTCCCCACCCACCCTGGGGAGCCCAAGGTCAACTTTTGCATCAGAGCCCACATGCTTTAAGCTACGCTTTTGATTTTGTGGTCAGTGGTGAGTTCCATACTACCCCCCCCCCCCCGTCCCCCCACCCCTTGAAAAGCAATGGTGTTCAGTAGTGTTTCTTTAGTGGTGTTACCACCTCACTGTCAGAAACCATGAACCAGACCGAGACAGAAGTACAGTAAAATCACACTTGTTATTAATAAAAATAAAAAGGTAAATAGAGTAAGCGTAGTCAAAGCATAGCCAGAGTCCAGTAACCAGATCGGGTAGTCAGCAAAGCCAGAGTTCAGTAACCAGATCGGGTAATCAACCAAGCCAGAGTTCAGTAACCAGATCAGGTAATCAGCCAGGCCAGAAGTCAGGGATCCAAGTAGAGGAACAGCAAGCAGGATAAGGAGCCAGAAGGGATGTCAGCAAAGCCAGTCTTTAAACAGGAACACAGGAGATGGTTTCTTGTGATGTGACCAAGGCGATGGCAGGAATGAAGTGAGCTGGAGATCTTTAAGTAGGCGGGACTGACGAGCAGATCCACAACAGCTGGTTAACTGTGGAGAGCTAGCAACTAGCCGACAGCTGAGCGGCCAGCTCAGAGAAGGAAGGGCTGAGCCAGCCCTGACACTCACCCCATTTCCCCCCAACCTGAAAACCCAAAAAGCATTGGTGGCAGTGGGGTTCTCTTCCCCAGAAAAGCATTGGTGGTCAGTATTATTCCCCACCCAGAAAAAGCATTGGTGGTCAGTGGTATTTCTCCCCACTCCTTCCTCAAAAAGCATTGATGGTCAAGGGAAACACAGAGCACATTTACCTGTTTCAGGAGATCACTTTGTCCGGCAGTATGTGCATAGGTGTGGAGCCAAGTATCAGAACAACCATTTTGTTGAAATCCTGGCACAGTCCCGCAGAACCTGGGACAGTTAAGTAAGGGGTTGCTCTAACCTTTGTAATAAGGTAGGGGATGGCTCTAACCTTTGCCTTGCTGTCTGCGTCCTTGTTACAGATTTTTCTTACCTTCCTTGAAAGCATGTGTGTGCCATCTGAGAACATGGTGATAGTGCACATACTAGCTGCCTAATACATTATGGAACCCCCCTCTTATGGGCCTGGAATACATGCCATTTTGTGGTAGGTCTCCTTTGAAATACATGTTGACCTCAGCTTGTCAGTCCACTTTTGCTGACCTTGACTTGTCATGTATAAACCTAAACCTGATCCACCTGTCTTTACCTAAGTGTATCTCTACGTGTATAATTAGCCATAATCTGTCTACTCTGGCCTGGACCTGTCCTATCATGAGTACATATCCTGATCTTTGGCAGCATGCTAACGCCAACCCTCACAGTTCAGTAAATCCTGCCCAGAATCACATATTTTCGCTACACTTCAAACTACTTATTGTATTTTGGTTGTTACAGATTCTATACGATCACATCCTTTGAAAGCTATCACATTTTGCAGCCATCCAACAGGCCCTACGGAATGACCCAACTATGGACTTGCTATGATATGATCTCTGTGTGGTAGATATGGGTAAGTGGATATCCTGCTTCCGAGATTCTATACAGATTTCATCAGCACATTAAATATTTTCAGAGCTGTTTTTCAGACTGCTG
This sequence comes from Aquarana catesbeiana, assembly GCF_042186555.1. NCBI lineage: Eukaryota > Metazoa > Chordata > Amphibia > Anura > Ranidae > Aquarana > Aquarana catesbeiana. The sequence continues at coordinate 57,138,178 of NC_133332.1, forward strand.
ACCATTCCCTGTCTTATTTAGTTTATCTCTGTCCTCTGATGACTCTGTAAATGCTTAAATGCAAGATTTGCTGAAACAGTAGAGTTCTGTTTGGTTTGGCTTGTGTCCATTGTAGACATAGCTTTCTGCTGAACTGCATTAAAGAGAAGGAGTTTCTGGGGCCTTTAGGGGGGATTGTAATTCTGCAGCAACAAAAGCGATAATCTGTATTTGCATAAAAACAGATTACACAATGATGTAAAGATTAACGGAACAATCATTATTTATTTGTTACTTATTTTTAGCGCTACACAATATCTCTCATATATAGACAAATAGTCTGTGTCCTCCACACAACTAAAATAGTTGTAGTACTACCCTTAGGGAGATAAAACACATAGGGGATGATTTAATAAAGGAACTGAGTCAGCACTTCAATAGCTTTTCCACTGTTTCTGGATAGTCCCGTATACCAAAGACAGAATCAGTTCTGTCAAATAACATATAGGAATATACACTCACCGGCCACTTTATTAGGTACACCCGTTCAATTGCTTGGTAACACAAATTGCTAATCAGCCAATCACATGGCAGCAACTCAATGCTTTTAGGCATCTAGACGTGGTGAAAATGACTTGCTGAAATTCAAACTGAGCATCAGAATGGGGAAGAAAGGGGAATTAAGTGACTTTGAACGTGGCATGATTGTTGGTGCCAGATGAGCCAGTCTGAGTAGGCATAGTCCACCTGTTGCAAAAAAATAAATAAATGCACCCATGTCGAGTGATAAAAAATAAAAATGTCCTTTTTATTTTGCTTTGGAACCTGAAAAGCATTGTAGCTGTGATCACCAGATCGTGGTTGCAGTGCCCTGGTTCAGAGCAAACAGAACAACGGTTCACAGGTTTTACTGGTAAAACTCAGCTTAACAGGTAACAAGCAAAGAGTCCTTTCCCTGACTGACGCTAACTTTGGCTATGCCAGCATACCTGCATAGGTAGAGTCCATGAGTGCAGTCCAGAATGCATGTCCAGAATGGCAGGTGTGCAAGGAGATGGGGTCCCGACAAGTCAGTTTCTAAAAGCGGATGCAAGTTCCAGCAGCCCTTCTACATAGTGCCAATAAGCAGCTTCCCAAGCCGAGCTTGGTGGAAGTCTCTCCAGCGTCTCACCGATGGCTCTCTAAAGACCCTTTGGGCTCACACGTGCTCTCTCGGGATTCAAACCCCTGTCCCTTTTATAATCACCCAGGGAGGGCTGGACCCGGAAAAGCTCACAAAATTAGCCTGGGGAAAGTAGTAAAAATATTAACCACTACCCCCTGTCTAGGGCAGCCATAACTAACTAACTTACAGTGGGCAACCTGCCTACAAGAGGACTGTGTCTACATCAAACAGCTACAGCCTCTGGCAGAATGTCTAGCCTTCCACACTTACCAGAGTGTGTCAAAGGTCTATTTACCCCAGTTTTACAGTGTGGTTCCATCCTCCAAACCCTACTTCCCTACAAGACACAGTAATGCCGCGTACACACGAGCAGACTTTTCGACCGGACTGGTCCGACGGACCGAGTCCGGCGGACAATTCGACCGTGTGTGGGCTTCATCGGACCTTCAGTGGACTTTTTCGGACGAAAATCTGACGGACTTTAGATTTGGAACATGTTTATCTTTACGTCGGAACTCCGCCGGACCCAGTTCCCATCAAAAAGTCCACTCGTCTGTATGCTAGTCCGACGGACAAAAACCGACGCTAGGGCTGCTATTGGCTACTGGCTATCAACTACCTTATTTTAGTCCATCGTACATCATCACGTACAAATCCGTTGGACTTTGGTGTGATCCAGTCCGCTTGTGTGTACGCGGCATAAGAGGTCAGACGATGGAAGCACAACATACAGCTGGGTTCACAAGAAGAGATGAGTTTGGGATAAGTCTGAACCCAGAAGGAAGCTCTCAGTTCTAGCCAATCAGCTAGGGCGGAAAAGCTGCTGCACGTAGACAAAGGGGCAGGGATGCTCATGACATATTTGAGCTTATAAGACCATATTAGGTCAATAACATTGAGGAAAAATTGTAGTAATTCAAGGTTGAGAAAAAAGGAGACCTGGACCGCCAGATAGGGAAATATAATATACACTAAATTGTCAAAAGTATTGGGACACCTGCCTTTACACGCACTTGAATTTTAATGACATCCCAGCCTTACGCCTCGTACACACGATTGGGTTGTTGGCCAACAAAACCGCGGAATTTTGCCCGAAGGGCGTTGGCCCAAACTTGTCTTGCCCACACAATTGTTGGCCAACAATTACGAACATAGTGATGTACTAGACGTACTAAGTGGTTTTTCAGCTCTTTAGCGCCACCCTTTGGGCTCCTTCTGCTAATTTTGTGTTAGTAGATTTGGTGATTGTTGATTGTATTGTGTACTGTGTACACCACCAGAAAAGTAGTAGCAACTGTACTATGGGTGCACGGTACTGTGTACACCAACAGAAGTGTAATAACAACTATGGGTGTACTGTATTGTGTACACCACCAGAAAAGTAGTAGCAAATGCACTATGGGTGCACGGTATTGTGTACACCACCAGAAGTCTAATAGCAACTATGGGTGCACTGTATGTATTGTGTACTGTGTACACCACCAAAAGTATATTAGTACACAGTACACCAGGAACGGCCTTCAGTGAGATATAGCTAAACTGTATGCAGTGGATAGATATATATATATATATATATATATATACAAGACTATCTGTATATATATATATATATATATATATATATATATATATATATATATATATATATATATATATATATATATATATATATATATATATATATATATATATATATTAAATACACTGCAGCTAACTGAATCACCTGCCTGCCTGAAGTATATTAGAAACAGTACAACAGGAACAGCCTGCAGTGAGATATAGCTAAACTGTATGCAGTGAATATATATATATATATATATATATATATATATACGAGACTGACTGTATATATATTAACCACTTCCCGCCCGGCCCATAGCAGATGACTGCCGGGCGGTGGTTCCGTTATCCTGACTGGGCGTCATATGACGTCCAGCAGGCGATCGGTGGCGATCGGTGGAGCGGTGTGTCAGCCTGACACACCGCTACACCGATCTTGGTAAAGTGCCTTCGGCGGAGGCTCTTTACCATGTGATCAGCCGTGTCTAATCACGGGTGATCACGATGTCAATAGGAAGAGCCGTTGATCGGCTTTTCCTCACTCGCGTCTGACAGACGCAAGTAGAGGAGAGCCGATCTGTAGCTCTCCTGACAGGGGGGTCTGCGCTGATTGTTTATCAGCGCAGCCCCCCCTCAGATGACCACACTGGACCACCAGGGATCGCCACTAGACCACCAGGGAAGGGGCAACATGTGGATGGCCAGGTATGTACCCCATGGCCATCCACATGTGCCCAATGTGCCCAATCTATGCCAATCAGTGCCCACAAATGGGCACTGATTGGCACCATTATGTTTCAGTTCTGCCCAGCAATGCCACCAATCAGTTTTATCAGTGCCACCAATCAGTGTCACCTGTCATTGCCCATCAGTGCCCATCAGTGCCACCTATCAGTGCCCATCAGTGCCGCCTATCAGTTGCCATCATCAGTGCCTGTCAGTGCCACCTCATCAGTGCCACCTCATCGGTGCCCATCAGTGCCGCCGTATCAGTGCTCGTCAGTGCAGCCATATCAGTGCCCATCATTGAAGAAGAAAACGTACTTATTTACAAAAAGTGTTAACAGAAACAAAGAAAAACTTGTTTTTTTTTCAAAATGTTCGGTCTTTTTTTATTTGTTGCACAAAAAATAAAAACCGCAGAGGTGATCAAATACCACCAAAAGAAAGTTTTATTTGTGGGAACAAAATGATAAAAAAATTGTTTGGGTACAGTGTTGCATGACCGCGCAATTGTCATTCAAATTGCGACAGCGCTGAAAGCTGAAAATTGGCCTGGGCGGGAAGGTGTCTAAGTGCCTGGTATTGAAGTGGTTAAATACACACTGCAGCTAACGGAATCACCTGCCTGCCTGAAGTGAATTACAAATGGTACACCAGGAACGGACTGGATACAGTGGATATATATATATATATATATATATATATATATATATACGAGACTGACTGTATATATATATATATATATATATATATATATATATATTAAATACACTGCAGCTAACTGAATCACCTGCCTGCCTGAAGTATATTAGAAACAGTACACCAGGAACAGACTGCAGTCAGATCTAGCTAAACTGGTTACAGTGGATATATATATATATATATATATATATATATATATATATATATATATATATATATATATATATATATATATATATATATATATATATATATATTATATTAAATACACTGCAGCTAACTGAATAACCTGCCTGCCTGCTCACTCTAAATGACACTCTCTCTCCGTCCACACCAATGACACACTACACGAGGCCGACGTGCAAGCGGCCTTATATAGTCTGGGGCATGGACTTAGTCCCCCTGAGCCATGATTGGCAAAAGGCACCCTGCCTTTGGCCAATTATGGATCTCTTAGCTGAGGGCGCTGTGATTGGCCAAAGCATGCAGGTCATTGTGCATGCTCTGGCCAATCATCATACAGCAATGCACTGCGCTCCCGCAGTGCATTATGGGGCATTACACGCTGCTCGAATTTGGCACGAACGGCCCATAATGTTCGTTTTTCGAAGAATGGGCGGACAGCCAATGTTCAAGTCGAACTCATGTTCGACCCGAACAGAAAGCTCATCCCTAGTCAGCATACAAAGATATTTTGGACAATTTCATGCTCCCAACTTTGTGGGAACAGTTTGGGGATGGCCCCTTCCTGTTCCAACATGACTGCGTACCAGTGCACAAAGCAAGGTCCATAAAGACATACATGAGCGCATTTGGGGTGGAGGAATTTGACTGGCCTGCATCAGAGTCCAGACCTCAACCCGATAGAACACCTTTGCAATGAATTAGAGCAGAGACTGCGAGGCAGGCCTTCTCGTCCAACATCAGTGCCTGACTTCACAAATGCACTTTTAGACACTCATAAACCTTGTGGACAGCCTTCCCAGAAGAGTTGAAGCTGGTATAGCTGCAAAGTGTGGGCCAGCTCAATATTGAACCCTATGGACTAAGACCGTTATGCCATTAAAGTTCATGTGTGTGTAAAAGCAGGCGTCCCACTACTTTTGGTAATATATTGAACTTTTATATGCAAGGAATTTTTTTTTTGAGATGACATTGTCACTTATAAAAAAAATTAATAGAAGCCCCAATGGATACTGTCACTTTAACCAGTACAGCTGCTTTTGCGGGGTTTGGTGGCCTAGCCTATTACATTCACATGGATATTTAAAAAAAAAGCATTGAATTGAAAAGAATGTAGTTTCCTTTTTAAGGAGCATTTTCATCTAAGTGTTCTTTGATCTTGAACCCATTAGGAGTTTCAAACTGTGAGGACAGTGCTTCACAATGGAAAATATGTCAGAAAAACAAACCTAATTCAGCAAGCTTCCCTCAATTGTATGTCAATAGACACCACATCATGTCTCTCAGTACATTATACGGTCAGTATGACAAAAAGATGACCCCGAACAATAACTCATTCTAAGTAAATGGGTTCAGATGTGATGGACTTGGTCTATGTTTTACTGTAGTTTTTTTTTAGCCCGATACTTACTACTTATATTTTTTGTTTTCAAACACAACAATTAAAGCCCAACTCTCCGATCCCTTACAATTAAGCTGTGTCCACACTGTAAGGGTTACTTGTTTGTTTTGTCTAGGGGAGAGGAGACATACCTTTACCTACTCTACCCTGGTAGACAATGCTCCCTCATGGTTCAGGGGTGCACTATTCCTCTGCGTAATCATGCCCAATGCAGGGCTATGAACCGTAGACACTACAAGGACCAGTCTAGTAGCAAGGAGCAGCGGAGGATTGTGTAAGGAGATTTTCTTTTTTGTGTCTACTAGACCCAAACAAGCAATTAATCCTTGCAGACCAATGCAGTCACAACACCACTACAAGGGATCATTTTTACGTTTCCCAGTGTTTTGGCTTTAAACACTGGGAGGTTATGGAAAATGGTTAACTTTAGCCTTGGATATGTCCATTAATTTGTAATGAAAGAAGAAAACAGAGGGCGGGACCATTTAAGTGTAGATAATTTGTTCACAAAGGATTAACAGAAAAAAATACACAGTGAAATAAAAAAAAAATATGTATGAGTACAGTTTTTCTATGTGACTACATTTGAGTGCATTTTTTCATGTTAATGGGTTTTTTATGTGAGTGCATTTTATTTATTTATTTTTAAATGTGAGTGCATTTTATTCTTTTAACTCTTTGTAAAAAAAAAAATATCTACACTCAGATGGTTGTGCCCTCCTTTTTCTTTTTTCAATACAGTTCCGGAAGACTCACCCTGACTCTGGGCTCTAAAGGAGCAGCAAGCTATCTAAAAGTGAATCTTATTGACATTTGACCATGTAGGGGGCCACACTTGTTAACATTCAGGTGACCTAAGGTGTTCTGCGCCATAATACATTGTTTTTCTTATCCTTTGTCCATTAATTTTCCTTTGTATGAACAATTTATAGCTAACACAAATCATTCACGAGGAACAACCAATACTATTTTTATATTGTGTAAAGGCTGCCATACTGTTTATGGCTTGACTTTCAAAATTCAAGCCATGGTTGCCCCTGTTGGCACCACCCGGCATGACAAAAGTCAATTGTTCAATCAACTTTTGTTAAAGGAGGCAGGTGGAAAAATGTCAAAGGGTGGCTACAGTCAATTACCCGCAGGTACTGTTTGGCTAGTCTGACAACCACGGCATCAGAATACAATAGCTAGCAAGGGAGATTCCTCATCTCTGCTGTTTTGCTTGGAAGGAGGATTCTGTGTAATTTCTTTTGTAAAACCACAAAGGAAATGTATGTGTGTATTACCAGCTAATTTGTTAATTTTAGGATCCTTAAAGTATCTCTGCTGATAAACTCTTATGCCACGTACACACGAGCGGACTTTTCGACTAGACTGGTCAGACGGACCGAGTCCGGTGGACAGTTCAACCGTGTGTGGGCTTCATCAGACCTGCAGTGGACTTTTTCGGTCGAAAATCTGACGGACTTTAGATTTGGAACATGTTTTAAATCTTTACGTCGGAACTCCGCCGAAAACAGTTTCCAATCGAAAAGTCCGCTCGTCTGCATGCTAGTCTGACGGATGAAAACTGACGCTAGGGCAACTATTGGCAACTTGCTATCAACTTCCTTATTTTAGTCCGGTCGTATGTCATCACGTACGAATCCGTTGGACTTTGGTGTGTTGGCAAGTCCGTTCATTGGGAAAGTCCATTGGAAGTCCGCCGAAAGTCCGTCGAATAGTCCGTCGGACCAGTCCGGTCGAAAAGTCCGCTCGTGTGTACGAGGCATAACAAGTAAAATGTTTCAGAGCTAGAGAGGAGAAAAAGGGGTCTAGTTATAAAAGATTTGCTGTGTGAGTACTTCAAGCATTTGCACATCTGCCATGAATAATCATCATAAGGGTTACATGTATTCTTCCTATGATCGTCAGCTCCCTTTAGTGGCCATAATGTGTTATTATCCTTGATTGAGGCATTTAAGGAAAATACCACATTATGGCCGCTAGATGGAGATAACAATCAGAAGGAAATAAACATATTACACGCATTACGGCGATTTATTCATGATGGTTGTGCCAGTGCTTGAGGCACTCACACAGCATTTTTTCTAAAGGATAAGTTCACATTTTGAACATGTTACACCCGAGTTTAGGGTGTAACATGTTACATACTGAAGCACCTCCCCTCCTTGCTCCCCAAAACTCTCCCCATTGACATAAGGCAGAGGTTCTTCTTCTCCCCTGATCCCGCTGTCACATTTTAAAATTGGTGTGGCTGTGTGGGGCTCCACACGCACATCTGCATAATTCATTCACAGATATCTGTGTATAAATACACTACAAGTGCTTTCTGCCATTGCAGCAGATGAACTTTTATTTTCAATGGACTGCAAGCATGCTGATCAGCCTGCTCCTAGTCCATGCATACTTCCCATAGCTCTGACACTGACAGCCCATACAGAGGTACGGGCATAAAACTGTAGGCAGTGTCTGCAAAAGCATGACATTGCACCCACGATCCACTGATCACAGGTGCAATACTTTGCAGGTTCCTGTTGAAAAAGAAATAAATGCAAATTTTTTTACCTGCAAAAAATATGTGAATGTATTTTTTTTTCTTTTTTTAGAAAGGTGAACTTTATCTTTAAATAGACCACTTTGTGTGTCTTCATAAACGTGCAATAATTTTCATGGCCATGCTATAGGCAATCCAGGGAGTCCCATTTCAACTCCCTCTTTGTTGTTTAAGGTATAGTGATTTTGAACATATTTCCTTTATTTTTTTTTATTTATTTTTTAAAATTTTATTTATTAAACACTTCAGCCTCGGAAGGATTTACCCCCTTCCTGACCAGAGCACTTTTTACAATTTGGCACTGTGCTAATTTAAGCTGCTAATTGCGCGGTCATGCAATGCTGTACCCAAACTAAATTTGCGTCCTTTTTTTCCCACAAATAGAGCTTTCTTTTGGTGGTATTTGATCACCTCTGCGGTTTTTATTTTTTGCAATATAAACGAAAAAAGACCGAAAATTTTGAAAAAAAAATTAAAATTTCTACTTTTTCCTATAAAAAAAATACAATAAACTCAACTTTAGTCATACATTTAGGCCAAAAAGCATTCAGCCACATGTCTCGGGTAAAAAAAAAAAAAATCAACAAGCGTATATTTGTTGGTTTGCGCAAAAGTTATAGCGTCTACAAACTAGGGTACATTTTCTGGAATTTACGCAGCTTTTAGTTTATGACTGCCTATCTCATTTCTTGAGGCGCTAAAATAGCAGGGTAGTACAAACCCCCCCCCCCCCCCCAAATGACCCCATTTTGGAAAGTAAACACCCCAAGGAAATTGCTGAGAGGCATGTTGAGCCCATTGAATATTTTATTATTTTGACACAAGTGATTGAAAAATGACAGAAAAATAAATAAATACATTTTTAAAATTGGCACTGAAATTATATATTGCTCAAACATACCATGGGCATATGTGAAATTACTACCCAAAATACATTCTGCTGCTAATCCTGTGTATGGGGATACCACATGTGTGAGACTTTTTGGCAGTCAGCTATTTGCTGAGAGGTATGGTGAGTATTTTGCAGATCTTGCTTTTTGTCACAAAGTTTTGAAAATTGAAAAAAGAGAAAAAAAAAAAAGTTTCTTTTCTTTCTTCATTTTCAAAACAAATGAGAGCTACAAAATGCTCACCATGCTTCTTAGCAAATACCTTTCGGTGCCTACTTTCCAAAATGGGTTATTTTTTTTATGCTATCTGGACATTTCAGGGCCCCTGTAACTGTGATAGGTAGTACGTGGCTAGGCTCCCAAAAATTGTGAGAAATTCGACATATTCCCATGGCATGTGTGAGCTTGGGATGTCTACTTTCCAAAATTTGGTCATTTGGGGGGGGGGGTTTGACCTGTCCTGGTATTTTATGCACAACATTAGAAGCCTCTTTCACACATCACCCACTCTTCTAACCACTTGAAGACAAAGCCCTTTCTGACACTTTGTTTACATGGAAAAATATTTTGTTTTTGCTAGAAAATTACTCTGAACCCCCAAACAATATATTTTTTTTTAAAGCAAAGGCCCTACAGATTAAAATGGGGGGGGGGGTGTTGCAAATTTTTTTTTTATACCGTATTTGAGCAGCGATTTTTCAAACGCAATTTTTTTGGAAAAAAAACAACACTTTTTAATTTTAATGCATTAAAACACACTATATTGCCCAAATGTTTGATGATCTTATGCCGAGTACATGGATACCAAACAAGGCATGCTTTCAAATTACTTACAACCATGCAGTGGCGACAAACTACATACATTTTTAAAAACATTTAAAAGCCTTTACAGATTACCACTTTAGATTTACAGAAGATGTCTACTACTAAAATTACTGCCCTCGATCTGACCTTCACGGTGATACCTCACATGCATGGTGCAATTGCTGTTTACATATGACAACAGAAGACGCTTGCATTTGTATTTGCGCGCAATCAGGGGGGGGGGGACAGGGGTACTGTTTTTTTTTCCTAATTATTTATTTTGCTTTTTTATTTTACTTTTACACTGTTCTTTTAATTTTTTCATTTTTTTTTTAATCATTTTTATTGTTATCACAGAGAATGTAAATATCCCCTACGATAGCAATAGGTAGTGACAGGTACTCTTTTTAAAAAAAAATGGGTCTATTAGACTCTAGATCTCTCCTCTGCGCTCAAAGCATCTGACCACAGATCTGTGTGATAAGATGCTTTGCCAATTTCCCAATGGTGCTATTTATATCCGGCAAAACAAAAGTCATGAAATGCTCGTAGCTTCTGGTTTCTTAGGCCATAGAGATGATTGGAGCCGTTCTGATCTTTGATCAGCTCTATGGTCAGCTGGCGGAGCCACCGGCTGCATTATCAGGTTCCTCATGGGACAGGAGAGCCTGAGAAAACCAAGGAAGACGACGGGAGGGGGAACGTTCCCTCCTGCTGCTTGTAAAAGCAGTCTAGCGGCTATTTGCATGTCACAAAATTGATCTTGCAATAGCCAATACCTGGTCATATATAAAAAAGTGAAATCTTGCTGAAAAGCATGCAAGAAGCTGGCATAACAATCAATACAAATGTGTAAAAATATTAAATAAATAAATGGGGCACTAAAATGTTAAAATGATCAAATGCATAAAGTTAGAATGCATGAAAACGCAAAAAAAGCAATAAAAGAGAAATATATAGTCCCAAAAAACAAAACCAAAAAAATAACTTATAGAGATTGTCCCTAAAAAAAAGAATCTTGCAGGGAAAAGTTTGGTGCACACCATAAACTTTCAAGTGCTCCACCACCTCAATGTGCAATAGAAACTCTTACTGTACCAGAGCTGATGCTCAAAAAGAACAAAGTGATAGCAGCGTAGGATCCTCATTATAATGATACAGTCATTTATTCCATAAAAAACAAATAGTGCACTTACATGTTAAAATCTTGGCAATCAGCACAGGTAGATGAGAACACCACAGGGCTGTTAGCAGAGCAAAGGAGGGAGAGACCGCAAAGCTGTCAGTCATCTTTATGTAGAGCAACAATTCTTTTTTTCAGATCCTCAGAAAGTTCTTTGCCATGAGGTGCCATGTTACATAGTTGGTGAGGTTGAAAAAACACACAAGTCCATCAAGTCCAACCTGTGTATGTGCTTTTATGTCAGTATTACATTGTATATCCCTGTATATTGTGGTCGTTCAGGTGCTTATCCAATAGTTTTTTTTAACTATCAATGCTCCCCGCTGAAACCACCGCCTGTGGAAGGGAATTCCACACCCTTGCCTCTCTTACAGTAAAGAACTCTCTACATAGCTTAAGGTTAAACCTCTTTTCTTCAAATTTTAATGAGTGGCCACGTGTCTTGTTAAACTCCCTTCCGCGAAAAAGTTGTATCCCTATTGTGGGGTCACCAGTACGGTATTTCTAAATTGAAATAATATCTCCTCTCTTCTCCAGAGAGAATACGTTCAGTGCTCGCAACCTTTCCTCAATATCCTCCAGACCCTTTATTAGCTTAGTTGCCCTTCTTTGTACTCGCTCCATTTCCAGTACATCCTTCCTGAGGACTGGTGCCCAGAACTGCACAGCATACTCTAGGTGCAGCCGGACAAAGGAGAAGGAAAACCTCTGAAACTTGTTAGCGCACCCCTCCCCCCAAAAGCACCCCCACTTTTCAAAGACATGAAGGGGTTGCCACAAGGCAGACTGCTTCTGACAGCTTTGCGGTCTCTCAATCCTTTTCCCTGCTAACAGCCCTGTGGTGTTCTCATTTTCTACCTGAGCTGATCGTATGTTTAACATACAGTATATGTGTGCTATTTGTTTTAATGGAATAAATTACTGTATCATTCTAATGAGGATCCTGCGCTACTATCTATTTGTTGTTTTGGGCTCCTTGGATCTTCCCGAATCTGCTCCTGACAAGCTGCAGAATCCCTGAGAATTTGTTTTGACCCCTCTCTACTTCAAATTGACGCTAGAGACTTCCGATTGTTGGAACGGGACCTTGTAGTGCGTTTTACTGGTAATAGTAAGTGTCAAAATAAGCATGTGTATATCAATGGTCCCTGTTGAGGAAAAAGGCATCCTCCAGATCAACTGTGATGTCCTCTAGCACCTCCTCAGTAAATGGATTAAACCCATAAAACCATAAAAGGAAAGCCAAAAGAGCCACATAGTGTAAAACCGTATGAGGATTTTTTATTAAAACATGTACCAACTACTTACAGAAATCACAAGTGAAAGGTGGCTGTACAAACACTCCTTCCTGGGAGTCGGATAAATAACTTCCTGGTTTCAAACTACATGATGACGTCAAACATAATAGCTCCACACTACGCGTTTCATCACATCTGACGTTGTTGGGGGCGTGGAACACTTAGGGTGATCAAAAAGGGTACACAATATTTGTATGTATGGGACTTTAAAAAAAAAATCAACAAAATAATGCATATATTTAAAATTACAAATAATTATACAAATGTTATAAATAAGATGTGGTGCTTTGATCGCCCATCAATCCAATAAAAAATGTCTTTTCCTAGCATTCTCAAAAAACAAGGTCCACAGTGGCAAACTTATATCTTTTTTCTAATGCCAGGAATAGCAAAATGCATGAGAAAAGTTGACTGGCTGTCATGAGTGTCACAAAAACCTCCACTTGCCAAAATTCTGCATGGGTATTTAAAGAAGCACTGTTGGTTTTTACTCTCGAGGGATGAAGATGACCTCTTGAGCTGGAGGGATATTTTCTATGCCACTTCCTGTTGGAGCAACATTGAGTTCTTTGGGGTCCACGGGTGACTTAAGAGGGAATTTTTGTAGAAGGGTTGTGAGGAAGATGAAAAGTTTCATTCGTACCAAGCTTTCTCCAGTACATGCTCTCTTTCCTGAGATAGGGATGTAAAAAAAGCAAAGAACATAAGGATGAAACTATCTTCATATCTACCACCAAAAAAATGTACATAGAAACAGTAAAGCACAAAATGCAAATGGCATACATCCATTATTGTTTCTAAATTTTCCATTCTCATCTAAAAAGTGTTTGACATTAAACACTTCAGGAGTTTCAAACTGTGAAGAATCCTTTAAGACGGTGGACAGTACTGGCAAAACATCTGTACTCTGCCAAAAAAAAAAACAGGATTTTCAAGTTTCTGTGACTTACTTTAATATTCACCTCCTCTCTGGCATTGTTCCCTGCAGAAACTCTACTCCTGCCAGCCACCAGTTCTCCTCTATGTTGAATGAAAGACAATATTGCTTAATATACTTTGTTTTAACCCAGGACGTCATGAACACCCCTGGGGGTTTTTTGACTACCTTTATTTTGACTACCTTAATCTAGAAAAAGAAGCTGGCACAATGGTATATGTTAGTTTTTGTGCATCCACCTTTGTGTTGTTATTTTAGTCCCTGGTAAGAAATTTATACTGATATGTATGTTTCAATTATGTTTATTATGTGTGTATATTATGTTTAGGCAGTATTTTCTTTTTTCTTTCTGGTATGTTGTTTTTGTGTCCATTGTTCCTTTTTGGTTCGCACCAGAACTTCCAAACACTGCGAAAGTTCAGACCTGAATAACGAACCCCATTAAAGTCAATAGGGCCTGAACATCAAAAATCAAAAGTGCCCATTTTGAAGGTTTATATGAAAGTAATTGAGCATACAATGGTTATAGGGGTCCGGGTCCTGCCCTGGGGGACATGCATCAATAAAAAAAAAGTTTGTGAAAAACGTCATTTTTAAATGAGCAGTGATTTTTTTTATTTTTAAAGTGAAAGCATACAAATGAAAAATTCCTTTCAATATAGTGCCTGGGGGGTCATCTGAGTCTACCTGTAAAGTGGCAGATCTGTACCATGTCTAGAATCTGCTGCAGCAATAATTGCATTTATAAAGCCCCCAAAAAATTAAATTTTCCCTGCAAGCTGCCTTTAGTTTGCTCAGCAACAGCTGGGGAGCCATTGTGTATGATGAGACCACAATGTAGTGCACTGGGAACAAGATTAGAGGTTTTTTGGATACATTCTGGTGTCACTTTGACTTTGGATAGAAGTAACGGGTGCGTAAAAATTAGTCTTTGGGTGTCGGTGGCGCCTTCCCACCATAACTCTATAGAGGCAATCTTGGTAAAAGCAAGAATTGGCCTTGCTGTAAAAAAATTGCAATGATATGCAGCTATCAAACAGGTGCAGAAAATTGTTCTTTGGGTGTCGGTGGCGCCTTCTCACCATAACCCTATAGAGGTACTCTTGATGAAAGCAAAAATTGGCCTTGCTGTAAAAAATGCAATAATATACAGCTGTCAAACAGGTGCAGAAAAATTGGTCTTTGGGTGTTAATTGTGTCAATGAAACCTATACCAAAAACATTCTTCCAGATGAAATGACTGAGCACCCTCAAAGCTAGGCAGCCTCGAAGTCCTGCAGAGATTCCACATCCCAAAAAGACTTAATCAGTGACATCGGCATCAGGGGCTTCATAGCTGGTAATCCAGGACTGATTTATTTTTATAAAAGTCAAACGGTCCACGAAGTCTGTGGAGAGACGCGTTCTATGATTAGTAACAAAACCTCCTGCAGCACTGAATGCCCATTCTGAAAGCACGCTGGATAGTAAGGGCAAACTCACTAAACAGAGAAAATGATGCCCTACCTGAGGACTGACCACCACGTCCACCTTTGCCTGTGGACACATTTTTGCTGGCCCCCTTACAGTGCCAAGGGAATGTCTGCCTCTCATTGTTGCCCTCCCAGACATTATTGGGAGGGAGGGGGCAGTGTTTATAAGCAAATGTAAAGAAGAAGTTGAAATCTGTACGTAGATGCACTTTAATCAATGTAAAGAGGTGTTTGGTGCACTTTAATTTGAGTACTCACACTACACAGACACACTCCATGGATACACTACAATATGCTGCAATATAATGTGCCAAACGTACAGTGACGCACAGAACTATATGGCGTTAAACTGGCAGTAACACACGCAAAACTATATGTAGTTAAACTGGCAGTAACGCACACAGACGTAAATGGCGTTAAACTGGCAGTAATGAACAAAACTATATGGCGTTATACTGGCAGTAACGCACACAAAACGATATGGCGTTAAACTGGCAGTAACGCACAGAGAAGTAAATAGCGTTAAACTGGCAGTAATGCCGCATACACACGATCGGAATTCTCGTCGGAAAAAGCTATGATGGTTTTGCACCACCAGCCAGTGCACCATCCTTTGAGCTCCTTCTGCTAATCTCGTGTTTATCTCGTGTTAGTAGAAGTTTGGTGAGAGATGATTTGCGCTTTTCAAACTTGTGCTTTTTCCGATCGTTTTACTGCTGTTCAGTTTGTGCTTGTGGGTTTGTATCTGTTTTTCAGTGCATGTAGTCAGTTCGTATCTTTTTTTCAGTTTGTTCTTGTCCGCTCATTACTGATTTTTAGCTCGCTCTTCACAGGCCTTGCTGTTCTTCAGTGCGTTCTGTTTAGTTTGTTCTGACCAGCTGACCGTTTTGCTCGTCGTAGAGTTCATGCTGTGCGGGGGCTTGGTGTTGGGCTTCTAGCTTTGACACAAGCCCAGTCCGTGAACAGGGCGAGGAGGAGTTCATGGACCAAGAATTGTTTGCTCCAGCGTGACCAATTCTCTCACATGCCTTTGTGATCCAGGAGAATAACCCTGATGATTTCAGGAATTTTCTCTGGATGACGGACCCCATTTTTCACAGTTTGTTGGCTTTGCTGTCCCCTTCTATCAGCAGGCAGGACACCTGCATGCAGCAAGCCATCACTCCCGAGCAGAGGCTAGTGCCACATTGCGGTACTTGGCGACTGGGAGAAGCCTACAGGACCTCAAGTTCTCTACAGGCATCTCCCCCCAGGCTCTGGGGATCATTATTCCAGAGACCTGTTCTGCCATATTGTATTTCTTTCATCATTCCCTAATTACCATGATTGTAATATGCTGTGAATGTCCCTTTTGTCCTCATGCATGCTGGAATTTTTAAAAGTTTGTTTTTTGTCCTTCATGCATATTTGCCTTCACTAATCTCCCCAGCATGCTATCCTGGGCCCATATACACCTAGCCTAGTCACGTAACAATGTATTTTGTCAGTTCCATTGTAGTACTTTACCTTTTTTTTGGCGGGGGGCCAAAACTTGTTTGGAACCCTTCCTCCCCCAAACCGCTAAGTCAACTGATACCAATCCTCTGTCTGCTGACTTTGCCAAACCCGTACACATAATACCTACCTCTTTTGTGGTCATATTTATGGATGAATTCACCAAAGTGTGTAGTGAAAGAGCCTGCCTGAATACTTTCAAATGGTACTGTTTAAAGTTTTGTTCTCCTATTATCTTGATAGGTAATTGCAGAGTGTAAAAATGTGCTTCCATTTGTACAGTGTGTATTCATATTTTTGTATTATGACACTTCTTACCTGTCCAGAGGGTTGCCAATAGTGTAAGTAAGCAGGGGCTGGCAAAGTAACATGCATTATTTATGCATTCAGCTCTGAATGAAGTGGAGAGGGTTACCTGTCCAAAACAGACCCCCCTAAAATTTTTACAATGGGCCATCAGAGAGGGTGAGAAATCTGATAAGTGGGCCTTATTTTTTTGCCTTTAAATACTCCTTAAAATAAATGTTATACTGATGTTGGCCAAGAATGTTTGTGTCTAATCTGCTTGCAATGTTTATGTGCAAAATTACTATTTTTTTTTTTCTTGTTTGACTCCACAGTTTCCTTCAGCGCCACAGGAATGGCAGACTGTGACTTCCCAATTTGCCCAGCGGTGGAACTTTCCTAACTGAGGAGGGGCAATTGATGGGAAGCACGTCCACTTCATCCCACCACGTGATACTATTATAATTACAAGGGGTTTAATAGTATTGTGTTGATGGCGGTGGTGTTGGCGACATATGAGTTTCTGTATGTGGACGTGGGGAGGAATGGCCAGATGTCAGATGGTGGAGTTTTGGCCCGGACCGAGTTCTATCGACGTCTCGAGGTTGGTGGCTTGGGATTGCCACCTCCGGAGGAGAACATGGAAGGATTGCCATTTGTCTTTGTCGCAGATGAGGCATTCGGTCTGGGTGACCACGTGATGAGGCCATTACCCCAGGGGACCCTCACCCCAGAGAAGAGGGTTTTTAATTACCGGCTGACCAGAGCCCGAAGAGTCGTGGAAAATGCATTTGGGATACTGGCCAGCCGGTTCCTCCTATTTCAAACAGCCATAAATATGGCAGAGCACAAACTAAATCACATAATTTTATGTTGCTGCATCCTGCATAACTTTTTGA
The DNA here is from genome assembly GCF_042186555.1 of Aquarana catesbeiana. NCBI lineage: Eukaryota > Metazoa > Chordata > Amphibia > Anura > Ranidae > Aquarana > Aquarana catesbeiana. The sequence continues at coordinate 57,155,711 of NC_133332.1, forward strand.
AATGCAATAATCCTAATTATGTTGCCTCAGTTGGGCCTGAGGCCGTACTTCAGGAAATAATGATGGCCCTGGAACCTGACCATCCTGGCTTGCCCCCCCAAAGTGCCCGTGAAGTGTGAGAAAAATATGTAGAATTTTTTATGGGTAGGGGGGCCATTGCTCTGCCAGCAAATTTTGAATACATTTTCTCTTTTATCAGATAAAATCTTTATTTTCATTTACTGCTTGGGTTTATTTTTGCTGTCTCCTAGGTTCTCCTAGTGCACTTGTAGTGCCAAGTGGGTTTTCCATTATTGAATAACACCCATTGTCACTGTAAACACCAACTTTTCGGGGAAGGGGTTGCAGCCACAAAACGTGTACATTGATATCCCCTGATGGCAGATAGCACATGTTGACACACTATGTGCATCTTCAAAATTTGGCTTTTAAAATGTGTAAAAAATGTGTCCGCAAATATCAAAAATGGTGCCATTTTTGGGTATTTATATTCTTCCTAGTACATCAATCATGTTCTTCAGTTTTTGTTCTCATTTGTTTTTTGCTTTATAAAGTCTAAATCCCAACTACAAAACATGATGTCCTGGATTAGCCTTTGGGCACTGTCACTGGTGAAATGATGTGTTTGTTCTTCCACAACCTGCACATCACCTAAAATAAAAAATACACCCCATGTATTAAAAATATGCTGGCATACATCTATTACCTGAATCTGTGGTGTCAGACACTCACCTGTTGTGGTGACTATCTCCACCACCTCTCTTTCCTCCACATCCTCAGGTTGTGACATCTGTTCCCCTTCTTCAGGAGGTGGGGGGGTCCCTGGTGTCCTCTGATGTCCTGAGTTTTTTCTCCCCTATGAGAATGAAACAAAAGGTATACTTAGCACACCGATATTTGAGGCCAAAAATAGGAATATGAAACATTGCTTGTGGGGGACAATTGTCTGTTTTGGCAGAGTTCAAAGCTGAAGACATGATTTTTTCCCTTACTAAAGCTGGAATACTTACCTTTTTTGGACAAGTTTCACACATGGAGACACCCCTAGTATCCACTGGAGCACCTGTGTGGGACACCCTAAAAAGTTTGTTCTTGTGTCTCACACTAGTGCTCCTGAGTCCAGATGTGTAAACAGCTACTGAGTATCCTCTCCTTACATTACACTGAAGCAAGTTTGCAATTCATTCTAGTTTCAAACATATCTAGACAACAATGTCCTAAACTTCTTTTTATACAAATTATCATGACTAATTGTAGTTAACCCTGTATCAGGAAAATACATTGTATTTAGTTGGCAAACGAACGATGTTTACTACGACCGATTACTGTGCCCACAAATATGAAAGTAGCCATTTTAAACTGTCCAACAGTAAAGAAAAGCACATGGAGCAGCATGCAAGGATTAATAAGAATAGGAACACACGAGAACTACTTACTTTTTAGAAGAACTCTCTTGATCTTTCTGTATTGATCCTGCTCCCTCAATTTCAGGTCTGACCAGAGTTTCCTCAATTGCTCCTTGGATCGTCGTACCCCAAAATTCCTGTGCAGACTCTTCACAACTTTAGTCATGATTTTGGCCTTTCTCTCATTAGGGTTGGTGTACGGTCCATAATTCCCATCATAGTCAGCCCTCTTCAATATGTCCACCATCTCCACCATCTCTACAAAGGACATATTTGAGGCCTTAAATTTCCTACTGGATCGGGACGTTTCTGGCTCCGGGCTTTCCTCCTCGTCGTTACTGCTATTATGCACCTGCTGTGTCTCCGCCATGTTCCTCTCCCCCACTGCGACGAAAGAGACAGGGAATATTCTAGAAAGAACGTCGGGGGTGGGCGACGCAGGCGGAGTTTCACGCATGCGCAGTGTATATGAAGCTAACACGCATGTGTTGTACCTACGTTCTGTGTGCAGAGGAAGGAGGAATGGAAGCAACGAACATAATAATGAAGGTAACATTTTAACTTGGGACATGAGTGGCCTATATAGATTCTATATTGAGGCCTATTTTGGGATAAGATTAGGAGAGTTTAGCCTGATATTAGTGTTTTTGTATTTTGTTTGGTCTTGAAGCAAAAATGAAACAATTTAAAGACCCAGACTTCCTCAGCGAATTCATAGACAGATACAGGGATATATGCAATTTGTGGGAGGTGAAAAACCCCTTATATCGCAACAAACCAGCAAGGAAAGCATCGCTGGAGAAACTGCTGGAATTTGTGAAGACTCGGGTCCCCGACGCAGACATCAAGTTTGTGGATAAGAAAATTGGTAGCTTGGGAAGCATGCATAAGAAGGAGCTTCAGAAGGTCCAGAAGTCCCTGAGATCAAGAGCAACAGCAGAAGACGTGTATGTACCCAGTCTGTGGTACTATAACAAGATGCGTTTTCTAGAAGACCAGATTGAAGCCAGGGAATCACTTTTGACTCTTCCGGCCCCCCTTCCATCCACACTTCCCTCAACCCCAGCTACGGCTTCTGAGGACCAACCTGGGCCTTCCATCCTGGAAGAAATTGAGGAGCCCAGATGGAGCCAGGTATAGTATTTTTAAACATATTTTTTGTGGGAAAATTATTGTTGTTAACTAGATGTTATTATTGCTAACAAATGATTTAACAAAAAGTGTTTTACATATCAATAGACAGTAGGGGCCAAAAATGATTGTGACAAGAATGAAAAATGCTGGGGTCAGAATGATAGTCTTTTATATTTATTAACATTCAATTTGCAAGAGTCATGAGCTGAAAATTGTGTGTGATTGATGAACCAAAAACTAAAACTGTCCCTTTTTCATACACAGGAAGACCTCAGCCAGGACGAGGCTCTGGAATGTGGCACACAGGAGGAGGCAGGGGTTAGTGTCAGCCAGGAGGTGGGGTTCGGTGTCAGCCAGGAGGTGGTGGGGCCCAGCCTCACCCAATCCCAGGTCCCTCCCCTCCGCCTTCCAACCAAAAGGCCCAGGAAGGGGAGGAATGTGGAGGAGGCAGCACTTGTTCTCATTAAGGAGGCTAATGATGCCTTGAAAGACCCCTCGATGCTGTAGAGGCCTATGGCATCTATATAGCCTCAAATTTGCAGCAAATGGAGGAGGGCCAACACCGCAAATGTGAGAAAATCATTTTTGAGGCCATCCATAAGGGGTTGAGTGGCCAAATGACGGATGACGTCCACTTATGTAGGCTCGCCCATCCTCCTCCTTCTCCTCCTCCTGCCACACCTCCACCTCCAGAGCCACAGCCTGCAGGAAAGGCTGCAGGGAAGGCTGCAGGGAAGGCTGCAGGGCAGCATGGAGGGAAAGTTGCACGGAAGACAAGAAAGTGATTGCCTGGGTTCAGTCTGGTCTGACAGAACACGCAGCCTGTTGTAGTACCACAGCCTGGGGACATACATGTCATCTGCTGCTGTTCCTGATCTCTGGGAGTCCAGGACCAGCTTGTGCTCCCTTCTATATGGACTTCTCAAGCTACCAATTTTTTTATACACAGAGTTGATGTCTGCCCTGGGGGCCAAAGGCTTCGCAAATTCCAGCTCTTTCTCCAGCGTTGCTTTCCCTCTTTATTTTGTTATTATGAGCTAGAATAAATGGCGATTTTTGGTTATGAAAATACTTGCCGATGTGTTTTTCTTCAAATAGGACAATTTTTTTGTGAGTAGGCAGGTACATTTCAAAAATACAATGTCTAATGAACAAGGGACACCAAGCAACCTCCTTGAGGTTTACAAATACAAGATAATAATAGTGTTGTGGAAACGTGACCTAAAAAAAAAAAATATGGAGATGACTATAAAATAATTACAAAAAAAAAAAAATACAACAGGATATCTTGATTAAAAAAAAAATGGAGATCACTATAAAATAATTAAAAAAAACAACAGGAGATCTTGATTAAAAAAAAAATAACTATAAAAATTAATTCTAAACATTATTAGGGACATCTGGCTTGAAAAACAAAAAAGATTATTCAGGAGATCATGAGAAATAATAAAGAAATCAGTTTGTGAGAACTCTGTGTGAATATGAGCAGCAAAACAACTTCTAGCATTATAAAGAAGAAGAGAATGCGCTGCATTGAAAGATTAAAAAATCTGCAGTGTGACGAATGTGCCATCTCCATTACAAACGGTCGTTTTACCAGACTGAGCGGCTCTGTCGCCTACTTGATTCTGAGCATGCGTGGTTTTTTGCGCGTCAGAATTGCATACACACAAACTAAATTTCCGAACATGCTCTCAATCTTTTGCTCGTGGAAATTCGGCCAGCAAAAGTCCAATGGAGCATACACATGGTCGCATTTTCTGACCAAAAGCTCTTATCTGTCTTTTGCTGGCCAAATTTCCGATCGTGTGTACGCGGCATAACGCAATCAAATAGACAGTGTTCAACCTACACTGACACTATCTGAACTGTACCTACTCTAGCTATACACTAATATAAAGATTACTGACATGGTCTCACTACACTACACTGAAGCTATCTGAGCTGTCCCTACTCTAGCTGCACACTATGCAAAGTTGAATGATGATCCTCCTCACTACACTCACACTATCCCTAGACTGACACTAAACCAATATTCTACACTGACAATTGAAGCAAAATTGCACAGTATAGCACACCAACTAACTAATAGCATTGAACAGAGCCCTGTTCTATCTTTCTCCATGCCAAAATCACACTGAAAATGGCTGCTATTGAAAGAATACTTTTATACTGTGGGGCAGGAATGAGCCATGATTGGATAAAGTCATGATGACAGTGTCCAATCATGACTCTGACAGTGCTCTGTGCCCTGATTGGCTGAAGCTTTCACTGCTTCAGTCAATCAGGGCTTGCAATGCACTGTTCAGCGCCGCAATGCATTGTGGTCAGTTCGGGGGGGGGCGAACAAAAGGTCGAATGACCCATTTGTTCGGCTGTTTGGTGAACGTCCGAACAGCGAAAGTTCGGCCCAAACCATTCGCCCATCCCTATCCAGAACCTACTGGATAGTTCTGGGACTTAGAGGTCACAGGAACAGAGTTCAAGCCTGGATATTTATGGAGTCTCCTCCAATCCCTGGGTAGGTAAAGCTCAGCAGGTGGGGAGATATTATATCAATTTTCTGGAGCCTGATCATGTGGGAGTCCAGGGTCCAGTTGCCTGGAATGGATCACTCTTTGGGGGGCTCTGCCCCTGGGCAGAAAAATAAGTCGGCACAACAGCATACTGTATGTCAGCCTTTTTGTGAATTCACCTTCTAGTGTTGTTTTTTTGCTACAGTTCCTGTTGAGAACTTTATAGGGATATATACAGTGTGTTTATATTATGTTTATTATGTATGTTTATTATGTTTAGGCAGTTTTTTCTTTTCTCTTTCTGGTACATATGTAGTTATTTTATCCATTATATATACTTTTTTTATGCTCATGTAGCATAAACTTAGAGGACAAAGAAACAGAGATTAGGTCTGAATATTTATGGAGTCTCCTCCAATCCCTGGGTAGGTAAGGTCCACTAGGTGGGGAGACAGGATATACATTTTCTGGAGCCTGACCATGTAAGGGTAGGGTCTAGTTGCCTATAGGGGACCGCTGTGTTGGGGGGCTCTGCCCCAGGGCAGGAGGAAGAAGCTAGTAGAAGAGAGTGAGAGAGAGCTGAAGACTTATATCCCTACCCAGCCTTAGCAAGGTTTAGCCGGGCCTGTTCATCAGGAAGCCTGTGCAGCAGCCATCTGGACTTCAGGATTAACTCAAAAGAGACTGAGTGAGTAACTTTCATTCTTCACACCCCAAGCTTGGACAGAGGAGGGGCAGCAAGGTGCAATATTCTGCTAGCCCATAACTGGGTGACTGCTTGGAGCCATTAAAACCACCCTACACTTTTAGCTGGGGATTCAAGAGAAGCCAGCTGCATTAGCATTTCCCTGTGGAGAAGCACCTGTATTCAGCAGTTGGAACTTTTGTTATCTGTTTTGCTGTACTATCAATCCTATGAGAGGACATCTTTGCAACGTAAATTCCTAGCAGCCAGAAAGTTAGCAAGTCCTCAAGTTGTGTTCAAGTTCTACAGTTTTGGGCATCCCATGTTTCCACTCCCCATACAAGTTTTAACCCCTTAAATAAACAAAAACATCCCCTGGACTAGTTCTTGAGTCTGCATGAAAGCTGCAAAAATCCCTGTAGCCTGGTTGTGTGCTTAAGGGGGAACCTGAAAATTCAGCGCCCTTTGTGGGGGTAGTGCTACACACATTTGTGTATATTTTTGAACTGTGATTGCACATGTAATTTGGATTTTCTATTTAACATTTTTGGTTGGAGGTACATGTCAGTCATGAATAAGGCCTGGATGGTCGAAACATGTTGACTTATTTGTGGCTGTAATACTCTGCATTAAATAAAACTCATCCCGCTGACATATTCTGTCGCTTTTTTCTGGATCCAGTGTTCGAGAGGTCTCAGCAACCATTTTGCCAGAGTACTGATTTCAGAGTTGAATTGGATGATTAAGGGGGGTATTTGCACTGCATACTTTATTTCTACTCTGTGACTACCTTAGTCTGGGTTCACGGTACAATACTACAAAAAAATGATGCTAACACTTGTGCTTCCCCCTAAAATACTGAAGGCCATAGATGATTCATTTTTTCCACTTAGCCAATGGAACTGAATCCCCCTTTCTGGGATATTGTATTCTGACTGCACGGTCAGAATACTAGTCCTGTAGGGGGAAGTGAAGAGGTCAGGATTCAGAAAGCCTCACCCTGCCACCGCTCTTCATTGCACTGTGCTGACCAGGCTCCTGCTGTGCTGATGTGAGTGGGAATTCAGTTGGATCTGGCAGCCTTTTTCAACTAGGTTGCCGCAGCACCCATGAGAACCTCAGACAGAACCCTACAAAGGCTGGTCTAGAGTGCACCTTTAAAATTTTGTTTTGGCTATTTATAGATTGTGAGCCAATGTAATGCAGCTATTACAAGTGCATGATGCCAAGCTCCTTTACCTTTGGAATTCTGTATCCATGGAAGTCTACATCCCAGGTAGTGGAACGGATACACCCAGATGGAACAGCATCAATAATTCTTTGGATCTTATGAATAATGGTATTCATAAATGGCACCATGTTTCTGTCTTCTTCCTTTGGTTCCCGTGCATGACCGATCACTCAATCAATTTCCTCATGCAGCTTTTTTTGTTTAAAAAATAAAAAAGAGTCGATATCAAAATTTTTTAGATGTTCAAGTTATGGCACTTGTACATTTTTTTTTAAAGAGCAATGATAGAATGGATGTAAAAGAATACAGATTACAAATACAATCTGCCCTGAACCACAGCTGCATGAGATCCTATATTTGATAACTAAATAAATGAAATTACTTTTTTTTTAATCAAATCCACTGTGCCCTGGACAACATAAAACAGACTTTGAAAGGTCCTTCTACAGTACCTAAGCTGCTCATAGACATTACAGGGCAGAAAACAGCTGTATCGGATGGCAATGAACTCTGCCTATCGTTGTCATTGCTGTTCAAACACTGAACCTGTTAGAACCTTAATCACAGATGTCAGTGTAGCACCCTGATGTTTAGGCAGGTTTGCTCCTAAAATTAACCTGCCAGGTGTAGTTACCTTGGCTCATTGTTAGGGATCTATTGAGTTCACCCTAAGTCTGGAATTGCTGCACTTCTCTCCTCTCCTGCTAGGTGGCCGGGTACCTGGTGACATTAGATAAGAGAAGGGCAAAGCGAGGAAAGATTAGGAGTATATGGGGTATCTCAGCCAATGGGCAGGGGTTTTCTTAAATCCCTTGGCCTGCTGGGAGAACCTATATATTTATTTAGGTGGAGTCAGGTGATCAGGGTTCTGTGCCACCTGGACGGCTGTCATGTATTGTATTACTCTGGCCTATCCCGGGCACATCTGGCTACTAGGCTGTCTAAGGGCCTATCCAGCAGCAAGAGAGCAGTGCAGTCCAACCAGAAGTGACAGTTCTGCCGGTCGGAGAACTGGTCATGGTCAAAGGTAGAGGGGAAGCTGTCGCCACTAAGGGACCATCCACCTTATTAACAGGGACCACAGTGAGTAGCTGAAACAAGTACCAGAGCAGAAGAATTCTCACCAACCAGGGATGGTGAAAAATCAGGAAACTTCAGCAGGTGTCAAGCCAGGGACCCAGCCAGCAGAGGTGACATTTGCAGAGCAGCGTTGTGTGTCAAGCCAGAGACCGAGCAGGCTAGTGGGGTGAAGCTTGATAAGTATCTGGAGTGCCAAGCTAGGGATCCAGCAGAGAAGTGGGGGTGACGCTTGAGGAATATACTACAGTGAAGATTGGAAGAGCTCAAGGGATTCAGTGGCAGTGAATCATCTAGTTTCGTGAGCGAGAGACTGGGAGCTCAGTGGATTGAAGAACTACAAGAAGTGATTGTAGTGGAAGTGATGGAACTGTTACACCTTGTGTTTATAAACTTTTAAAGACTGTTGCCAAAGGAGACAGCATTCGTACACATGCAGATGTGGCGTCTTGCTGGATGCCTTTCCCTGCATGGCTGTCTTCCTGTAGAAGTCTTGGAGTCTGCCAATTAACATTGCAACTGCTTAAGGGTGTCCTAGCCCTGACCCTCTCTCCCAAAGTTCTGTTTACTAGAAATAAAATCTCTTTGCATTCAAGAAGTGTCTGGCACCCATGAATCTAACTTGCACTACACCCACTATGCCTCATAACCCACTCTGTATGGAAGGATGTCAGCAGTTCTTGGCTCTAAAGGTTCTCATTAGACTAGAGTAGGCTTGGGACCTTGCTACATCAGCATTCACAAACTCTACTATGTCATGTAAGAGGACTGCTTGCATTGCATGATGAGAAAATGGAGCAGTCCTCCAAAGGATAATAAAGAGTTATAACAAATTAGAACACATCTTCAGAGTTATTGACCATATTAAAATATCCAATATAAGATGTTAAACTATATATTCATTTTAACTACTGTTTTTATTGTCTTACTGAAATTGTGCCCATATTGAGCCTTTCAGACACAAAACATTTATTGGACACTAAGCAATAAAAATCTGTTTCTTTGTGTTTTGATGGCCATTATTATTATTATTATTATTATTATTATTATTATTAATAATGTTATTGTTATGTTTGGCTGAAATTCAGAATTAACCTCAAGTATTTCCTACCTGTGGATTTTGCAGTGTTCATGTTGTACTATATTTAATTTTTAAAACGGTATTGTTATGATCTCTCAAAACTAAACTAAAATGTATTGATCCAGGAAGTGTAGTCATGGATGCTTACCTTGAACATCTGGATACTTTATAAGATGCAAGACCCCAAAATTGATTGTAACAGATGTGGTTTCTGCTCCACCAAGGAAGGTGTCAAATACTGTGGATATTTGGTTGGGTTTGTCAAAACAAGTTTGAGAATCCAGCTTTTCCTATGGAAAAAAAGGTCAACTTGATCAAATTGTAAAAATGTTATTTTCCAGTTGCACTCATTTAAAATAATTATTTACAAAGCATACCCACAGTTGAGCATAGGTTTCCAGTGTCATCCCATCATAAAAATAAAAACAGAGACGGTCTTGTTTATCCAAACGAGAAGGAGCTGCTCTTGTATCCTATAAGACAACCTTTCTTATCCTGGAGAACCCTTGAAACAATTTTTAGGTCTTGGGGAACCCCTGCTGAAACCAATTTACTAGGGGTCAGTAGGAAAAATGCCCCTTACTTTGATGATCAGAAGTAACCTCTACAGTGGTGGTTAGAATGCCATCACTAAAGATCACTGGTGTTATGCCTCTGATTGTGACAAGTGGTGTTTTCCCTGGAACTATACAGGCACCATCAAATTGGAGGTCACTCAACCACAGCTCAAGGAACCGCTAGCAACTTCTGGGGGAACCCTAGGGCTCCATGGAACTCTGGTTGAGAATGGCTGCTATAGCAACTAGACTCACCCTTTTCTTCTTCAAGTGTAGTGTGTAATTTATGGCCATGGACCACAAACATTTTTGTTTCATAAATACTTTAATAAAGAGTCTGAAAGTTGTGGGACTAGGGCTAGTAAACAAAAATCAGATGATAACCTGCTCCATTCTGATGAGGAAGCAATCAATGTAATCTTGTGGACATGCTGGATCCAGAGTCTCCTGATTGTTTCTGACACTCTCTTTCAAAATTTCCTTTAGGTCTTGTAAAAGAGAAAACATTCTTTTGTGGGGGCCTGGCAGATATTGCATGATATAAGGAAACAGCTGCAGGAGAGAAAATGTTGACATTGTACAACAGTGTTGTTCAGACCTCCTCTGTGGTGTTTGCCAATAGTGCATATATTCCAGTTCTCTTTAGGAAATCTCTGATAAAGTTGATATGCATCTTTCCATCTGTTACTAGTTAGAAAAGTTATGCTTCTACCCAGAGTTCTGGAAAGCATGAACTTTTGGTAGTCATCAAGGAAATGAGTTGTGAAAATCCGGAATACAGTTCTAGAAAAGCTGCTAGTTCTATGAAATTATAATAATTATCATAGGTTCTTTTCTCAGGGTCATTGACAGCTCTGCCCCAACTTTTACTGGGGAACCTATCAGGGTGGTTCCTGATCTTATGAATACTGTGTTATCTGTGTCATGGTGATCGCATGCTGGCTGGAAGCTTCATTCACAAAATAAGCCATCAGCCTGCATGCAGGTGGCATTGCAATCAGGAGACAACATGCTGCCAAATGCATTTTTTTAATATTGTGATTGTATCTAACTCTTATGCCCCGTACACACGGTCGGATTTTCCGATGGAAAATGTCCGATCGGAGCGTGTTGTCGGAAATTCCGACCGTGTGTGGGCTCCATCGGACATTTTCCATCGGATTTTCCGACACACAAAGTTGGACAGCAGGAGATAAAATTTTCCGACAACAAAATCCGATCGCGTCAATTCCGACCGTGTGTGGCCTGTTCCGACTCACAAAGTGCCACGCATGCTCAGAAGAAATTCCAAGACAGGACAGCTCGTTCTGGTAAACTTAGCGTTCGCAATGGATACAGCACTTTCGTCACGCTGCAATGTTCAAAATGGTTTAATACAGCGCACTCTCTTCTTCTTTATAACGTGACAAGAATTAAGTCGTTTTGCTGCTCATATTCACACACACTTCTCACAAACTTTTATTTGTGTTTTTTTAGTGGGATTCCCTGAATATATTGTTATTAGTTGTCACATCTGACAGTTTTATATTATTATTTTTTTTTTTTTTTTTGATTTTCTGCCTTTTTTTTTCTTTAATGTTTTGATTTTTTCCAAGGCTGATCTTTGTTCAATGTTATTTTTATTTTTACTCCAGAATATTTTTGGGTGTGTTTTGTGTGTCAAGTTACCCCAACACCATTGATATCTTTTATTATTTAATCTCAAGGAGATTGTTTGTTGTTGGTGTCCCTTGTTCATTTCACATTGTATATTTGAAATGTACCTGAATCCTCACAAACCAACTGTCCTTTTTGAAGTAAAACACATAGGAGAGTATAATTCAAAACAAAAATCCTTTATTAAGGGCTCAGAACCAAACAAAGAGGAAGGCAACACTGGATCAACAGGAGAAATTAGCGAAGCCTGGGACCCCCACGGCAGACATCAATTCTTGAACATCAAAATTGGTGGCCTGAGGAGTCCATATGTAAGGGAGGGCAGTCTGGTCCAGAATTCGCAGAGATCCAGTTAGCAGCAGATGACATCTGTGTCCCCAGGCTGTGGTACCACAAGAGGCTGCATCTTTTGGCTGACCAGACTGAACCCAGGGCAATCACTGTCTGGTCTTCCTTCCACGCTTCCTTCCGGGCTGTGGCTGTGCAGTTGGAGATGTGGCAGGAGGAGGAGGACCTGGCGGAGGACTGGGGGGACCTGGAGGAGAAGGAGGAGGAGGAGGAGGACCTGCAGGAGGAGGAGGACTAGGAGGACCTGGAGGAGGACTGGGGGGACCTGGAGGAGAAGGAGGAGGAGGAGGAGGACCTGCAGGAGGAGGAGGAGGACCATCCCAAAGGTGTGTCTGAGGTGTCATTTGGCCCCTCATACCTTTCTCAAGAGCCTCCAATATGAGGGCCTCACACATGACTTGTTGGCCCTCTTCCATCCTCTGCATTTTATATGCAATGAAGGCAGCAATGTTCTCCTCCATGGTGTGGGGTGCTCCCAGGACCTCTGTAGCCCTCCAAAAGAATCCTATAGCAGCCTCCTCTAGGGCACTCCTCCTACTGCCACTTTCTCTTTTCAGGGGGGGTGGAGGGACCTGCAGATCAGCCAGCCGGCTCAGCCCGGCCACCTCCTGGCTGAGCCATCCCTGTGTATGAAAAAGGGACATTGTTGTAATGTTTTGCATCATCAATCACAATCCTGAATTAGTACTCCCAACTAACATCTAGTTAACATCATTGATTGGACAAGCAGAAATATTTAGAGGAATGCTATACCTGGCTCAATCTGGGATCCTCCACATGTGGCCTGGAAGGCCCAGGTTGGGCGTCAGAAGCCTCAGCCGGGGGGGGAAGGAAGCGTGGAAGGAAGACTGGAGAGGGATGACCTGGGTTCAGTCTGGCCTGCCATAAAATGCAGCCTGTCGTAGTACAACATCCTGGGGACATAGATGTCATCTGCTGCTCCGGATCTCTGCGAATCCTGGACTTTCTTGCGCTCCCTTAGATATGTGCTCCTCAGGCAACCAATTAATATCTTTAAATATGTGATGTCTGCCGTGGGGATCACCTGCGTCACAATTTCACACAATTGCACCAGTGCTGCCTTCCTCTTTGTTTGGTTCTTGAAATGGGGGTGGTTAATCTCCCACAGACAGGGCAGCTCCCGTAACATATCTATGAATACTGACATGAAGTCATTATCTTTGAGTAGCATATCCATGTTCACTGCAAGACACAACACAAGACAAAGCCTAATGTCAGACAAAACTCTCCTAATCTTGTTACAACATAGGCCTTAATCTAGAAGCAGTATAGGCACAAGTTTGTCTTTTACCTTCGTTCTTATGATCGGCGCGTCCAATGCTCCTTCCTCCGCTCACAGATCGTACGTAATACGCACGCGTGTTACGCTTTATACACACTGCGCATGCTTGTAACTCCGCCCGCCCCTGACGTTCTTTCTAGTCTATTCCCCGCCCCTTTTCATTCGGCGCAGTGGGTGAAGAGCACATGGCAGAGTTACAGCAGGTGCATGCTAATTCTAGCAACGAGGAGGAGGAGGAGGAGGAAAGCCCGGATCCGGACACGTCCCGATCCAGAAGGAGACATTTTAAGGCCACAAATATGTCCTTTGGGGAGATGTTGGAGATGGTCGACATCATGAAGAAGTCCGACTATGACGGAAAGTATGGGCCTTACCCCAACCCCAACATCAGAAAGGCCAAGATCATGGCGAAAGTGGTCAAAAGCCTTCACAGGAATTTCGGGGTACGAAGATCTAAAGATCAGCTCAGGAAGCGGTGATCGGACCTGAAGTTGAGAGAGCCAGAGCAGTACCGAAAGATCCGGAGAGTGCTGCAAAAAAGTAAGTAGTTGTGCTGTGTTCGTATTCTTTCTGTCTTTATTACGTTCGTGTTGCTCCATATGCTTTGATTAATTGTAACGTTTAAAAGGGCAACTTTAATGTTCATGGGCCCATTATTCGTTCGTATCAAACATTTTTCTTTCGGCTCTAGAACACCATTGTTTAGGCCATATGCATTTTCCTACATTTTTTTTGGGCCTACTTGGATGCCAAATAGTTGTTTGTGCAGATGGGTTTGTTACTAGAATGAAATGCAAACTAGATTGTGTGTAAGGAGAGGACACTGAGCAGCTGTTTTCACATCTGGACACTGGAGCACTAGTGTGGGACACAAGAACACCATTTTTATTAGGGGGCCACACAGGTGCTCCAGTGTATACTATAGGGGGGTCTCCATCTGTGAAGCTTGTACTAGGTAAAGTATTGCAGCTTGACAAAGGGCAATAAAAAAAATACATCTTGGAACTCGGCTAAAATTGACAATTGTACCCCACTTCCAAGCAATGTTTCCTATTTCTAGTTCTGCCATCAAATATCTGTGTGCTAATTATACCATTTTTGTTTTACATAGGGGAGAAAAGACTCGGAGGACACCCCTCATCCGAAGAGACCAGAGACCCCCCACCTCTGGAAGAAGGGGAACTTACACCAACGCAAGCTGAGCAGGAGGAAGAAGAAGACGTGGTGGAGATTGGCACCACAACAGGTGAGTGTCTGCGACCACAGGCTCAGGTAAAAGAGATGGATGGTGGCAGATTTTTGAGACCTGTTTTTTTTTTTTCTTTATCTCTTTTTAGGTGATCGTGATGTGAGGGATAGAGAACGCTTTACTTCAGAAAGTGCCCAGATCCTGATCGGGGAGATCATGGGGTGTAATGCCGAACTGCAAAACATCCAGCAAAAAATCTATGATGTTATTAAAAAAAATAATAACATCATTGATGTTTTGGGGCGAATTTAAAACCCCACAAAATCACTTTTTGTATTGTGGTTCAATCTTTTAAATTTTTTGGAAATGTTTTGAAAAGCCAAATTTGGAGGATGCACACAGTGTGCCAACATGCGCTATCTGCCATCACGGGAGATCAATGGACGCGTTTTGGGGGTGCAACCCCTTCCTCAATTATAAAGTCGCGTTGAGGAAGGGCTTGCTCCCCCAAAACACGTCCCTTGATCCCCCCTGATGGCAGATAGCACATGTTGACATTGGTAAATTTGTGTGCATCTTCCAAATTTGGCTTTTCCAGGGGTGATTCCCCCCCCCATCTGAACGCTATATCAAACCCAGTTCCTAAATACTGATGTCTGATATAGCCTTCAGGTTTTACCTAATGTGAACTTTGTAAGTTCAAGTTTTTTGGCATTCTTGTTGGTTTTACACAGGCCTGTTTTATCTGAAATGGACATTTCAATTTTTGATAATGCTACTGCAAAAATTGTTATACAACAAACATGTTGGTTTGTTTTAAAAACCTTTGGTAAATGCACATGTGATTGTGCAGGTATAAAAAAGTGGCTTACTCAAGAATGTGTGGATTATTGTCTCAACACTACAACACTTTTGGGGTGATGTGATAGCTGTTTTATGCAAAAGTTGGGGTTATTTCCTAAGGGCAAATCCTCTTTGCACTACAAGTGCAGTTTCAGTGCAGTTGCAAGTGCACTTGTAGTGAAATGTGTTTTTGCATTTTGCATTTTGCATTTAGGACCTAACAGCCAACAGTGCTTTGTATAAGGTTACCCAATCACGACATTTTCTGCACTCAAAACATTTCTGTCAGGGTCAGCTAAAACAAACACAAGCAGTAAATGTCCACAAAGATTTTCTTTTTTTTTTTTTTATTTTAAAAAGGCTTCACATATTGTCTGGCATATTGATAGCCCCCCTACGCGCAAAGAACTCCAGGTAGCGTAACCGGACATCACGGGCACTCAGGGAGGGTAAGCCAGGACGGCCACTTTCAAGCGCCGTCAGTGTGGTTTGATGTAGGATTCCGGCCTCAGGCCCAACTGAGCCAGCATAGTTGGCCGAATGTTTCCGTAAAAAGTTATGGAGAACACAGCACGCAAGTATTATATGGTTCAGTTTATACTCTGCCATATGGATAGGTGTCAGAAATAGGCGGAACCGGCTGACCAGGATTCCGAATGTGTTCTCCACCACTCTTCGGGCTCTGGCCAGCCGGTAATTAAAAACCCTCTGTTCCGGGGTGAGGGTCCTCATCGGGAATGGCCGCATCAGGTGGTCCCCCAGCGCAAATGCTTCATCAGCAACGAACACAAATGGGAGTCCTTCCACATTGTCCTCTGGAGCTGGCAAGTCCAAGCTGCCATTCTGGAGACGCCTGTAGAACTCCGTCTGGGTGATGACTCCACCATCGGACATCCGGCCATTCTTCCCCACGTCCACATACAAGAAGTCGTAATTAGCTGACACCACCGCCAACATCACTATACTATTAAACCCCTTGTAATTATAATAGCACGACCCCGAGTTGGGTGGTGGGACGATGTGGACGTGTTTCCCATCAATTGCCCCTCCGCAGTTAGGAAAGTCCCACCACTGGGCAAAGTGGGAGGCCACAGTCTGCCATTCCTGTGGCGTGAAAGGAAACTGTTGAGGAAAAAACAATAAACATTACTATTTTTACTCTGAAACATGGCAAGCAGATTAGACACAAACATTATGGGGCAACCTCCAGATAGCATTTATTAAGGGGAATTTAACAAGGCCAAAGTATAAGGTACACCTATCATACCCCCCCCCCCCCTCATGGGCCATTTCTAACATTATGGGGTGTGTGGAAATCTTGGACAGGTAACCCTCTTCACTTCATTGAGAGATGAATGCCTAAATAATGGGTCTTACTTGGAACAGCCCCTCCTTAGTTACACTATTGGCAGACCACTGGACAGGTAAGAATTGTCATAATACAAAGATATAAATACACACTGTACACATTTGAGGACATTTGGACATTATGCTATTACCTATCAAGATAATAATAGGATACAAAAACTTTAAACAGTACCATTGGAAAGTATACAGGCAGGCCCTTGCACAACATGCTTTGGGTAATTCAGCCATAAATCTGACCACAAAAGAGATGGGTATAGTGTGTATGGGTTTGGCAAAGTCAGCAGATAGATGATTGAGGATAGAGAATTGGGATCAGCTGACTTAGCAGTTGGGGGAGGGAGGGTTACTAAAAATTATTTTGGGACACCACAAAAAAAGCCTGAATTTAAATAAAAAATAACATTACCAAACATTTTAGGGGGTGTTTGGGGTAAAGCACTACTATGGAGCAGAAAAAATACATTGTTAAGTGACTACATGAGGTGAATATAGGCGAGGAGATACCATGCTGGGGAGGTTATTGAAGGGCAAATATGTATGAAGGACATAAAATAATAATTACATAAAAATCCAGCATGCATGAGGACAAAGGGGACATTCACAGCATATTCCAAGCATGGTAATTAGGGAATGAGGAAAGAAATACAATATATTATCAAACATTAAAGACAATAAAATGTGATATAAAAGGATAAAAATCTTACCTTCATATACTCCTTCTGCAGGATCTGGATGATGGCAGAACAGGTCTCTGGGATGATGATACCCAGAGCCTGGGGGGAGATGCCTGTCGAGAACTTCAAGTCCTGCAGACTTCTCCTTGTGGCCAAATACCGCAAGGTAGCGACCAGCCTCTGCTCCGGAGTGATGGCTTGCCTCATGCAGGTATCCTGCCTGCTAATATAGGGGGTCAGCAAAGCCAACAAACGGTGAAATACAGGGTCCGTCATCCTGAGAAAGTTCCTGAAATCATCAGGATTATTCTCACGGATCTCACGGAGCAAAGGCATATGACAGAACTGGTCACGCTGAAGCAACCAATTCTTGGTCCATGAACTCCTCCCCACCCTGTTCATGGACTGGACTTGTGTCAAGGTCAGGACCCCAACACCAAGCCCCCGCACAGCACGAACTCTACGAGGAGTACGCATACGAAACATGGCTAGAAAACGGTCGGCTGCTCAGAACGAAGTAACAGAACGCACTGAAGAACAGCAAGGCCTGTGAAGAGCGACCTGAAAAACAGCAACGAGCAGGCAAGATCACACAGAAAACTCTGATACGAACTGACTGCACGCACTGAAGAGCAGATACAAACCCACAAGCACAAACTGAATGGCAGAAAACGATCTGAAAGCCACGAGTCTGAAAAAGCGCGAATCGTCTCTCACCAAACTTTTACTAACACGAGATTAGCAAAAGGAGCCCAAAGGGTGCCGCGCTTGGTTCTGAACCGGCCTTTTCTAGTCTCGTCGTACGTGGTGTACGTGACCGCGTGGTTGGCGATCGGAAATTCCGACAACTTTGTGCGACCGTGTGTAGGCAAAACAAGTTTGAGCCAACATCCGTCGGAAAAAATCCTAGGATTTTGTTGTCGGAATGTCCGAACAAAGTCCGACCGTGTGTACGCCCTATTACACTGCTATAGACCTGTAGGCTTTACTGACCTCTGGTCATAAAAAGGGTTAATGCATTGGATAGAAATTCATAAGCTTATAATAAAGACTATTCAAATAAAATGTACCTCAAATCATTATACTTCACCTTTACAATACGATATTCAGCTGGTTGATACAGGTTACCACATACCCAAATCTACTCTCTCTACTCCTCACCTCACTCCTTCAGTCTCCTCTCGCATTACTAACTTATTTACTGACATATCAGCATGAATGTCACACCACTTCCTCAGACTCTCTAAAACTGAGCTCATAATATTCCTTCCTGCCCATGTCCCTCCCCCAACTTCTCTATCAAGGTCAATAATACAACCATCAGTCTCTCTCCTCATGCCAGGGTACTAGGTGTAATCCTGGGCTCTGACCTGTCCTTTCAGCCCAAAATCCAATCACTGATCTTGAAGACTTCAGCTCCATAATATCTCCAAAATACGTCCCTTTTTAACCGTTGAAACTACTATGCAACTTATTCACTCCCTTGTCATCTCTTGCCTTAAGTATTGAAACTCCCTTCTCATAGGCCTACCTCTTTACAGGCTATCCTCACTTCAGTCTATAATGAATGCTGTTGCCAGACTCATCCACCTTACCAACAGTTCAGTGTCCGCCTCACTGGCTTTCCCTGCTCACTGGCTTACCGTTGGACAATGAATAAATTCAAAACACTAACAATGACATACAAAGCCATTTACAACGCTGCCCCAAATTTACAACTCTGCTCCTCTAAAGACCCCTTGCTCTCTATCCCCCATGTCTCCTCTTACCATACTCATCTCCAGGACTTCTCCAGAGCCTCTTCCAACCTCTGGAACTCCTTTTCACAATCTTGGCAGCTATCTCCTACTCTGTTCGCTTTTAGGGGATCCCCCAAAACTCATCTATTCACAAAAGCCTATCCTGCCTTCAGCTAATAACCAAATCTTTAATTTTTCCCATCAGTTCACCCCCCACAGTTATTACCTATTGTTCCACCAGCCCCTCCCTATTAGATTGTAAGCTACCAGGAGCAGGATCCTCCTAACCCTTCTAACCTAACTCCTGTAGGGTTTTTACTGGTTTTGTTAAAGGGATTTACTATCATTTAGTGTCTCAACGGCTATAAATTAATGGGATAGGAAGTAAGGAAAAATCTGCAGCCGCAACATATATATATATATATATATATATATATATATATATATTATATATATACAGTATGAGAGCACCACTGACAGTGCTGTATTGCTGTTTACCTAAATTTACTTCCTGTGTGGTAAAACAGTTGTCACCATGACAGAGAGCTAGGGCCACCAAGCTTTTTAAAGAGAGAGTGCTGCTGGGATGTACTGGGCCAGTGAGCAGCGCAGAGAACTGGGACCTGTGTGCAGAAGGAATGCTGGAGACTGTGTTGCTGTACAGATCTGCAACTCCTGACTTTGATAATGAGACTGCTGCTGCTCCTGACTCAGAGAGAGACTGCTGTCACCATAGATGCACCAGGACCATCGGCAGTGGTATAGAAACTTTGGCACTTTTTTTACATTGATCTTTCTACTATTGCTAACACTCAAAATTTGCCACCCGAGGAGAGTTGGCACTGCCTTTTTGTAATTTTCCTGTTTACCACTGGATTACAAGTACTCCTAGTTAGGAGAGAGCGCTCCTACTGGAGACCCAAGACTGTGGGTCCACTGGCCAGTAGCTTAGATAGAGCTTTGTTATTTCCAGAATAGGGGTACCTATGTAGTTTGTCTAACCACTCAGTATTGCTTTACCTTGACATGCTTGTATTCAATGTACTTTGCATTAATTGCCCTATTGAGTTGCCACTACTCACTTTATTTCCCTGCAGGGCTTTTGGTTTTCATTAAAGCCCATTTAAAACTACAGGTGTGTTGGTGAGTTAGGGTTCAACTGGGATGGGTTATCACTTAGGACACAGAATGATCTATACAACCAGCAGCTCCTCTGGGAGTAGCTATTAGCTCATATACTGTAAGCTTTAACATTATAATATGACTTGGAAAACTTTTATTTTAATCGCTATGAAAATAACAGCTGGTGATACTAAAATAACGGTCTCTGTCCGGGCACTTTGTGTTATGGGGTGACAATGCTCTGTCTGTCTCCTGTCTGTAAATCACCCCTTCACATGGTCTCCCAAAGGAAACTATAAGCTTCTGTGCTGATGCACATTGCCTAGGCATATTCCATTGTTGTTATCATTAAAGGGGTTGTAAACCCTCAAGGTTTTTCGCCTTAATGCATTAAGGTGAAAAACCTTCTGTGCTGCAGCAGCCCCCCCCCCCAGAGCTCCCCCTTTTAACTACCTGAACCCGATCGTTCCAGTGACGGGGATGAGCACAGCACCTCCATCTGCTGTTCCGGGTCCTCATTGGATAGATTGATAGCAGCAGGAGCCATCAATCAATCAAATCCAGTGACACTGGAGTCGGGAGCGGGGCCGAGTCCTGCTGTGTGTGTCAAGGGACGCAGGAGCAGGACTCGGGAGTGCACCCGCACGAGTGCCCCCATGGAATGCGGCTCTCCGTGGGGGCGCTCGAGAAGAGGAGGAGCCAGGAGCTCAGCAAGGGGACCCCAGAAAAGGAGGATCGGGCCACTGCAAAACCCTTACACAGAGGAGGTAAGTATAGCATGTTTGTTTTTTTTGTTTTTTTAATGAACCTTTACAACCTCTAAAAAAGGCCTTTGAAAAAAAATAGTTACAGCCAGCAATATAGTGATGGGGCTGGATTATCCAAAAGGACCCTTTTTGGCCCTGCTAACCCAGCTTGACCTAAGTTCAAAGGCAAAGCAATGCATTATGGTCACAACAAATTCAGTCTGACAAATGTACCCATTAATTTGCTTGGACCATAAAATTCATACCCAATGGATCTGCCCACAACTCATAGCAGCAATGAACCTAAACCTCACTCCCATTCCTGCCCCTGAGATGTAAGTGAGAGTAAATCTCAAAAAAGCATCATTAGGAACTCTCCTCTTAAGCTGGCCATAGATGGATAGAATTCCAAACAAATATTCTTAGGAAACATCTTAGGAAAATTCTCAGAACATTTGAATGCCTTTCAAAACATTTACTTTTAACATTTGATTTTGGAATAAACAAAGACTTTATGGGGGGGCGCATGTGCGGAGCCTAAGCGAGCGGTAATGCTGGCTTAAAGCTCCGCTCCAGGGAGAACCACACTGGAGTACACCGACTAGCATTGGCTCCCCAAACGACACCCACAGATGTCTTCTGCCACAGAGAGATCTATGCTATGCTGCTATGGTCCTCGGAGGCTCCAAATCGAAGATTAAGTCCAGGAACATCAGGGACGCTCTGTCCCGGCCTTCTGCCAAGCACACAGCCTTCACAACCAAGCACACCACGCTCTGTCAAGTCTCAGCTCCACAATCAGACGCTCCAGGACATTAATGGCGAGTCAGATTCAGATGCTGGCAGCACACACACAGTGATACAATCTGGAATGTTTAAGCAGTTTGAATGGATGCTGCAGAAAGCACTTAAGCAAACTTCAGACCATATCATTGACAAACTGGCACGCGAGATCAGGGGTGGATGAGTTAGAGAATCACACACAGGACTACACTGCTGACTTTGAGAATCTCAAGGAGGAGAATTTGGTATTGCAGTCTTAGAAGACCAGGAGAATAGGGCCCGTCGATCTAATCTACAGATCAGGGGGGTCCCTGAGACAGTGTTGGATCTGCAAGCTACTATGATGGCCCTGTTTCAAGAACTGCAACCTGCCATCCCCGTGGAAAGACTAGAAATACACAGAGTCCCCACGCAAAACCAATGGTCCATCTCCGGACATTATAGCCAAATTCCACTACTACTGCACCAAGGAGCAGTTACTCGCAACTGCCAGAGGCAAAGATTCCCTGTCCTTTCAAAGTCATGCTTACCACCTATTTGCGGACTTACAGTGGCAAAGAGACGCTCTCTCAAACTCCATGTTCAGATACTTCAATGTAATCAGATTGCATACCATTGGGGATTTCCATTTTTTGTCCGCTTCACCCATCTAGAAACCAAATATTCCTGCTGCACGGCTGAGGAATTACAGACAGCCCTGCAAGACTTGGGCCTACTGGACCGTACCCCACACAGGGACACGTCGCGCAGATGATCGGCCTCTTGCTCCCCACAAAACTCAGCAGCTGCCAGCACAGATCACACACGCCAAAATCTCTACAAACGTGGTCGCTTTGATAACCTTGCAACACCCGCCAAAGACTCGATGGACTGACTTCACCTAAAAGATATCAATTGGTTACAATTAACCCTCTTTACTATCCTCACAAGCAGATGAAACTCTCCTACGATGGTCTGGAACATTCCCTTCCACATACTCTGGCTTTCCTCTGTTACCAAGCCGTAGGGATCTTTTTTGCTTGAGTTCAACGGGGCCCATTTACCTGGACTGTTCAGAACTCCCCTCTTTGGTCACTCCTGACCCACAGGTTTTTCTGGTTGGCCTCGAACAAGTCACTGATATTTTTACCCAGGACCCCTCTCTCAACCATAGGCCACGTCGTTGCACAAAATTGCTTCCACGAGTCCGTATATGTATATATATATTTTTGAATAATCTCCTTTTTTTTTTTTTTTTTTTAATTATTTATTTTCTATTTATTTTTTTCAGGCCTTCCACTACTTTCTTTTGGTCATTGTCGTTCCAGAGTGACGAAACAGTAGCACCATAGGTCCTTATGGTATGATTGATTTGTTGTTTTGGGCTTTGCTATCCTTTCACCTATGTTATTGAAAACCAGTTCCACCTCAGGTGCCTCTGTAACACCGACTGTTATAAGGTTTCTGACAACCATACACTGTAAAATGTTTAGTTCTAAGTTTCTCATAAGTCTGATGCCTGGGGTGGATGCATATTGTCCTTAATAATGCCATGTTGCATATATATATATATATATATATATATATATATATATATATATATACACATACATACAGTTAATTGTTGTTTTTATCCTCTGGTTTTGTTCCCCCATGGGAACCTCTTGCTCCCCCATTTACTGCCCTCAGCCTCCTGCTCCTAGCTTGCAGGATCCTGATAGTAGCTACGGAGCCTCTATGGGACTGCTAGACGCTAGCCTAGTACACTCCTGTTATGTTATTGTTCAACAATGTGTTGTGTTTTCCTCACACAAGGTAAACTTAATTATCCCTTCGTTATGGTTACTATTCTTCTGAATGTGACACTGCTTTCTAAATACTCTGCTCTCTGTATTTCTTTAGCAGTGATGAGTATTATGCTAGAGAATTTTATTATTTAAACACCTGTTACCGTCTCTTAAACTTCCCCCTTCTCAAGTGGGGGAGACAATCTGTAAACAGGACTTTGGTCTGACCTCAATATGGTCAACTAATAGCACTAACTAGCATTTACAATCTTTAGTGTTAAGCCCACTATGGCTATACATTATTTTTTTCCTACATGTGTTTCTCCACACTTAGCAGTCAATCCTTGTAGCCCTTACCTTTACTATATTGTATTTCCCTATCAGACAAACATCATTATCTGGCAGCCCTTGCTCCCCTTTAGACATAGCCGGGCTCTCTAAATATTTATTCTGCTTTCCTAGTCTATTTTGATTACTTTATCTCACCAACCCAGCATGTTCCTACCTTGTTCACCACCCCATTGGGACTTCACATCTCCAAACACACATTCCTTACTCTTCTTACACCAGTTTGCTTTCACATTTCCACACCCCCTTCCCTTTTCCTCTACTATCCTTCTAGTACTTACTTTCCTTTCTCCCTTCCTTTTGTATTCCCCCCCCCCCTATTTCCTTCCCTCCTCCACCCCCTTCTCTCCCCCTCCCCCCCACTCCCTCTCCTTCTTCTCCCCCCACATCCTTTCCCTCCCTCCCCCCCCCCCATTCCCTTCCCCCCCTTTCCTCCTCATTTCCTCCCTACTTTTGCCCTTCCTTCTCTAACCCCCTCCCTATATGGTAATCACAGATCCCACGGCTGTCACCTGGGTTCTCCCAGACCTAAAACTTCTCCAGTACAGAGCAAAGTCCGCTTTCCTACACCTGGCTTGAGTCTACTAGCAGGTAACTATTTATTAGATGGCAGCTCAATCAACCAACTCTGGACAACCGTTAATGCTTTCATTTATATATACTTTTTTATGAATATTTTTTTCATGGCTTTTAATTGTATCCAATTTCATGCAGCCACATATCCACTTGGGTCCCTCAACATATCCCCTGAGGAAGCCCCCACTGGGCGAAACATGTAGGGATTAGGGACTACAGTACCGAGTGACTGTCTATACCCAAATAGATTTTGATATGTACTGCTGTATGTCAAATCCATGTCATTATGTCTAGCCAGCATAATTTTAAATTTTTGTACATGTTAAATAAAATATGAATTTTATTTTATACTTTGATGTCTGTTGAAACTTCCTTTCCTGCCACCCATAAAGTCCCACCAAATTATTCTCCTGACTAAATCTATTGTTCAACAATATTTCAGACTACTAATAGTTTTGTTCGATTCTTCTTTGTTCTTTCTGGTTCTGTCTCTTTCTTCTCTCTTCAATTTCTTCCCACGGTAGATGCGGTTCTTTATTTGGGATTTGTCTTCACCATTCTTACAACCAACGCAAAAGTACTATGGCCCCCTTAACCATTCTCTCTTTGAATGTTCAAGGCTTTAATAGCCCACACAAGCATACCAAGGCACTAGGCTCATATTATCTGCCTACAGGAAACTCATTTTATGGGAAAATCTACCCCAAAATACCTTAGCACCTTTGAAGTAAATCATACAATAAATATTATTGTATCTGTGTATTAATTTGTCTAATCCCTATAGTTAGTTAGTCTATTAAAACTCAGGGCAGATACCTGATTCTAACTTGTCATATATCACTGCGATCACAATTGTGTCATACTATACTCCTAATAAGTGCCCGACAGCCTTTATCTTGCATCTTCTCCAGGTGGTGGATAAGCATACATTCGGAATGGTCGTTCTGTGCGGGGACTCAAATCAAGTGATTTTCCCATTCTTCGATAAATCTTCACCAGACCCGACCTCTAGCCCAATCGAATTGACATTCCAACATCTACTTTACAAACATAACTTAGTTGACACTGGGTGTGAAACCAATCCTGTTAGTAGGCGATATACGCATTACTCTCACCCGCACAAATTTTTCTCTCGCATTGACCACATTTTTTTTACGGCAACCATGAACCTGGAGATCATATCTGCAGTTATCACCCCTTTTTCTTGGACAGACCATTGTGCAGTATGCACCACAATAGCCTCCTCAATCCCCCAGACTTAAGATATGTCCTGGTGTATCAACAACACCACTCTCTCCCACCCCTCTCACCGCTTGGACCAGGGCCGGCCCTACCATGGGACCCGATGGAGCCATGGTTCCAGGCGGCACATTCAGGGGGGCGGCAAATTGCCGCCCGCCAGCCAGCCCGTTCCGCCTGCTCCACTGCAGATCCCACTGTGAGGATTCGCCGAGAAAGGTCCCCCATCAGGTACTGTCTGTCCTGTACTGCGCAGGCGCAGTGCTTGCGCAGTACAGAGGACAAAGGAGACGCCGAAAGTCTCCGAACATGAACAGCTGTTGATGAGCTCTACACGGCGCCTGCGCTTCAGAGTACATTGTGCCACATGCTCCTGCTGTTCATGTTCAGAGACTTTTGGCGTCTCCTTTGTCCTCCCTACTGCGCAAGTGCAGTACAGGGTGGACACTATCCGATGGGGGACCCTTCTCGGAAGAACACCGGGCTCCTCACAGTGGGATCCGCAGCAGTGGCAAGTGACAATCCGCAATGTGTGCCAGGTGACGTGGCAAGCGACAATCCGGTACGTGTGGCAGGTGACGTGGCAATCGACAATCCGGTACGTGTGGCAGGTGATGTGGCAAGCGACAATCCGGTACGTGTGGCAGGTGACGGTGCAAGCGACAATCCGGTACATGTAGCAGGTGACATGGCTATCGACAATCCGGTACGTGTGGCAGGTGACGTGGCAAGCAACAATCTGGTATGTGTGGCAAGCGACAACCCGCTACGTGTGGCAGGTGGAGTCGTGGCAAGTGACAATCCACTTTGTGTGGCAGGTGGTGTCGTGGCAATCCGCAATGTGTGGCGGGTGGTGTCGTGGCAAATGACAATCCACATCTGAAGGCAGGTGACGTTGGCAGGTAACACGCTTAGGGCTCCCACTGATTCTGCATTATGGTGAGTTGAACTATTTTATTTTATATAACAATGTAATAATAGAAATATTGCACTTCAATCATTTTTTTTGTGATACGGCACTGCATCGCTTTAACTGACAATTGCGCTGTCGTGCGACGTTGCACCCAAACAAAATTTACATCCTTTTTTTTAGAGCTTTCTTTTGGTGGTATTTGATCACTTCCGCAGTTTGTATTTTTACAGGTCCTCTTTATACTCCTTTACATGTATAGAGCCATTACAGGTCCTCTTTAGTTACCATGATATAAATTAATGGATGTGGGGGCATTTTGGTGGGCGTGATTTTTTTTTTTTTGGGGGGGGGGGGGCAGCATTTCATTATTGGTACCAGGCAGCACAATGTCTTGGGCCGGCACTGGCTTGGACATTGAATGCGCTCTCAAAGACTATTTCTCTAACAATAATACCGACGATATTTCTGCCCTGACATTGTGGGAAGCTCATAAAGCTGTCATTCAGGGTAGATTGATTTAACAGGCTGGATCCCTAAAGCGGGACCATAAAACCCTATTCCAAAAACTAGAAGCTAATTTTAATGCAGTAAATTATAAACACATATACTGCGCTGTCAAAAAACCAAATGAACCAAAAAAGTGTAAAAATGTAGCAGCCAGCAATGCAATAGATAAAGTTGCAATAAAGGTAAAAGAAATGGGTGAAATGTGCAGCGCTTAAACAATCATTTAAACCATGAACAGATATGGGCAATCAGCCCCACCGTTAAAAGAAGAAGGCATATAGCGTAATTCCGTATAGGAACATGTTTAATGTATAAAAAAGCAAAGGAAATACACTCACGTTTAGCAGTAAAAACAAGCGCTTATAAAAAGGATGACAGTGGTCTCAGCATGTTCTCCCGACGCGTTTCAACTTAAAAAGTCATCATCTGGGGTGCTGGACCACTGTACTAGCTGAGTATTTATAGGTACTGGTTACCCCCATAACAAGTAGCAGCTCCGTCTGATTTGGAATGCAAAATCCCCATAATTTGTTTTTACTGCTAAACGTGAGTGTATTTCCTTTGCTTTTTTTACTGTCACACTTTATGCATACATCTGAAGTTAAAGACTGTCACCATATTATATGCACTTACAGTATATGTGGTTGAGGATTATCATTATATTTTATATATGAAGTTGAAGATCGTCACTGATTTTTTTTGGACATTGCACGTTGAAGTTTCCTTTTTATAGACATTATATGTCCTATTAGAGGACTCTTTGGACTCACTTGTGCACATTATTCATTTATTTTATTCATATTGTTTGTCACGGTTTATATGATTGTTTAAGCGCTGCACATTTCACCCATTTTTTTAATTTTAATGCATATCATGCTGTTTTTCAGTCCACTCCTAATTCCACCACTAACTCACATCTCGATAAGGCCAAAGTTGATTTTGATCTGTTTCTTACCGATTCTGCTGATAAACTTATTCACAAACACCAACATATGTCCAATCTCAAGGCCAACAAACCCGACACACTTATGGCACGCACACTGTGGGCGATCCACCGCTCCATGATGTCTATGAGATTAAAAACAACACACGATACCTATACAAGTAATCCTGTTAAATACTGGAAGTGTTTTGCTCCAATCTCGCCAAACTCTATTCACCTTCTCCAGACTTTGACCCTGCTAATGCTGACGCCCTCTTTTCCCGGATTACCCTTCCAACACTTAACCAAGCACAGCAGGATCTACTTGAGTGTCCTATTACAGACATGGAAGTTACGGTGGCCATTAAAGCGTTGAAGCCACACAAAAGACCGGGACCGAATGGTTTTCGCTACTTATTATAAACATTTTGCACCCATCTTGACTGAAACACTAACTTCTACAATTTCTATGTTACCCAAACCTAGATCAGATTCCTCTTCTTGCACCAACTACTGTCCCATCTCTCTCCTGAACCTTGACATCAAACTGCTAGCCAAGATTCTTGCTACCCGATTGAATACCATTATAGGTCAATTAATTCATCACGACCAAACAGGCTTTATGTCAATTCGTCAAGCCGGAGACAATGTCATACACGCCCTCTTACTCTCCCACGCAGCCAAGACCAGACGCATCCCAACATGGTTTCTATCCCTTGACATTAGGAAAGCTTTTGACTCTGTCACTTGGCCGTACCTACAATACACTCTTCAACGCTCTGGTTTTGGGAGTCACTTCCTGACTTGGTTCTCCTCCTTATATAATAACCTGCGAGCATACATTAAATAAGGTGGCTATAAGTCAGCGATGTTTGACATTAGGAGAAACATTAGGCAAGGTTGTCCCCTTTCCCCAGTACTGTTTGCCATACTCATTGAACCTTTGGCACAATTAATCAGGTCAGTCCCTGATGTCAAGGGGATAGAACTGGGAGGCCACACCACAAAGTATGCCTCTTTGCAGACGATATACTTATCTTTTTAACCTATCTACACATCTCCGCCCCCAAATTGCTTTCCATGCTAGGGAGATTTGCTCATATCTCCGGTCTGCACGTCAACCCCAAAAAATCGAATGCGCTCAATATATCCCTGTCAACACCAACCAACACCAACTTCAACAAGCCATGTCCTCCCTGTCATTCACTTGGGTGTCACATCATCTTCCATACCTAGGGGTACAACTCACTGCCTCCACCACTGATCTCTTTGCTGTTAACTACTTACCCCTACTAAGACAGGTAAATAATCTCATGGCTCATTGGTCCTCCCTTCCCCTATCCTGGCTCGGTAGAGTACATGCTACTAAAATGTCAATACTGCCCAAATTTTTATATCTGTTCAGAGTACTACCCATCCCTGTACCATCATATTTTTTACCTCTTACGCAACGCAGAGTAATGTCATACATATGGGGTGCTAGCAAACCTTGTATCCCCAAATCCACCCCATATATTTTTCTAAACTTAAAATCCCAAATTTTACATCCTAATATTATCCAGCGCAACTCGCACAACTGCCTAAGTATCACACAGCAAAAGAAACACCACTTTGGGTAGCAGTCGAATCTGTTGACTGCGATCCCATTTCTGTAGCAAACATGCTATGGCTTCATCCGAAAGACAGAGCTTCTATTCTAAACCCCATTACTAAACATTCCCTAGTTATCTGGGACAAATTCAGGGACACACGTAATCTCCAATCTCCTCATAACCCCCTCCTTTCCTTCCTCAGGAACCCTGCATTTTATCCAGCCTGGGAATCACCCGCCGCATTCGCTGCCTGGTCTGACGCCAACCTATTCAGACTTCACAAACTAGTCTCTAACACTGCTATCCATGCATTTCCTACGGACTCCCTAGGTCTGATATATTTCGCTACCTGCAAATTAATTTTTTTATATGTCATACCTCAGAACAGGATCATCTTGAGTCAGATGACACAATTCAAACATATAAGAGTGACCCCCATATTAGGGGACTCATATCAATTTTATACCAGCAATTACAGGTCGTTACAGATAGGACACCACCTTCATACACCTTAAAATGGGCACAGGATTTGGAGCGCACATTTGAGATCGCAGATTGGGCTAGTAACTGGATGGCCACTAAATCCTCCTCTCCTAATGTCTGGGCAATTGAAAATAACTATAAAGTCCTAGCTCGTTGGTACCTGGTACCGGCGAGGATTGCAAATATGTCCCATCATATCCGGGAACCTGTCTTTGAGGCTGCTCGGACCAAGGCACCCACATACACGTGTGGTGGCAATGCCCTGTTGCCCGAGTTCTAGAAGAACATCTTTGCTATGGCCTCTAAGGCCCTGGAAACTATTATTCTTCCTGATATGGCAACGGCTCTTTTAAACCTTAAGCCAGATGAGCTTACCCATACTCAATTCCAATAATTAGTACAACTTACTACAGTGGCTAAACAAACCATAGCCAAGGCGTGGAAATCTCAAACATTGGTTGTGGCTTAAGCTAAATATAGAATGAATAGGGCTCTTATCTATGCTAAAATGACCGCCATTGAAAACGACAAGATATGGAAATTTGAAAAAATATGGCAACCGTAGGTCAAGCACTGTTTACCCCATGACCTCGACAAGTCCCTATTATTGCCTTGGTAAATGTACCTCTCTTTAATCTGCTTATATCATATCCTAATCCAGAACTGCACTACCGTCCTGGGAGGCTTCTCCCCTTCTGCATCTGCTCCCCCCCTTATCTCTATGTCTGACCCCTTAGGGGGTGGGCGCTCTACAGTGACACACACTGACTACGTACCCACACAGAACCCTAGACTCGCTCAAACCCTCATTCCTCCTTTCACCCCCCCTTATTCTCTTTTTACATCTTTACTCACGTGAAGCATCTATCTGGGACATCGTCTTTCTATTCAAGTTTCAACTCAACAATGGTTCCGGTACCCATCTACCTTAACAGCGATCATTGATTACTCCCTGAATGTTTTATGTCATGCATAATCGTTGACATTTGTACACATTTCCTACCCTTGTAAACTCGTATTTCTTTTTACTCATCCTAGATAAGGATGAGGTTGTTCACATGCCTGTTATCTTATGTAAACGATTTATGACAGTTCTCATATGTTTTTGTATCTCCTTGACTTTCCGAACCCAATAAAAATTAATTGGCAAAATTGACTTTATGAAACAGAAACCACGTACACCGTTAGAAGTTTGTTCAAGATAATTTTTCCATCCTGCTGTTTCAAATTTTCTCGTCATTGCGGTCTAAAGCAAGCGTCGATTTGACCAACTAATAATTAGAGAAATGAACAAACTTTCTTAGAAACATTATTTTCCCAACAATTTTTGTTCAATATTCTTTCTATCTATGGCCAGCTTTAGACTGTTGTCACAAATGTCAAGTATCCTGTATATTTCCTATCACTTTCTGTCTCAGTGACAGTGGTCCATAGGACAAATACAACCCCAGCTTGGGTGCAGAGAGCAATAGAAATCTGACAGTGATTCTAACCCTACTTACACTATCCAATGCTAAAAAAAAGGTTTGGATAAAGACGCGTTGGGGTTGATTTACTAAGATCAAATTTACTGTGCACTTTTGAGAATGCATTTACTCCAAAGCTTAGTAAATGAGGGAGAGCTCTGCTGGCTTCTATCATCCAATCATGTGCAAGAAAAAATGCCTTTTTTTTATTTTCCTTGCATGTGATTGGTTGTTCTTTGTAATGTGAAGCTTTGCCTCACTTACTAAGCTCTCTGGGGCAACTGCACTTGCAGAGTGCAACTGCACTTTCAAAAGTGCACAGTCTATTTGCCTTTGATAAATCAATACATTTGACTTTATTATCATGACTGATATCAAAGCAAGCTTTCAGTGTGTGAAAAACTTTGGGTACAACGCTCTAACATTTGCTGGAAAATGGTTTTAATGTTAAAGTTTCCCATACTATTGGTGACATAACTGCTTCTGTTGATGAGATATCTGTATTTGAGTTCTCCAGTCTATACACATGCTGTGCCCATTATAAGCGATGGTGGCACATACACCGCAAAGGTGGGTGGTAATATCCAAAATCTCTGGGTGAAAAGGATGAGGATTCGGGAATCTGATTTAGTCGACCAAGCTACATTTCTAAGAAAAATATAGCTTTTGGGTGGATTGGTCCTTTGACCACTTGCTGCCAAATCATGCACCTGGTACGTCATTTGACGTCAAATGGTTGTCCCGAGGTAATGACTGCAGCTTCAGGTATCACCCCGATACCATTTTTGATAGCTGATGATCGGCTCTTTTGTAATAGCAACCGGAGTGGCTAACTAGTCAGCCTGATGAGAATACCTCCGGGAATTTATAGGAGCAACTGATTATATCCGTAGACCTGAGTGGAGGTCAACAGTATCCACAGGTGTGGTAGTGCAGGGGGAATCAGCTGCTTTACAACTAACAACAACACAGTTAACAACACAGTGAAGCGGTTTGCTGATACAAGTCACTCATTGGACAATATTATAAATACATAATATAAGTAAATTATATAAATACAGCTAGAAAGAGCTAGTGGTACCTATAATCCATAAAATCAGAAGATTGTAAGAACAGAAGATTGTAAGAAAATGTTATATACAGTATTATAAATACCAAAAAGTGTATCTATATATATAAAAAATGTATGTATAATACATATGTGTGTATAAATGGAAGACTGGAAACAGCAGTAATGGTGACATATGTCAGCATCTGTATATGTGGATGGGCTCATATGATCAAATAAATGATCTATGGGGACAGGGTGGAAGTCCTATTGGAACTGTGCAAGTAAAAAATGATTTGAAAAAGGGTTGAAGAATAAAATATAAATTACGAATATAGATATGAAAATCTAAATATAGATGGGAAATGAAAAAAAATAGAAATAAAAAAATATCCATCTATCTATCTATCTATCTATCTATCTATCTATCTATCTATCTATCTATCTATCTATCTATCTATCTATCTATCTATCTATCTATCTATCTATCTAGCTAGCTATCTATATATATATAAAAACAAAAACAAAGATAACCAGGGTTGTCAACCTTATTGGAAAAGTAAATTAAACAAAGTAAGTGGAGAGGAAAACAAACCAACCTGAAAAAAAGGGGACGATGGGATAATGCACAAGATGGATGAGTAAATTTATTACTCGGCACAGTGGTGTAGTGGGTAGCACTTTCGCCTAGCAGTAAGAAGGGTCGCTGGTTCGAATCCAAACCACGACGCTACCTGCCTGGAGTTTGCATGTTCTCCCTGTGCGTGCGTGGGTTTCCTCCGGGTACTCTGGTTTCCTCCCACACTCCAAAGACATGCTGGTAGGTTAATTGAATCCTGTCTAAATTGTCCCTAGTATGTATGAATGTGAGTTAGGAACCTTAGATTGTAAGCTCCTTGAGGGTAGGGACTGATGTGAATGTACAATGTATATGTAAAGCGCTGCGTAAATTGACGGCGCTATATAAGTACCTTAAATAAATAAAATGAATAAATAAATTACGGTGTAATGATGTTATGATGATGGAATGAAATATGAAGAAAGGGTGGGGTAACATGGTGGGAGTGGACAAGGATCGCTAGTCAACAATGTAAGGGGGGATGGGTGTATGTATCAGGCCAAAGATTAAAGAATGGATAGAGAACCTAAAAGGCTAGAAATCAGAGGATCGTGTTTA
Source organism: Aquarana catesbeiana (assembly GCF_042186555.1). Classification (NCBI taxonomy): domain Eukaryota; kingdom Metazoa; phylum Chordata; class Amphibia; order Anura; family Ranidae; genus Aquarana; species Aquarana catesbeiana. Next base: position 57,189,206 of record NC_133332.1, read on the forward strand.
CCTCCAATTCTTCATTCAAGCCTTCAGGCGTTAAACTATTAAGTTTGTATATCCAAAATGTCTCTTGTGCGTACAGTTTCCTAAACCTTTCACCTTGTGGTAGAGAACCTGCAATCCATTGGGTGGCTGTGACCCTGAGAAGTGTAGAGTCTTTTATGTGGTGGGTGTCGAAGTGGCATGCTATACTGAATCTAGGTGGGTCATCACTGAGGCCCCTCCTATGTTCTCCAAATCTGTCTCAAAGCGTCCTGATGGTATGTCCCACATAACACTTCTTGCAGGGACATGTGATAAGGTAGATAACATAGCTTGAAGAGCAGGTGAGGAATACCTGAATGGTATATGTATTGCCACTTCGATCAGTGAAAGTTTTTTGGCCATGTGTGACATGGACACATATGAGACAGGGCTTTTTGCAGCAACGGTACATACCGTTGAGAGATAGCATCCTGGGGATGGAAATTTGGATGTCATGGTTGTTATTCAACCTGATTTTGAGCGAAGTGGCAATACATATCTAATGAATTTTTGAGGCATAAATGGGGAAAGGGATTTTCCTAATTTTGTTGCATCTCGGTGCAGAGATTAGCAGCACTGAGATGCATTAAAAAAAAAAGAGGAAAGGGTTAAAACAAGTATTTAAAAAAAAATTGTTTATTCTACACAATTCTATCAGCACTTCATTTATGAACACTTTACTTGTAAAAAGCACATGCAGGAAGCCTATATATAAAAAGGAAAATTATTAAAATTATTAAAACAGTTATAATTATGTAGGGCCATGAGTTGTTTTTTTAGGGAAGTTTTGTAAACTTATTTAGTATAAACTTAGTTAGTATAAACAGCCCATGCAGAGCAACACACTTGTAACTCACTTGGTAAAAACAATTACAATTTTCCATTGGTAACTAGTAACAACTATTGCCATGGGCTCATGTATTAAAGTAGAGGAGGTCAAACAGGAGAAAAAAGAAACAGGATGTCCTCTCCGGTTTCCTTCTTGAAAGGAGGGACTGAGGGGGCTTCCTGAGTGCACTGTCACTGAATGACCTTAAAAGAGGGGTTAAAGCGGAGGTCCACCGATCTACAAATACTGCAGCTGCTGTCTTTTAAAATAAGGACACTTACCTGTCCGGGGCGCCCGCGATGTCAGCACCCGAAGCCGATCTATCCCTCAGCTGTCGGGTGCTGCCACCGCCATCTTCGGTAAGGGAATCAGAAAGTGAAGCCTTGTGGCTTCACTTCCTGGTTCACTACTGCGCATGCGCGACCTCACTGGTCCCTGCTGTCTTCTGGGACCTGTGTGTCTCCCAGAAGACAGCAGGGGGGGGAGGAGAAGGCGCCGGAAGTGGCGTAGATACCCACGGGTGGCTTGGGTATCTATGTCCGGTAGTGAAATGGTTTCTCTCTGTGCAGGCAGTGTGAAGTGGTCTTTCTCTGTGCAGGCAGTGTGAAACTGTAACTTTCTGTGCAGGCAGTGTGAAGCTGTCACTTTCTGTGCAGGCAGTGTGAAGTGGTCTCTCTCTGTGCAGGCAGTGTGAAGCTGTCACTTTCTGTGCAGGCAGTGTGAAGCTGTCACTTTCTGTGCAGGCAGTGTGAAGTGGTCTCTCTCTGTGCAGGCAGTGTGAAGCTGTCACTTTCTGTGCAGGCAGTGTGAAGATGTCACTTTCTGTGCAGGCAGTGTGAAGCGGTCTCTCTCTGTGCAGGCAGTGTGAAGCAGTCTCCCTCTGTGCAGGCAGTGTGAAGCTGTCACTCTTTGTTCAGGCAGTGTGAAGCGGTCTCTCTCTGTGCAGGCAGTGTGAAGCTGTCACTTTCTATGCAGGCAGTGTGAAGCTGTCACTTTCTGTGCAGGCAGTGTGAAGCTGTCACTTTCTGTGCAGGCAGTGTGAAGCGGTCTCTCTCTGTGCAGGCAGTGTGAAGCTGTCACTTTCTGTGCAGGCAGTGTGAAGCGTTCTCTCTCTGTGCAGGCAGTGTGAAGTGGTCTCTCTCTGTGCAGGCAGTGTGAAGCTGTCACTTTCTGTGCAGGCAGTGTGAAGCGGTCTCTCTCTGTGCAGGCAGTGTGAAGCTGTCACTTTCTGTGCAGGCAGTGTGAATCGTTCTCTCTCTGTGCAGGCAGTGTGAAGCGGTCTCTCTCTGTGCAGGCAGTGTGAAGCTGTCACTTTCTGTGCAGGCAGTGTGAAGCGTTCTCTCTCTGTGCAGGCAGTGTGAAGTGGTCTCTCTCTATGCAGGCAGTGTGAAGCTGTCACTTTCTGTGCAGGCAGTGTGAAGCGGTCTCTCTCTGTGCAGGCAGTGTGAAGCGGTCACTTTCTGTGCAGGCAGTGTGAAGCGTTCTCTCTCTGTGCAGGCAGTGTGAAGCGGTCTCTCTCTGTGCAGGCAGTGTGAAGCGGTCTCTCTCTGTGCAGGCAGTGTGAAGCGGTCTCTCTCTGTGCAGGCAGTGTGAAGCGGTCTCTCTCTGTGCAGGCAGTGTGAAGCTGTCTCTCTCTGTGCAGGCAGTGTGAAGCGGTCTCTCTCTGTGCAGGCAGTGTGAAGCGGTCTCTCTCTGTGCAGGCAGTGTGAAGCTGTCACTTTCTGTGCAGGCAGTGTGAAGCTGTCACTTTCTGTGCAGGCAGTGTGAAGCGGTCTCTCTCTGTGCAGGAAGTGTGAAGCGGTCTCTCTCTGTGCAGGCAGTGTGAAGCGGTCTCTCTCTGTGGGAGCAATCATTGTGAAGCAGTCTCTCAGAGAGAGACTGCATGATTGCCCCCAGAGAGACTGAGAAAAAGAGCTTGCCCCTTCCCAACACCCAGTACACAGACCAAGGAAGATGAAGGACTAAAGACTGTGCTGTCACTGCCACCACACTAAGCACTACCTGTGGAGTCTGGAGCTTCTCTGGTGAGTGAGCACCACACCACTGGGCAAGCCAAGCAAGCAGAGTAGCCGAGAGTCACAGTGAGCGCAGCAGGCTAAACATGCAAGTTCTGCTGTCTCCCCGGCATGACCACCAGACTCACCAGGGTGCAGGCTCCTCCTGTGTCAATTGCGGGTAGTGAGAAAAGCACATGCAGGCGCACGCCGGGGCACTGGCCAGATTAAGGGCATCATGGGCCTGGTTCTGCAGTGAAACAGGTTTAGGAGTGGCAGGGAAATGAGGTAAGTAATGTTATATTCCAGCTCTCATCTTACTGGCCACCCTCCTGTGTTTCCAGGAGCCTGTGCCCACACTTGGTCACAGCCCCACAGGTGTAATGCTAGGGAAGCCTGGCACTTGATTTACCAAGCTTCCGTAAGAGCCGTGTGTCGGTGTGTGCTCTTAGGTGAAAGTTTTCAAGCCATCAGAATACAATGATCACTGCCAGCAGCTATAGCAGCCAGCAGTGATTGCCAAAAAAATAAATAAATAAAGACTCGCTGGTTGTACTGAAGTCAGTTGATAGACCGAATTCTGTACAACCAGTCAGATTGACATTTCTGCTGAACCACCCATTATGGGCGGTTTTAACCCTTTCTTCGACTGCTAGCGGGGATTAAAAGCGCCCCACTAGTGCCGCTAAAACAACGGTAACGCGCCACTAAAACGAGCAGCGATTTACCACTACCGCCCACACCACCCCAGTGTGAAAGTACCCTTAGGTATTCGATGTGCAAACAATAAGGTGAGAGCACATCTAATACCTACAGAAAGTAATGGCAAAATGGTGGAGTTCAAAGTGAACCGTGCCATTACCTGCAGAGATTGGCATTTAGGGAGTTAAAACAGGCAGGGATGAAACGTAATATCAACTCCTCACTGCCTGTCAAATGCCTCTGAAAAGTGACCTGAGCATGGATCACATTTCAGAGGAGTGGCAGTGCCTGCTGCAAGTTAATACAAGCCTTTGGGCTCACACTGGTGTGCTGCGGTTTGGCTGCAGTTCGGGTATACTGTAGGGGTGCTGAAATGAATCGCTGCATCGATGCATCGCGATTCGGGTGTCCCTGATGCAGCATTGATGCATGTGACTGTAAAGATTGATTGCCGGGTGACATCATCCCGACTTTTGTTGTGTGTGTACAATGCATGCCGCTCATGTGACTGCCCTGCCCGCCTCTCACGTCTCTCCTGATGTCAGCCGAGAATTCTCAGCCCCGCCCGCTGACTGTAGCTATCAGATCAGAAGAGAGGTGGGCGGGGCTGAGAATTCCCCGCTGACATCAGGAGAGACGTGACAACAGAGAGGCGAGGCGGGCAGTCACATCACGATGACTGCTGGCCACGAGTGATCGTGGGCACGAGAGGCAGAACAGGGACGTGTGTGTGTAAACACACGCATCCCTGTTCTGTTCTGTGAGGAGTGACAGATCGTGAGTTCCTAATAGCTAGGAACAACGATCTGTCATCGCCCCTAGTCAGTCCCCTCCCCCTACAGTTAGAAACACACACAGGGAACACAGTTAACCCCTTTATCGCCCCCTAGTGTTAACCCCTTCCCTGCCAGTGACATTTTTACAGTAATCAGTGCATTTTTATAGCACTGATCGCTGTATAAATGCCAATGGTCCAAAAAAATGTGTCAAAAGTGTCCGATGTGTCTGCCATAATGTCACATGTCCCGATAAAAAAATAAATAATAAAAAAATTTTAAAAATCGCAGATCACCGCCATTACTAGTTAAAAAAATAAAAATAAAATAAAAATGTTATAAATCTATCCCCTATTTTGTAGACGCTATAACTTTTGCGCAAACCAATCAATATACGTTTATTGCGATTTTTTTACCAAAAATTTGTAGAAGAATACATATCGGCCTAAACTGAGGAAAAAAATAGCTTTTTTTTAAAAAAAAAAATGGTGATATTTATTACAGCAAAAAGTACAAAATATTGTGTTTTTTTTTTCAAAATTTTCGCTCTTTTTTGTTTATAGCGCAAAAAAAAAAAAAATAACAGAGGTGATCAAATGCCACCAAAAGAAAGCTCTATTTGTGGGAAAAAAATGACATCAATTTTGTTTGGGTACAACAATTGCACGACTGCGCAATTGTCAGTTAAAGCGACGCAGTGCCGAATCGCAAAAAATGGCCTGGTCATTCAGCAGCCAAATCTTCCGGGGCTGAAGTGGTTAAGGGAGCGAGGTTATTTTTAATTCAAAGCAAAGTTCCAGTCAAATTTTTGTTTATTAAAAGTCAGCAGCTACAAAAAAAAGTGTATCTTCTGACTTTTAATAAAAAGACACTCACCTGTACCACAATCTAGCGACGTGGCCACCCAAACCCTCCCTTCTCTCCGCCGCCTGTCCACGGCGCTGGCAATACTACTGTGGGCATCCGGCTGTGACAGCTTGCAGCTTCACAGCCGGGTGCGCATGTTGTGCTCCTGTGCCATCCTGAGTGGCCGGGCAATCTTTTGGGACCTGTGACGTGTCCCAGAAGATTGCAAGGAGGAAGGCGGCCCAAGCGGAAGTGGGAATCGTGATGCATCACAGAATCGAATCGTTGACCAGATAATCGAATCGTGAGACCAGTGAAGATGCGGACCTCTAGTGTACTGGCGGGTTTCACAGTCCCTCAGACTTCTTTTAGGTTGCACCAGAGGCGTACCTAGTGAAAATGGCGCCTATGGCAAGCACTGAAACTGCGCCCCTGTCAAAACATTTGAAACCCATCTTTCAGATAACCTTAACAAAGAAAACAGTTAACAAAGCTACAAGTCAAACTGTTTAATCTTCCAATTAACAAATAATGCAGTAACATCAGCACCCTTAAATGCAGTAACATCAGCACTCAAAAATGCTGTGCCAGCGCCTCTGACACTGTACAGAGGTAGAGAGGGAGTAGGATCACCAGCAGCCGGGTGCCTTAGGCGGCTGCCTAGTTTTCCTAGTGGTAGTGCTGGCCCTGTCTGCTTGGCACACACGCAGAATCGCACATCTTTAAGTCATCATCATCTGTGTTTGTGCGTGTGTGCCAGGCTCAAGCAGAAGCAAGCAGCCAATCAAATATAGTGCTCAATATGGATTAAAGCGGAGTTCCACACAAAAAAGGAACTTCCGCTGTTCGGAATCCTCCCCCCCTCCGGTGTCACATTTGGCACCTTTCAGGGGGGAGGTGGGGGTGAAGATACCTGTCTAATACAGGTATTTGCACCCACTTCCCGTCACCCTGCGCTGTCTGCTGGGACACACACGGGTCCCAGAGAGAGCAGCGACCATTCGGATTGCGCAGCGCGACTCGCAAGGCTTCACTTCCTGATTCCCTTATAGAAGATGGCGGCGGCAGCACCCGAGAGCCGAAGGACAGATTGGCTTCGGGTGCCGACATCGCGGGCGCCCTGGACAGGTAAGTGTCCATATTTTAAAAGTCAGTTGCTGCAGTATTTGTAGCTGCTGACTATAAAAAAAAAAAATTGGCGGACCTCCGCTTTAAATAAATATGCACAGCCATAGATTTCATAAATAAACTGTAACAAAGTGATTTGTGCAGCAGCAGGTACTACTTGCACAAATTACTTTATTACACTTTATTTATGATATCTATGGCTAAGCATATTTATTCGATCCATATTGTTTGAGCACTATATTTGATGATCAAGATCATGGTGACTGACTGGTGACTTACAGTAAATTCTGTACTAGTACCTGCTGCTAGGCTGCAGTGCTAATCCTTCCAGGTGCTGCTGCCTGGGGGTTCCAATTTTTTCTTTTCTCTCTAGTGATGTGCGTTCTCTCTAGTGTTCTCTTCTCCAGCCTCCAGGTTCCCCTCCAGAGACCTCACTGTCACCGACCACGTCACGGTCACGTGACGTCACACAGACCCAGGAGACCCCGCTCCGGGGAGAAGTTGAAGCAGCTGCGCAGAGGAGGGTAGGTGGAGCATTAGGCTCTGCCTCCACCAGTTACCCTACGGCTACGTAGACGACCCGGGCGGTCACTCTGGCCAGAGTCAACTCATCAGCCATCATGGGGGTGCCTGTCGCTTCCCTCCTTACTTGCTAGTGAAGTGCCGTGCCCGCGCCGCGCTCCAGCAAACCGGCCGTGGCTCCGGGGACTAGATTAGTGGACTAGATTAGTGCGGGAGGCGGCCGCGAGAGGACAGGTGGGACTTTTTTTTTGTGCGAGGGCAGCTTTTTTGCCCCCCCCCCCCCATGCCATAACCTAGATACGCCACTGGATTGCACATTTTTGCAGCATTTTCTGAATGTGCACCAAAGATGCAGCATGCAGGACATTTTGTGCACTTTCAGAACATGCATACTTACCAACTGTCCCGAATTTCCCAGGACATTCCCGGGATTTAGACTCTTTTCCCGATTTTATTAATTCCCGGGAAATGTCCTGAGAAATCCACTTTTTCCCAATTTTTCGACGCTACCGCCGCTAGAGGTCCGCAGCCGGCGGAGACAATGTCTTTGCCAGCCAACATTTTTGAGAAGACCAGAAGTGGAGTGGAGCTGGGTGACTACAATAGAAACCGAGCTGCTCCCCCCCGCCCCGCTCCGCCCACCCTCTGCCCTGCTCCGCCCATCCACGCTCCGCTCCTCCCCGCTGCCAGTCTGTTATGGAAAGAGGCGGGGGTGGTTCTATTGTAACCACGCGGCCGGCGGAGACATTATTTTGTTACCCCTTGGCCTTCTGTAATGGCGGCGGATTCACCGCTGGGGACTCCTGATGTGACAGGGGGCTCCGCAGGGGACTCCTGATGTGAGTGGGGGCTCCGCTGGGGACTCCTGATGTGAGGGGGGCTTCACTGGGGACTCCTGATGTGAGGGGGGGCTCCGCTGGGGACACCTGATGTGAGGGGGGACTCCACTGGGGACACCTGATGTGAGGGGGGACTCCGCTGGGGACTCCTGATGTAAGGGAGGCTCCGCTAGGGACACCTGATGTGAGGGGGGACTCCACTGGGGACTCCTGATTTAAGGGGGCTCCGCTGGGGACTCCTGATGTAAGGGGGGCTCCGCTGGGGACACCTGATGTAAGGGAGGGTTCCGCTGGGGGAACCTGATGTAAGGGGGGGGCTCCGCTAGGGACATCTGATGTAAGGGGGGGCTCCGCTGGGGACACCTGATGTAAGGGAGGACTCCGCTGGGGACACCTGATGTAAGGGGGGGCTCCACTGGGGACTCCTGATGTAAGGGGGGCTCCGCTGGGGACTCCTGATGTAAGGGGGGCTCCGCTGGGGACTCCTGATGTAAGGGGGGCTCCGCTGGGGACTCCTGATGTAAGGGGGGCTCCGCTGGGGACTCCTGATGTAAGGAGGGGCTCTGCTGGGACTCCTGATGTAAGGAGGGGCTCCGCTGGGGACATCTGATGTAAGGAGGGGCTCCGCTGGGGACATCTGATGTAAGGAGGGGCTCCGCTGGGGACTCCTGATGTAAGGGGGGCTCCGCTGGGGACTCCTGATGTAAGGGGGGCTCCGCTGGGGACTCCTGATGTAAGGAGGGGCTCAGCTGGGACTACTGATGTAATGAGGGTCTCCGCTGGGGACGTCTGATGTAAGGAGGGACTCCGCTGGGGACGTCTGATGTAAGGGGGCTCCGCTGGGGACTCCTGGTGTAAGGGGAGCTCCACTGGGGACACCTGATGTAAGGGGGACTCCTGATGTAAGGGGGACTCCGCTGGGGATGCTTGATGTAAGAGGGGCTCCGCTGAGGACACTTGATGTAAGGGAGGGCTCCGCTGGGGGCACCTAAAGTAAGGGGGGGCTCCGCTAGGGACATCTGATGTAAGGGAGGACCCCGCTGGGGACACCTGATGTAAGGGGGGGCTCCACTGGGGACACCTGATGTAAGGGGAGGCTCCGCTGGGGACTCTTGATGTAAGGGGGGGCTCCACTGGGGACTCCTGATGTAAGGGGGGCTCCGCTGGGGACTCCTGATGTAAGGGGGGCTCTGTTGGGGACTCCTGATGTAAGGAGGGGCTCTGCTGGGACTCCAGATGTAAGGAGGGGCTCCGCTGGGGACATCTGATGTAAGGAGGGGTTCCGCTGGGGACGTCTGATGTAAGGAGGGGCTCCGCTGGGGACGTCTGATGTAAGGAGGGGCTCCGCTGGGGACGTCTGATGTAAGGAGGGGCTCCGCTGGGGACGTCTGATGTGAGGGGGGCTCCACTGGGGACATCTGATGTAAGGGGGGCTCCCCGCTGGGAACACCTGATGTAAGGAGGGACTCTGCTGGGAACACCTGATGTAAGGACAGACTCTGCTGGGGGCACCTGGTGGCAGGCGACGTGGCAGGGGATACACTCAGGGGGTCCCACTGATTCTGGATTATGGTGATTTGAATGATTTCATTCTATATTACAATGTAATAATAGAAATAATGTGCCTCAATCATCCTGACACCATAACAACCATGGTGCTGGGATGATTGAAGCGCTAACGCCAGGTGTTTGGAGTATCTTTATCTGCTGATTTGTTAAACTCTGGAATACACATTTCTTTTGTGTTGTAGAATCTGGGCCCTCCATCCCTTTTCCTCTCTCCCTCCCTCCCTCTTTTCCCCTTTCTTTCTCCATCTCTCATTCATCTCAGATTCTACCCACACTCCCATGTCAACCACGCCTATGTAAGCCACGCCCACTATTTCACAAAACCACGCCTATTTTCTGGAGCCACATTTTTCTTTTTTACTATGCCACACCTACAAACGCATGCCCCGCCCCCTAATTATAATAAGACTCCACCTACAGCCAAAAAAAGTGTCCCTATATTTTTTTTTACAATGTTGGCAACTATGATTATGCATTAAAAATGTGCAACCTCTATGGGACCAGGGACAACATGCAGGAAGACTGCCAATACACCAGCACTGCAGCCAAACCGCAGCATACCAGTGTGAGCCCACATCATACCACCAAGGGGGGGCAAGGTACTGGCACAGGCTGCTAGAGAAAAAAAACCTCTTTGGCTGCAGAGAAGTGAAGGGAGGAGGAGGAGGAGGAGCTCACTTACTTGGACGGTCCCCGCCTCCCAGGAGACTCACTGGATTCCAGTGTGGGCGGGGAAAGAGAGAGCAAGTCCAGCCTCTGCCAGCCATTCGTACGGAGGAGGGAGGGGCTGGGCGGGGCTAGGAGGGAGGGGCTGTGCTGTGCTCTGTAACACAGACTGTCAGCCCCGACAAGAAGACATCGCTGGCTCACAGTACTGCGCATGTGTGGTTCTGAGCTGACACACAGAACGGCCCAGGGGGGGATTGTATCCCTGCCCGGACCAGCACATGACCAGGAGGCATGGATGACATGTGACAGCAACTTTTTCAAATATCAGTTCTACCAAACCTAACACAGCCTCCTGACGCCCACAGTGCAGTGTATGGAGGAAGGCACAGTGTGTTAGAGGCTAAATCTCATATCACTACCGATCAATACAGCAGTCATGACTGACTCTCAAAGTATAACAACTGCCTTGCTGGGCTTTGTGTCTTTTAGTATATTGCTGATTTATGTGAGGTTCCTATGGAGGAGAAGTAAGATGCCCCCTGGTCCATTCCCACTGCCAATACTGGGGAACTTCCTGCAACTTTACTCTGATGGATTACTGCCAGGATTGACAAAGGTAAGTGTGACATCATACAATCATACAACAATATCATACAATCATACATCAATATCATACAACAATATCATACAATCATACATCAATATCATACAACAATATCATACAATCATATCATACAATATCATACAACAATATCATACAACAAAATCATACATCAATATCATACAATCATACAACAATATCATACAATATCATACAATCATACAACAATATCATACAATATCATACAATCATACATCAATATCATACAACAATATCATACATCAATATCATACAACAATATCATACAACAATATCATACAATCATACATCGATATCATACAACAATATCATACAACAATATCATACAACAAAATCATACATCAATATCATACAATCATACATACAATCATACAATATCATACATCAATATCATACAATATCATACAACAATATCATACAATATCATACAATCATACAACAATATCATACAATCATATCATACAATATCATACAACAATATCATACAATCATATCATACAATATCATACAATCATACAACAATATTATACAACAATATCATACAAATATCTATAAAACTACTGGCGCTGAGCATTTATTAGAAGTGTCTGTGGAGTTTATGGTCTTTTAGCAAATAAAGTTGTATTTACTTTGGACATGAAACTCAGTTCAAGATAATGTACTGTTGTTGCTTATCCATAGCTTCCAACTGTCCCTGATTTGGAGCAAAGTCCCTCTGTCCCTCTTTCCTCCTCATTTGTCCCTCATCTTGGTCTGATCTATATAGTTTTATATAAAATGCATTATTTATCTATCAAAAAGTGTTTCCCAGTGCTGAACCTTTCATCCAATTTCTAAATTGCTGCATTTGTAAATTTCCAAAGCCAATATAAAGGAATAGTAGTGGTAAAAAAAAAAGCACTTGTGGGTTTAACCTCCCTGGCGGTATGATTAGGCTTCACTTCCTGGTTCCCTTACTGAGAATGGCGGCGACAGCACCCGACAGCTGAGGGATAGATCGGCTTCGGGTGTTGACATCGCGGGCGCCCTGGACAGGCGAGTGACCTTATTTTAAAAGTCAGCAGCTGCAGTATTTGTAGCTGCTGACTTTAAAAAAAAAAAAAAATAGGCGGAACTCCGCTTTAACTAATACATTTTTTTTGTTACTTCTCCTTTAGGGGGTGTGGCAGGGGGCGTGTCCTATGCCTACCTACTTTTGCTAGTAGGTGTCCCGCATTCCCATCTCAAAAAGTTGGGAGGTATGCTTATATTAGTGTTTATTACTCTGGGAGCTGTTTGAGTTCTCCTGAGTACCACAAGGACAAGATCTAGTTTGCCCAGATCCAAGGTAGATGAGAGGACTTTGTGATGGGGAGGACTCTATGGTGATGGGGGGGCCTTTGATCTATAGGGGGACTTGGATGTGCTGGCGAGACTCGGACATAATGGGGGACTTCTGACGTGATGGCGGCCTCTGACGTGAAGAACCCTGTTGTGAAGTTGAGAGCACTGATGTGGCTTCTGACATGAAGATTTCTCGTTGATATGTAACATTTAGAACAGTGGTCTCCAAACTGCAGCCACGGGGGCCGGATGCAGCCCTTTGCTTGCCTTTATCTGGTTTTTGGGGCACTATTCCTCCCACTAATACTATTCTGCCTACTGACACCAACAATGAGGCACCATTTCTGAAACTGACACCAACAATGAGGCACCATTTCTGAAACTGACACCAACAATGAGGCACCATTTCTGAAACTGACACCAACAATGAGGCACCATTTCTGAAACTGACACCAACAATGAGGCACCATTTCTGAAACTGACACCAACAATGGGGCACCATTCCTCCCAATGATACCAACAATAGGGCACTATTCCTCCCCCTTATACCAAATGTGGCGATGTTTAGTTGCACTGATGCCTAGAAATTTTCCGCCCCCACTAGCTACAGTTCTGCCCCCCCTAAAGTAGTAAACTGGCCCTTTGTTTAGAAAGTTTGGAGACCCCTGATTTGGAGGCTTTTTACATTTTTGGCTGGGGTGCCTCAAGATTTTGCATAGTTTTAAAAGGTGCCGCAACTGTAAAAAGGTTGGTTTATATGATCAATGCATGAATCTAGAATTGACCCCAATTTTTCAATCCTTTTGTTAACCACTTGACCACTGGGCACTTAAACCCCCTTCCTAACCAGACCAATTTTCAGCTTTTGGTGCTCTCACATTTTGAATGACAATTACTCAGTCATGCAACACTGTATCCATATGAAATTTTTGTCCTTTTTTTCACACAAATAGAGCTTTCTTTTGGTGGTATTTAATCACCGCTGGGTTCTTTATTTTTTGCGCCGTAAAAGAAAAAAGACCGAAAAATCTGTAAAAAAATACATTTTTCTTCATTTCTGTTATAATATTTTGCAAATTAGTAATTTTTCTTCGTATATTTTGGCCAAAATTTATACCGCTACATATCTTTGGTAAAAATAACCCAAATCGGTGGATATTATTTGGTCTTTTTGAAAGTTATAGAGTCCAAAAGCTATGGTGCGAATATCTGAAAATTGATCACACCTGAATTACTGACGGCCTATCTAATTTCTTGAGACCCTAACATGCCAGAAAAGTACAAATACCCCCCAAATTACCCCTGTTTGGAAAGAAGACATTCCAAGGTATTTAGAAAGATGCATGGTGAGTTTTTTGAAGTTGTCATTTTTTCCCACAATTCTTTGCAAAATCAAGGTTTTTTTTTTACTTTTTTTTTTTTCCACAAAATTGTCATATTAGCAGGGTATTTCTCACAGACCGCATATGCATACCACAAATTACACCCCAAAACACATTCTGCTATTACTCCCGAGTACGGCGATACCACATGTGTGAGACTTTTACACAGCGTGGCCACATACAGAGGCCCAACATGCAGGGGAGCACCTTCAGGCGTTCTGGAGCACCCAGGCCAATTCTGACATTTCTCTCCTACATGTAAAAATCATCATTTATTAGCTAGAAAATTACACAGAACCCCAAAACATTATATATGTTTTTTTAGCAAAGACCCTAGAGAATACAATGGCAGTCATTGCAACTTTTTATCTTGCATGGTATTTGCGCAGCAATTTTTTTTAACGCTTTTTTTGGGAAAAAAAACTGTTTTGTGCTTTACAAAAACCAAAACAGTAAAGTTAGCCCAATGTTTTTGCATAATGTGAAAGATGAAGTTACGCCGAGTAAATAGATACCTAACATGTCACCCTTCAAAATTGCACGCGCTTGTGGAATGGCGCCAAACTTTGCTACTCAAAAATCCCCATAGGCGACACTTTAAAATTTTTTACTGGTTACATGTTTTGAGTTACAGAGGAGGTCTAGGGTCAAAATTATTGCTCTCGCTCTACCGATCGCAGCGATACCTCACATGTGTGGTTTGAACACCGTTTTCATATGTGGGCGGGACTTACGTATGCGTTCGCTTCTGCATGCGAGCACACAGGGACAGGGGCGCTTTAAAATTTTTATTTTTTTTTTTATTGTTCATTTTACTTTATTTATTTTAGTTTGATGCTTTTTTCCAAAAAAAAAAAAAAATTTGACCACTTTTATTCCTATTACAAGGAATGTAAACATCCTTGTAATAGGAATATGGCATGACAGGTCCTCTTTATAGTGAGATATGGGGTCAATAAGACCCCACATCTCACCTCTAGGCTGGGAAGCCTGAAATTTAAAAAAAAAAAAAAAACTATCCTGGCTTCGATCGTAGCTGTGAGTCGGTAGAAGCATGGGAGGGGGGGACATCCCCTCTCGCCTCCCGTAAGAACGATCAAGCAGTGTAACAGCCGCTATGATCATTCTTATGGTGTAGGGAATCGCCGGCTGAAAAAGCTGATATCTGAATGATGCCTGTAGCTGCACCCATCATTCAGATATTCCCGCACAAAGTCAAGGACGTTGTATGACGGCCGGCGGGCGGGAAGTGGTTAAAACGCATTTTTTTTTTTAACACAAAGTTGTCCATTTATACAATATTTCTACCACATAACATGTACATAGCAAAAATGACACCCCGAAATAGAGCATGGCTCGGTATGGCGGGGTATTGCGGAGTATGGCGGGGTATTGCAGAGTATGGCGGGGTATTGCAGAGTATGGCGGGGTATTGCAGAGTATGGTGGGGTATTGCAGAGTATGGCGGGGTATTGCAGAGTATGGCGGGGTATTGCAGAGTATGGCGGGGTATTGCAGGGTATGGCGGGGTATTGCAGGGTATGGCGGGGTATGGCGGGGTATGGCGGGGTATTGCGGAGTATGGCGGGGTATTGCGGAGTATGGCGGGGTATGGCGGGGCTTTGCAGAGTATTGTGGGGGTATTGCAGAGTATTGTGGGGGTATTGCAGAGTAATGTGGGCTTTGCAGAGTATTGTGGGGGTATTGCAGAGTAATGTGGGCTTTGCAGAGTATTGTGGGGGTATTGCAGAGTATTGTGGGGGTATTGCAGAGTATTGTGGGGGTATTGCAGAGTAATGGGGGCTTTGCAGAGTATTGTGGGGGTATTGCAGAGTATTGTGGGCTTTGCAGAGTATTGCACAGCAGAAGGGATGGCTGAGCATGGATGGATGGATGGCTGGATGTCTCTGTGCAGCGCTGTGGGCACTACACATGCAGCCCACAGCGCTGCAGCCATCCACCCATCTCCCTCTCCTCCACAGTGTACCGATCGGTACACAGGAGGGGAGGAGAGGAACCGGCGTCATCGGATGACGCCGGTCTGTTTACATGTGATCGCGCCGTCATTTGACGGCGCGATCACATGGTAAACGGCCGCGATCAGCGGCCATTTACCGGTATCCGTGATGCGCCGGGTCCTCTGGACCCGGCGGTCACGGATGTGCTCGGGTGCGCGCCCCAGGGGGCGCGTGAGAGGGGAATTCCGGGAGGACGTCATATGACGTCCTCCCAGAGTTAGGCAACCGCCCTGAAGCCGTCATTCGGCTATGGGCCGGTTGTTAAGTTGTTAAACAGACTTAAAGTGGATGTAAACCCAATGTCATCCTTTCTAAACTACTGCCATAGGGGTTATCTATAAGGATATACATGCCTCCTGCATGTATCTTTACCTGTCAAATGTCTCCCCTCTGTCTGTTATTAGAGCCGAAAAACTGCAGATTCTGTGGGTGGGTCTGTTGTCTGGAGCTCGGTGGGTGGAGTCGTGATGTCAGTAGACTCCCCGCCCACCTCTACACTCCCCTTGTCAATATGCATTTTCTCCTGTGTATTTCTTACACTGAACTTCTGCTATGATCTCTAACATCCAGTGAAAAGACAGGAAAGTAACCACATGACTTCAGCATGCCAAATCATGCTGAGGTGTGGAACAGCCAATCCTTGCAGAGCTGCTGAAGAAAGGAGTGGGGGAGGGAATTAAAAAATAATGCATGTCTTAGGATAGTGCACGAGATATGTAAATCACCTGTCACTCACAGCAAGGGGGAGGATTTGACAAAGTTTTTCTCTGTTTGTCAAGATTTATCTCACTGAACAATAAAAGAGGATTGCTCAGAGCTGGATTAACTCTTTGTGGCAAGACTGGGCTCAAATGATAGGAAATCTTATACTCTATATTATGACATCAAAAAAAAAATTTCGAGTTTACATCCACTTTAAAGTATTTTTTTTTCAGGATGATTGCATGGTCATTATTGTAAGGTGTATGTACCTATCACTATATAGTGGCTGTGCAAATTTTCCCATGACCAGTTTTATTTTATTTGTTGTGAATCGTCAACAATATTTCCCTTTTAAAGAGAAGGCGTGAAAGATTTTCCAGCATCAGAATCATGGTAGTGTTTATTTCAAGACCCCTTCTACAGTATATCCAAATATTGCATGGAAAGCACATTCTCTAACCCCAGGGAAAACCTTTTGGATATACAGGGGATTGGATAGAACCCAAGGAGAGCTAGGAGCCAACAGAGACACAAACAGCAATACCAATCCTCTACACTTTCCTTTTGCAAAATGAATTTCAAAGTCTGCGGTTAGTCTGAAGTTTTTTTTTTTTTTTAACATGAGGAAGGGAAAATTTGGGGATTGATTTGAATTTTTTTGTTTACGGTGTCCCTATTGGAAAGCTATGCTCCTATTTCCTACCCATATATCACCATGACAGTGACATTTTAGAAACTAGTGAGCCTGAGATTCCTGGGAATAGGTTGAGGGGCTTGTAGTGGCACACACACAGGAGATAATCACGGCGTGCTTTGATTGTGACATGACAAGCCTGCATATTTTAATAACTGCCTGTTTATAGCCCCAATATATGGGCTATAAACAGGCAGTTATTAAAATATAAAAAGTCAAATTAGTGCAGCGCAATAAATGAGTCCATAAACAAGTATGGGTGCAGTAGAAAGTTATCAGCAATGAAAGGGCAGGGAAACCTCGTGAGGAGAGAACAGTTCTGATCCGCTGTATAGTCTGAGTGACTGATCCACCACCAAAATCAAACTCTATTGCCGCGTACGCACAAGCGGAATGTCTGGCATAAAAAGTCCGATGGAAGCTTTTCATCGTCTATTCCAATCGTGTGTATGCCTCATCTGACTTTCTTTTTCAAAAATTCTGACGGACCTAGAAATAGAACATGTTCTAAATATTACCGACAGAACCAATTCCTATCGGGAAAACCGATTGTCTGTATGCTGTTCCGACGGACCAAAAACGGCGCATGCTCTGAAGCAAGTACGAGACGGAGACTAATGGCTACTGGCTATTGAACTTCCTTTTTCTAGTCCTGTTGTAAGGGTTGTATATCACCGCGTTCTGGACGGTCGGACTTTGGTTTGACCGTGTGTAGGCAAGACCGCTTGAATGGAATTCCGTCGGAGAAACCTTCGGAGTTTATTCCAATGGCAAAACCGGTCGTGTGTACAGGGCATTACCAGATGAGATGGACCTCTGAATTACTAGAAGGTCACACGGGCTTGTATCCACATACGGGATAGAGGCAGTAGGTAGATGAGCCAGATGGAGCAGATGATCCAAGGACCGGTGTGTAAGATGGAGAAAAAAAAGCGCAATCTAAGTGCTCTCTGCAAGGTAATTTATTGAAAAAATCTGCAACATATAAAAAAGGCTAGTAGTAGCCAAGACAGAAATGCCGAAATGGGAATCGGAAAAACAGCAATAAAAACAGCATGAATAACGCCAATATAAAACACAGCACACTGCCAGAGATGACCGTGGGTGACGTCCGAACAATAGCTCCTCCCCCTTTTTGTTATTAAAATATGCAGGTAACAAGTGGCAAATTTTACAAAACATGGGCATCAAATGAGCAATAGTTGCAACATGCGAGCAACAAATAGGCAATCATTACAATATGTGAGAATTTGAATACTGGTAAGATTGGTGACAATGACTGGAGCTCAGTCTGCCTCCCCCTTCTCTTTCCTTTATTCCAGGTCAACAGCAATCATTATTCTAGTATACACGCCCGGGCCTTTTTTTTTTTCTATAATAAAAAAGAAAAAAAAAAAAAGGTGCAGGTACCTTCCTCCTAGTCACCCCGTCTTCACCCCCTACCCACCTCCAAGCACCATCCCTTGTCTCCACCCTCTACCCACCACCCGGTGATGTCCCTTTTTAGGGAATACAGCATCACTTGTGCTGCTAAATAATTTGTATGGAATTTGTTAGTGATAAGAGGAAAGGCTTTAAAAAAGATCCCCTGCAGCCAGCAACCATAGACCAATAGACCCAAAATACCCCCCCAGCAAAAATAGATCCCCCTCCAGCAGCCAGAAACAATAGATCACCCACCCCCTCAACAATAGATCCCCCAACAACAATAGACCCGCTCAGCAGCAATTGACCCCTACCAGCAACAACAGATTCCCCAATATCCATCAACAATAGACCCCCAGATACAAAATACCCCCCAGCAACAATAGATCCCCCTCCAGCAGCCAGCAACAATAGACCACCCACCCCCTCAACAATAGATCCCCCAGCTCAAATAGACCCGCTCAGCAGCAATGAACCCCTACCAGCAACAACAGATTCCCCAATATCCAGCAACAATAGACCTCCCAGATACAAAATACCCCATCCCCCCCATCAACAATAGACCCCCCTTCAGAAGCCAGAAACAATAGACCCACCCAGCAACCATAGATTCCTCCACTAGCAACAAAGACCCCCTCAGCAACAATAGATCTCCCACCCCCCCCCCACAGTAATAGCAGGTCCAGCAGCCAGGATCAATAAACCCTCCAGCATACAAGCACCCCTTGCTAGCCATTCCAGTGTTTGAAGTGCCTAGAACTACATATCACAGCATTCCCACTGAAAAAAAGTCTAAGGGCTCCTTCACACGGACGTGTCCATGTACGGAGCCCGCTCTGCTCAGCGGGGGATCGCTCCGTCGATCCCCGCTGGGCAGGAAGATGACAGGTCTTTCTCTGCACACTGCAGGGACGGACCTGTCAGAGCGCCGCTCTCCCCTATGGGGGATGGGATGATGATGGACCGTAGAGTCCGTCGTCGCCCGATCCCATTCGCAAACGGATGGAAAAGTAGGTTTTTCCTCCGTTACACTTTTTTGGATCGGAGCGGGTCGGATGTCAGCGGACGTGTCACCACTGACATCCGACGCTCCATAGAGGAGATGGAGAAAAACTGACAGGCAGACCTGAACAGATCGTTCGTGTGAAAGAGCCCTTAATGTAAGTTGAGCTTGAATTGGTAGAATTTATTAAATATATACTCTATACTGCATAATATCTCAGCACTATATAAATATGGAAAACATGCTGATGCTGCAGTTTTCAAAACAGTGTATGTATGTACAGTATATCCAACTTTTTTTTTTAAGTTTAGGATAGAGTCAGGGGCCTAACAACAGACCATGGGTGCTATTAAAAAAAATTTGATGGGGCCACCCAGTGACATCTCTGTGTGATACCTGGAGTGTCAACACTGCCATTGATCTTAACATAAGATATGCCTAAATCAAGGCCAGATACAGAGAGCTGTCAGCATAGTCAATACACTACAAGCTGATGCAATAGGCAGTATAAAACACGGAATGTACAACTCAGCCTACAAAATGGACATTGTGGAATAGAGAATGTCCAGCACAGGGTTTAGAATGTCATGGCGTAGAATAGAGAATGTACAGAAAATTGTTTAGAAGGATGCAGGGTGGAATAGGGAATATACAGTGCAGAATACAGAATGAGATGGCATGGAAAGGGGAATGTATAGTATAGCCTACAGAATGGGGCATTGTAGAACAAGAATAGTACTGCACAGTGTACAGAGCAAAGAGGTATGGAATATGGAACGTACAACATAGTGTACAGAATGAGGCAGTGTGCATATACAATATAGTGTACAGAATGAAGTAATGTGGAATAGGGAATATACAATATAGTGTACAGAATGAAATAATGTGGAATAGGGAATATACAATATAGTGTACAGAATGAAGTAATGTGGATTAGGGAATGTACAGAATAAGGCGGTGTGGAAGAGGGAACATACAATATAGTGTACAGAATGAGGTTGCATGGAATAGAGAACATGCAACACAGTGTACAGAAAGGCAGTGTGGATTAGGGAACAGACAACATTATAGCAGATAAGAAGTTATTCACTGTGTGGTGGGCATTGCTATCATCCCTATAATGAATTATCAAAAGAAAGATTTTTCCCTGGGATTATAAAGGTAGCCACTAAATTCTTATAATAAAAGTTATACATTTTATTGATACATATAATTAATAAAACATGACGTTTAAAAAATATTTATTTCTCGAACATCACGGGACACAGAGCCACAATAATAACTGATGGGTTATGTAGGTACCACTAGGTATTGGACACTGGTCACACCCTAAGCAGGAAGTTCAACCCTCTATATAATCCCTCCCCTTCCAGGGATACCTCAGTTTTTACGTTAGTGTCTTAGGTGTTAGACGTGTAAAGATGTCCTGTGCTGAAGCTCCAAAGGGAATATCCTGATATCCTATACTGGGGCAAGCCAGGCGAACCAGATCTATTCAAAGTGTCCTTTCATGGCCGAATTGGATGGTACCCAGGCCTCGTGTCCGAAGAAACAAGGTTTTACCTGTAACGCTTCTCTTTTTAGAGAGCTGGACCCCGCATATCAGAAAAGGGTCTTTAACACCTTATTTCTGGCTGGGTGCTTTACAGGGCCAGAACTGCAGGATCCCCCTATTTGTAGGGGGCCCCAGTCTCAGACGGTTTTTTTAAACGGAGCCCACCGTGAGAGGTGAAGCTTGGGTCTGTATATACAGAACCCTGCGGCTGGATAAGCTAAGAGGAGATTCCACAGAATTTTGAATTCTAGTAGGTTTTCTCCTTTAAGGTAAATGCATGCTATGCCTATTGTGACCACCGGGGGCTGCCAAGAGCACATACCTTCTCATGCTGATTTCTGTCTCAGCGTTTGACGCTGCACAAGCTCCTCCGACCGGCTCCAGGTAGGATGGGATGGGGGTTTTTTTCCTCTGGGATATTCCCCCCAGGCTAAGGGGAGGCCGCAGGAGGGCTGTAAGGCGGTTTTACACCGCACTGTCACCGCCGCTGCCAGGCCGCCATTGCACGTGCAGGCTCCATCTGCCAGCCTCTCTCCTTCCTCCTCCACCCCCAGCCTTCATCCATGCTTATCCCGGAAGGGTCGGCTCGTGCGGGAAGCGCTCGTTTTTTGAAAAAACGAGGGGGGGGCGGGGCGTCAGCGTGCTCAGACGCCCACATTGCCAGAAACAGGGCTATTTAAAGCACACTTTACAGGTGCTCTGAGCCTTTGGAGGGACACAGAGCTGACAGTCGCATGTAAGGTGGGACACAGGCATTCTCCTAGGCTGCATTTACTAAGGGAACACCAGACTGGGCATTTGGTAGCAAGGCTTTTGCCAGAATACATCGCTCAGCAGTCAGTGTTCATTTTGGATACCTCCACCTTGTTGCTTTGCACTATGGGTAGAAGAGGTTCAAATACCCCCCAGAACCAGAGACACTAGGGGATCTCATTCGGGTTCTGAGGACCCCCTGTCTGCAGCATCTTCCCCCCTGAGGGGCCAGGGACGGCTAGCCAGGGAGAGCCGTTGGGGTCAGGGACTGCACCTGCTTCTGGCACTTCAGCCCCTGTATACATTACACAAGAGGTTTTTTTCCTCAACCATTACTGGAATAGAGGAAAGATTAATGGCCGTGATTACGTCTTCACTCAGTGGAAGAAAACGCACTAGGCCTTCCTCTGTTCCCCAAGACCCTCAAGTAGAGGAGCTCTGGGATAAAGGAGATGAATCTCTTTCAGAGGATCAGGATGGGACAGATGATTCCTCCTCTGAGGAATTAGGTGGAGAGGGACCCTCTTCGGCTTCCCAAGTGGAGAAAGTCTTAGTACAGATCCTTACTGGATTGGTCCACTCCACATTTAAGTTGCCCATATCTGAATCAGTTAAGGAATCTTCTTCTTCTTTGGGGTCGCTGAAACCTTCCCAAACAGCACATGCTTTTCCTGTTCATAATTTACATGAAAAGCTTCTTTATTCTGAGTGGGATCACCCAGATAAGCATTTTCTTCCGCCGAAAAAGTTTTCAATACTTTATCCTATGGAAGAAAAATTTATTAAAATGTGGGGAATACCGGCCATTGATGCGGCCATTTCCTCTATAAATAGTAGTCTGACTTGTCCTGTAGACAACGCTCAGATGCTCAGGGATCCTGTGGATAAAAATATGGAATCCTTATTGAAGGATGTTTTTTCCTTCGCAGGATCAGTGGCTCAACCTGCAGTAGCAGCGATTGGAGTCTGTCAATACTTAAGAGACATCAAAGTTCTACCTGAACAACAGGCCCAGGGGTTCGCTAACCTTCCAGCGGCCTTATGTTATGTTGTTGATGCCATCAGAGATTCTATCATGCAAACCTCTCGTCTTTCACTTGGGTTGGTGCATATGCGTAGAATCTTATGGTTGAAAAATTGGTCAGCCGAAGCACCATGTAAGAAGCTGTTGGCTGGGTTTCCTTTTCGTGTTGCAAGGTTGTTTGGAGAAGACTTGGATAACTATATCAAGAGAATCTCTTGTGGGAAAAGCACTCTCTTACCTGTTAAGAAGAAGAGTAAGCTTCCCTCTTTCAAACGGACTCTTTCCCCAGCGCCAGGGGCATCAGCCTCCAGGCAGTCACGACTGCCTCCTCCATCTGGGGCAAGAAACAAGAGTCAACCCCAGGGACAAAAGAAGTCCTGGGGGAAGAAGTCTACTAGACAAGACACTAAGGCCTCTTCATGAAGGGGCGCCCCCGCTCGCTCGAGTGGGGGGGAAGACTGCTACAGTTCTCAAAGCTCTGGCAGGAGGACTTCCAGGACAGATGGGTAATCTCCATGGTAACCTTAGGGTACAAGCTGGAGTTCCAAGAATTTCCCTCTCCTCGTTTCCTCAGATCAAGTGTCCCCAGAGATCCAGAGAAGAAGCAGTCGCTCCTTCTAGCGTTAGAGCCACTTTTGTCGCAAGAGGTCATTATGGTGGTTCCCACAAAGGATCAAGGATTGGGCTTCTATTCCAACCTTTTTACGGTCCAAAAACCAAATGGGGATGTCAGACCCATTCTGGATTTAAGAGATCTGAATCGATTCCTAAGCATTCAGTCCTTCCGCATGGAATCAATTTGGACAGTAGTCTCCATCCTGCAGGGAGGAGAATTTTTGGCATCGATAGACATCAGAGATGCATATCTACATTTGCCCATTTTTCCTGCTCATCAGAAGTTTCTGCGCTTCGAGATAGGACGGCGCCATTTCCAGTTTGTGGCTCTGCATTTCGGGATAGCCACTGCACCTGTTCACAAAGATCTTGGCTCCTCCTCTGGCCAGATTAAGGGCTCAGGGTATAACTGTCATAGCAGACCTAGACGACCTGCTCTTAATAGACCAGTCGGTAGCCTCCTTGAACAGGAACTTGAGGACCACAGTCATGTATCTGGAACACCTAGGTTGGATCCTCAACCTAGAAAAGTCTTTCCTAAAACCAGTAAGAAGACTGGAGTATTTAGGTCTGATCATAGATACAAGCCAGGAGAAAGTATTTCTTCCTCAGGCAAAGATTACTGCTTTAAGGGAACTGATTCTGACAGTCAGGACCAAGAAGGGCCTTTGTATGAGGCTGCTAGGAAAGATGGTGTCTTCATTCGAAGCAGTACCCTATGCTCAGTTTCATTCAAGACTGCTGCAACACAGTATTCTGTCGGCCTGGAACAAGAAGGTTCAGGCATTAGACTTCCCGATGCACCTGTCTCATGCGGTGCGTCAGAGCCTCAATTGGTGGCTAATACCCGAAAACCTGCAGAAGGGGAAATCCTTTCTACCGGTTACCTGGACGGTGGTAACAACAGATGCCAGTCTGTCAGGTTGGGGAGCAGTTCTGGAACAGTCTGTGATCCAGGGGCTATGGTCCAAGACCGAGAGGACCTTACCCATCAACATTCTGTAGATCCGGGCAGTATATCTAGCCCTAAAGGCCTGGACTATCAGGCTACAGGATTGCCAGGTCAGGATTCAGTCCGACAATGCCACAGCAGTGGCTTATGTCAATCATCAGGGAGGCACCCGGAGCCGAGCTGCTCAAAAAGAGGTGAACCAGATCTTAGTCTGGGCAGAGATGCATGTGCCATGCATATCGGCAGTTTTCATTCCAGGGATAGAGAACTGGCAGGCGGACTATCTAAGTCACCAGCAGTTACTCCCAGGGGAATGGTCTCTGAATCCTGATGTCTTTTGGGCCATATGCCAAAGATGGGGGGTTCCAGATGTAGATCTCTTTGCATCCCGATTCAACAAGAAGATAGACAGATTTGTGGCAAGGACAAGGGATCCTCTTGCATGCGGGACGGATACTTTGGTGATTCCGTGGCATTGGTTCTCACTGATTTATGCATTCCTGCCTATTCTGCTACTGCCACGACTCCTTCGCAGGATCAGGCAAGAAAGGAGGTCAGTACTTCTGGTGGCCCCCTCTTGGCCCAGAAGGACTTGGTATGCAGAAATAGTAAGGATGACGGTGGGTTCCCCGTGGACCCTACCGGTACGCCCAGACCTGTTATCTCAAGGTCCAGTGTTCCATCCTGCCTTACAAACGCTAAATTTGACGGTTTGGCTATTGAGACCCACGTTCTGAAGAGTCGTGGGCTTTCAAGTCCTGTGATATCTACCTTGATCAATGCAAGGAAGCCAGCTTCCAGAATGATTTATCATAGAGTCTGGAAAGCTTATGTATCCTGGTGTGAATCCAGGGGTTGGCATCACAGAAAATATGTCATAGGTAGAATTCTTGATTTTCTACAGTTAGGATTAGAGATGAAACTGGCCTTGAGTACCATCAAGGGCCAGGTCTCGGCCTTATCAGTATTGTTTCAACGGCCACTTGCTTCACATTCTTTGGTCCGAAACTTTATGCAGGGGGTGACGCGTCTTAATCCTCCGGTTAAGACGCCCCTAAACCCCTGGGACTTGAACTTGGTTCTGTCGGTGTTACAGAAACAGCCTTTTGAACCAATACGTCAGATTCCTTTGGTCTTGCTGACAAGGAAACTCATTTTTCTGGTAGCTATCTCTTCTGCTAGAAGAGTATCAGAATTAGCAGCTCTTTCCTGTAAAGAGCCTTATTTGATTGTACACAAGGATAGAGTGGTATTGCGCCCTCATCCTAGTTTTTTACCGAAGGTGGTTTCAGATTTTCATCTAAACCAAGACATTGTTCTGCCTTCCTTTTTTCCAGATCCCTGTTCTCCGGAAGGGAGGTCACTACATTCTTTGGATGTAGTAAGAGCAGTCAAGACCTATCTGGAAGCAACTGCTCAGATTCGCAAAACGGATGTTCCTCCGTTTCAGATCAGGGCACATTCCACAAGGGCTATTAGTGCTTCTTGGGCAGTGCATCACCAGGCCTCTATGGCTCAGATCTGCAAGGCTGCAACCTGGTCTTCAGTCCATACATTCACCAGATTTTATCAGGTGGATGTGAGAAGGCATGAGGATATCGCCTTTGGGCATAGTGTGCTGCAGGCAGCGGTACAGGGTCCTCAGGTCTGATTGCACCCTACTTGGTTGTAATTCCCCCCCCCCCCCCTCAGTTGCCATTGCTTTGGGACATCCCATCAGTTATTACTGTGGCTCTGTGTCCCGTGATGTTCGAGAAAGAAAATAGGATTTTTTATAACAGCTTACCTGTAAAATCCTTTTCTTTCGATGGACATCACGGGACACAGAGGTCCCGCCCCTCTTCTAATACACTTATATTGCTTTGCTACAAAACTGAGGTATCCCTGTAAGGGGAGGTATTATATAGGGGGTTGAACTTCCTGCTTAGGGTGTGACCAGTGTCCAATACCTAGTGGTACCTACATAACCCATCATTTATTACTGTGGCTCTGTGTCCCGTGATGTCCATCGAAAGAAAAGGATTTTACAGGTAAGCTGTTATAAAAAATCCTATTATTGCGTGGTTTACAGATGAAACAGACCAATAGGCATGTTGCACTTGTCAATATAAATACTTGTTTTGCAAAAAAAACATCTTGGCACTTATGTGTTTTATTAATTATTAATTAACTTTTATTATAAGAATTTAGTGGCTACCTTTATAATCCCAGGGAAAACACTTTCTTTTGAGGGAACATACAACATAGAGCATTGAATGTGGTGGTGTGGAATAGGGAACGTACAACATAGGGTACAGGGTGAACAATAACAGGCTGCTGCCATTCTGGAGGGGCCTGGTCCCCTTACTGGGCCCTTGCTTGCCTCAGGTCCCATTGCAACCACATGGGCTGCTATGGCATTTGTTCCACCACTGGATAGATTAACCACTTCCGGATCGCCGCACGCCGATATACGTCCTAGCTTTGACGGGGGATATAGTTGTTATGGCAACAGCTAGCTGCCATAACCCCGGTATCCTTGTGTTTGGCCGGCGGTCCGCTTCAAGAAATAAAAGTGGTCTCTGCGGTGGATTCACCGCAAGATCACTTTTATCGGCGTGGGGGGGGGGAACCCCCCGCCTCCCGCCGCACTCCGGTGCCCTCCGTCACTTACCGGAGCCGTCGGGAACGGCGGAGGTGATCGGATGTTCTTCCTTCCTTGGCATGGAGACGAGTGAGGGGAAGATGGCCCCCACCTGTCTCCATGACATTGTAAAACGTCACTTCCGCCCATAGCTCTTAAAGAGCCATTTTTTTTTTCTAATTTTTTTTTTTTAAATGAAAATTTTTTTTATTTTTTTTTATTGCACTTTAGTGTACATATGAGATCTGAGGTCTTTTTGACCCCAGATCTCATATTTAAGAGGTTCTGTCATGTCCATGTCATTTTTTTCTATTACAAAGGATGTTTACATTCCTTGTAATAGGAATAAAAGTGACACAATTTAAAAAAAAATTGTGTAAAAATAAAAAATAAAAGTTAAAATAAATAATAATAAAAAAAAAATTTAAATGCGCCCCGTCCCGCCGAGCTCGCGTGCAGAAGCGAACGCATACGTGAGTAGCGCCCGCATATGAAAACGGTGTTCAAACCACATATGTGAGGTATCGCCACGATCGGTAGAGCAAGATCAATAATTTTAGCCCTAGACCTCCTCTGTAACTCAAAACATGCAACCTGTAGATTTTTTTAAACGTCGCCTATGGAGGGTAAAAGTTTGTTGCCCTTCCACGAGCGGGCGCAATTTTGAAGCGTGACATGTAGGGTATCAATTTACTCGGTGGAACATTATCTTTCACAATATTAAAAAAAATTGGGCTAACTTTACCGTTGTCTTGTTTTGTAATTCAAAAAGTGTATTTTTTCCATAAAAAGTGCGCTTGTAAGATCGATGCGCAAATATGGTGTGACAGAAAGTATTGCAACAACCGCCATTTTATACTCTAGGGTGTTAGGAAAATAAAAATGTATAATGTTTGGGGGTTCTAAGTAATTTTCTAACAAAAAAAAAAATATTTTTAACTTGTAAACAACATATCTAAAAAAGAGGCCCGGTCCTTAAGTGGTTAAAGAAAAGTTAAAACTCCTGTCGGTTTATTTATTTTGCTGCCTTTGTACTCCCCTCATATACAGCTATCCCCAGAACAGATGTCCCAATGAAAGATTTCCCATCACCTCTTGTTCTGAGGGCAGCTATATAATATTTGGATTTTTTTCCCCACTTTCTTTCTTAGTGAAAATTGTCACTAGTAGAAATAGAGGGGTGAATCTCCCCAATGAGAACACAGACAGCAAAAAAAAAAAAAAAATTGACAGAGGGTCTAACCTTTCCCTGTCTGTGCAAAAATGTAAAAAAAAAGTTGCCTGGGGATAAACTTTAATAACTATTCAAAATAAGTAGACATTCAATTGATACAGAGCCTTATTTAATAAGGAGCAGAATACCAAATGCACATTCCCAAATAATCCTTCAAATGAAATTTTTTTTTTTTAAATTCATCTACAGATATCCAAAAAGTACGGTCCCGTCTGCACTGTTTACTTTGGTTCAAGGCCTACTATTGTTGTTACTGGCTATCAAGCCTTAAAGGAAGTGTTCACTGATTCTGGTGATGCTTTTCTGAATCGAGGAGCCATACCTACTTTTGACCGTCTCTTCAAGTATGAAGGTGAGGAGCAATACTTTTATTTAGAAGATACCTTCTGATTACATGTGAATGTTTTGCATTGAATCTTTCTTAGTTTATTTTACAAGTCTGTATGTATAAATTCCTGATGGAGCGATAATGCCCTCCTTATTTCTCCAAAATATGTATGTCAGCCCACGTTCATATCAGCGCGATTTGACAGGTCAAATCGCAGCCTATTGCCAGCAATGGCACTGTACCAATCCGAGCAACACCAACTTTGCCGCGCCGCACCAATTTCCAAAAGCAGTTCCTGCACTACTTTTGGCCACTTCGAGGGCAACCTCAATAGACATCTGTGCATGAACCTACACAAATATCTTTTAAGTAAGCCCCTCCCCCCCCCCCAAAGTTTGACTGAAATGCGACTTTGAAATCGTGCCAGTTCAGATGAAGGCACGCAATTTCAAAGCCGTGTTCAGTGTGAACAAGGGCTCAAAGACAAAAACATTTAAATTTAAACAAACTAGACCGGTGTTTTCTCAACTCCAGTCCTCAAGGCGCCCCAACAGGTCATGTTTTCAGGATTTCCCTAAGATGAAACGGCTGTGGTATTTACTAAGGCAGTGAAACTGATCAAATCACCTGTGAAAAATAATGGAAGACCTGCAAACATGACCTGTTTTGGCGCCTTGAGGACTGGAGTTGAGAAGCACTGAACTAGACTGAAAAACTCACTCTGAAAAAATACATTCTAGTTTACAGCTTAATTGTCAGAAATCAGACCCAAGTTGTATAGAAAGCAGCTAACTCTGGATAACCTATGAAGGAGGTTGTGGAACTTCTAGCATTATCATAAATAGTACTTAGCACAATCTGGAAAACCTCTTAATGGAATTATGTTGCAAATGCCCTGTCGTAAATAGTCTGAAGGACTGGGGTTAGTGATCTACACTACTGGCAAACAGAGAAACCACCCAGAGTTAATTTTAGGATTAAGTTCACCTGCTAGTGGCACTGTGGTGCTCTGGGCTGATTGCTGCAGTTCCAGTGTCCACCAGCAGATGTCTTTCAGAAGCCAGCAGGCTTTAATGATCAGTTCCACCTGTGTTCAGCTGCCAGGTGGCAATTTAAAGAGGAGTTCCACCTAGGGGGTCGGGTAAAAAAAAAAAAATTAAAAGTCAGCAGCTACAAATACTGCAGCTGCTGACTTTTAATTGGACACTTACCAGCTTCACAGCTTGGCACCCACTGCGCATGCACGAGTGGCGAGTCACTATTTTGATTGCCTCCTTCTTACCAGAGCCTTGTTCCTGTTATCCAGATCCGGATCCGGATCCTGATCCATCCTGCTGCCTTGCTCCCGCTCTTTGCCCTAGTACCCAGTTTTGTTTCCCCCCTTCCGTCCCCTGTATTCTCTGTTACCCTTGTCCTTATATTGTAATTATTTGTATATAGTCAGTTCTTAGGTTCATTAGTTATTTTGTCATTGGGGTTTGTCCTTATGTACTGTTTGCTGGGGTTGTTCGTGTTTGCTGAAGTTTCTTATGTTCATTGTTTTCTGTGTATGCTTGTTTGTGTGTTTTCACTTTGAATAAATCTCACCTAAAATATATATCTACATAGTTTGGTCTTAGTTTCCGTGCATAGCTATACAGTATGTATCTGGTCTCCTAGTTGCTGCCAAATCCTGACAGTTACAAAGCACTAGGGACAAAGGGAATGTGAAATGATTTGATACAGTACACTGTAATCTGTAAGATTACAGTGTACTGTATGTGTTATGTATTTTTCACTGTTTTGAATTTGCGGCCGGGCTCCGCCCCCATGCGTGGCGGCGCTTACAAGTAATGGAGCCTGACACAGTGATGAATCGGGCGGAGGACAAGGCTCGCGGACACAGCGGGAGGAAATTGCAGGATCCTGAGGACAAGGTAAGTAACTTTACCAGGATACTGCGATGTAATCCCGAGTGTGGCTTGGAGTTACTGCTAGGGCTGCAACTAACGATTATTTTCATAATCGATTAGTTGGCCGATTATTGTTTCAATTAATCGATTAATTGGTTAATAACCTTAAAAAGTAGTGTGGTGTATAATTTAGTTAATATGTAAAGTTTAAAAAAAGGCAATTTATTCCTAAATATCTTTATATGCAGGGGCAAATATAAATCACCAACTATATGGTTAGGGAGTAAAATCTTTAATCCACTCTGAGACAGAAGAGATATGCTCTATATACTATTCGAGGTTGAATCTGGTAAATATCATCAGACTCAGATCAAATTTTTTTATTTAAAGAAGAAAAAAATTCTAGACTGTTTTGCAGATTTTCAAACAGAACTGTAATATGACATGCTTTTCTGCAGCTTCTCCATTGAAGTATATTGAACCAAAAAAAGCACAGTTTTGCCTTGAAAAAGGTCCTTGACCCTTTCCAAATACACAGCAGCTGAAAAAAGCATAGATGTGAACATTAAATGAACTCTAGTGCATGTCTGCAAAAAGCACCAAAAAACACATGGGTGGGAACCAGGCCTAAGACATTTAGTAACATAATGGAGTTAAAAAAAAATAAAAAATTAGCCCTTTGTTTTTTTATTGTGCAACAGTAAAAGTAATATTTACAGTAGATTATTTGCTCTTTTTGTACTATGTAGGGCTAATTTTAGCTTTTTTAACCCCATTATGTTACTGGCCGATTAATTGATAATGAAAATAATCATCGATTAATTTCATAATCGATTAGTTGTCGATTAATCGATTAGTTGTTTCGGCCCTAGTTACTGCTTTTGGTAATGAAAAGTCACTCCGAGCCACACTCGGGAATACTGTCGGGGAAGTTAAGGGACTGTCTGCTAAAGTATAAAAAAAACACTTCAGCACTCCTACATCATAACCTCAACTCTTTTGATTGGGTGGGGATTGGCTTAGCGAGCCCCTCTGGAGGCAAACAAAAAGCTGATGCTGCAACTCTTGATTTCTATTGGAACTATGCAGGAATTTTAAAATCTTTGCATGAGGACAATTTATACATTTATTTTTTACACATGTCAAATTTTGCATTTTTTGCTAGTAAATAAATTAGAACTCCCAGATATTATTCAGTATCTCACAAAAGTGAGTGCACCCCTCACATTTTTGTGACACTTTGCTACAATGCGATTGAATCGCATCCGATTTGCATAACATGTGAACCAAATTGCTTTCAATGGAACCGGTTCACATATGTCAAGGGCGGCTGCAGTCTGTTTTTAAAAAGATTCCTGTGCATTTTTTAGTCCAGTTCAGGTGCGATTTCAAGTAAAAATTCACACCTGAATTTCACCTGAACCAGTGAACAAAACAGTACCAGACACCTTTTAAAAACCATGCTGAAACCATGGCTGTAAATATTTTAATATATCTTTAATATATTTCTTCATGTGACAACACTGAAGAAATGACACTTTGCTACAATGTAAAGTAGTGTGTTTACAGTTTGTATAACAGTGTAAATTTGCTGTCCCCTCAAAATAACTCAACACACAGCCATTAATGTCTAAACCGCTGGCAACAAAAGTGAGTACACCCCTAAGTAAAAATGTCCAAATTGGGCCCAAAGTGTCAATATTTTGTGTGGCCACCATTATTTTCCAGCACTGCCTTAACCCTCTTGTGCATGGAGTTCACCAGAGCTTCACAGGTTGCCACTGGAGTCCTCTTCCACTCCTCCATGACGACATCACAGAGCTGGTGGATGTTAGAGACCTTGCGCTCCTCCACCTTCCGTTCGAGGATGCCCCACAGATGCTCAATAGGGTTTAGGTCTGGAGACATGCTTGACCAGTCCATCACCTTTACCCTCAGCTTCTTTAGCAAGTCAGTGATCATCTTGGAGGTGTATAACGGTGGCCACACAAAATATTGACACTTTGGGCCCAATGTGGACATTTTCACTTAGGGGTGTACTCACTTTTCCTGCCAGCGGTTTAGACATTATGGCTGTGTGTTGAGTTATTTTGAGGGGACAGCCACACTGTTATACAAGCTGTACACTCACTACTTTACATTGTAGAAAAGTGTCATTTCTTCAGTGTTGTCACATAAAAAGATATAATAAAATATTTACAAAAATGTGAGGGGTGTACCCACTTTTGTGAGAGACTGTATATCTTCTGGAAGTAGACGCTCTGTAGAATAAAATGGTGGCAGTTGCAGTTTTTTCCTTGTCAAAAGAAGTTTATTGAGTATACAATGTTATAAAGATACATAAAGTAAGTTTACAAGGATCTATAAAGTAAGCTCATTGTTTTACAGTAGGGTTTATAAAGGTAAATATCATGAAATTTCAAATATTAAACATTGGGTTCACGTAAACCTAAATTAAAGATATGTATATCATTTCCTTAGTTACTTTTGTAGGTATTTAAATGATTTATACCTACTATACATATTGTTTACAAGTAGAGTGTATATAGGTCAAATAAATTCTGATAATGAGCTTTAATCGTAAGGTGGAGAAAAGGAAAGAGAAAGAAGAAAAAGGGTAGAAAGGCAGAGGTATGGTCCACAAGGTTGTCCCGCTCGTCAGTTTATTATTCTTTTTAGTTCTCTTTGAAGCCTTAGAATGGGTGTCTCTGTAAGTCATTTAATCTGTTACCATGGCAACAGGACAGAGTCATTGAAGTTTGACAGGAACTGTTGTTTTATCCAAGGATGCCAAAGTTTTTCAAATTTTGGAATTTGATTTTGATCGATGGCTACCATCTTAGCATGGGACATTGTATTATTCATTCTGTGAATTGTTTCTGCTAGTACCAATGTAGGAGATTTCCATGCCTTGGCCACTGTTTGTTTTGCAGCCGTTATTAGTTGGATCATAAGTTTGAATTGAGAGAGTGTTAACCATTCCGGTTTTAGATTAAGTAAAGTTAAATATGGATCTGGTTGTATTATTTTTTTAAATATTTTAGATGCAATCACGAAGACTTCCTTCCAGAAGGTTTGGATTACTGGGCACGTCCACCATATATGTAAATATGTGCCTATTTCTGGGCATCCTCGAAAACAAAGAGTTGAGGTATTAGGTGAATATTTTGCCACTCTAGCGGGTACAAGGTACCAGCGAGTTAGGACTTTATAATTTGTCTCCAGTGCTAAGATGTTGGGTGAAGATGACTTAGATGTGAGCCATATGTTAGACCAGTCCGTGTCTTCTAAAGTTCGTCCCAGGTCCTCCTCCCACCTCTGAACGTAAGAGGGTCTATTAAGATTTACTACTCCATAAAATTGATTATAAAGTGATGAAATTGTACCTTTAGCAAATGGATCTTTTGTACAGATTGATTCAAAAATGGATAATTGGGATAATGGTGTATCCCCCTTTAGGAATGGTGTATAGAAATTTTTGAATTGGAGATATCTAAATATCTCAGAGTTTGGTAGATCATATTTTTCTCTAAGTGATGGGAATGAAAGGAATGATTTAGATGCTATGAAGTCATTTAGTGTCTGAATGCCTGATGTTGTCCAAGCTTTAAAAGAATTTGGGTAGATCCATGCCGGATAAAAGGCCGGATTTCTGATAAAAGAAAGGAGAGGATTGTGTGGAGATTGTAACTGATATTTGGTTTTTAGTTTATCCCAGAGAGATAAGAAGTGTTTAGTTATGGGATTATGAATTTTAAAGCGGTCTTTAGGATCAAGCCATAATAAATTTGATATTAATAGAGGGTCATTTTCTGAAGCCTCTATAAATATCCATAATGGGATTTCCTGTTTTGCATGGTATTTGGACAGACTGGCCAAATGTGCTGCTCTGTAGTAGTTAGTAAAATTAGGGTATCCCAGGCCTCCTTTATTTTTGGGAAGATGTAGTGTGTGTATAGGTATACGTGGTTTAGAAGAGCCCCATATAAACGAAGTTGCTCTTTTTTGTACTATTCTCAAAAAATAGGAAGGAATTGGAATAGGGAGGACTCTGAATAGATAAAGCAATTTGGGTAGAATAGTCATTTTGATTGCATTAATCTTCCCTATCCAGGATAAAGGAAGTTGCGACCATTGTTTTATTAGATTTGTGATCTGTCTTAATACAGGAGGATAATTGGTTGAGAATAAGTCAGAATGAGATGCTGTTAAATGAATTCCAAGATATGGGATTGATTTTTCTGCCCATGTGAATGGGAGTGCAGCCCTAGCTGGGATCAATTCCATGTTTGTGAGTGAAATATTAAGCACTAGGCATTTCTTAGGATTAATCATAAGGCCGGATAGGGCTGCAAATCCATCAAGAGCTGGTATTAAGTTAGGACCAGAGACCTGTGGTGATGATAGAAAAAGTAATATATCGTCTGCAAATATACATAATTTGTGTGTAATACCTCCTACTTCAATGCCAGTTATAGTTTGGTTTGTTCTGATGTATTGGGCCATGGGTTCGAGTATAAGGGCAAATAATAAGGGAGATAATGGGCAACCGGGTACCTCTTTCGATATTAAAGGCTTCAGATTTGTATCCAGCATATTTTATATAGGCTTTGGGTTTATTATATAATGCTTTGATCCATGTTAAAAAGTGGGGTCCAAAACCCCATTTTTGTAATGAATATTGCATATATTGCCAGGATACTGTGTCAAATGCCCTCTTAATATCGAGAGATAGAAAACATAAAGGGATTTTCCGTTTTTTAGCAATATGTGCCAATAACACTGCCCTGCGTATATTATCGCCTGCCTGTCTATTTGGCATGAAGCCTACTTGATCTCTATGTATTAACTTTCCTATAATGCTATTGAGGCGTTTTGCTATTATTTTTGCTAATAATTTAATATCGAGGTTTAACAGAGAGATAGGCCGATAATTCACACAGGAAGTATCATCAGAAAGGGGTTTTGGGATCATACAAACAATTGCCATTAGTGTTTCTTGCCGAAAAGAATGTCCATCTAGAAGTTTGTTAAAAGTTTCAGTGAGAATGGGAGAGAGTATTTCTGAGAATGTTTTATAGTATAAAGCCGAGTAGCCGTCTGGGCCTGGTCTTTTGTTAAGTTTTAAGTCTTTTATGGCGTTAGCAACTTCATCTATAGTTATAGGCTCATCCAAACTGCTTTTTTGATTCTGAGATAACTCAGGTAAGGTTATTTTTGAGAAGAAGGATTCAGCCTCTGTAGGATTAAATTCATTGTTTGTCTTGTATAAAGTTGCGAGATGTGAGTGAAATTTATGGACTATTTTAACTGGATTACAAGTGTAAACATTTTTTGATAATTTCAAACGTATTGGTTTGAAAGATTTGTTAGTTGAATTTAATGCCCGAGCCAAATATGTACCTGGTTTGTTTGTATTCATGTAGAAATTGTGTTTGGAGCGTTTGAGGGATTTATCAACTGACTCAGTGAGAAATAGATCGTATTCCAATCTAGATTTTTCCAGATGAGATTTTGTACTCTGAGATGGATTATCTTGAAATGATATGTAGGCTGCATTAAAATTGAGTTCTAGTTTTTTTGCTAGATTTTTGCGTTCCCGTTTAAATAGTGCCATTTGTCTTTGTATTGTACCACGCAAGACAGGCTTATGAGCTTCCCACAGTGTTATTGGGGAGATGTCTGTTGTATTATTAATTGATATGTATTCCTTTAAAGCTTGTTCAATGGCCATCTGATGTAGTGGGTGTTTGAGCATTATGTCCGGTAAGTACCACGTTGGGTCATGCGCTTTTGGTATGGCTGAGGCTATAGTAGTGTATACTGCATTATGGTCAGACCACGGAATCGGAACTATATCTGATGCAATAATTTCTGGTATCCTTCCTATTGTTAGAAAAATATGATCTATTCTGGTGAAGGTTTGATGAGGGTGCGAGAAATAAGTGAATTTCTTTTTCATTGGGTTACTTTCTCTCCATGAATCTACCAGATTGTATTTGGAAAGAAGTTAAGAAAAAGGTAATCTAGAGGTTATTTTGGATGGTGTAAAAGGTGATTTATCTAGAAATGGGAGGAGGACCTGGTTCGAATCCCCACACATTATCACTGTTCCTATTTTGTGTGTATTAATCACTTGTAATATATGTGAGAGGAATGGTGTAGGTTGTTTGTTAGGAGCGTAGTAGGAAATCACCGTGATTGCTGTATCCATTATATAACCCATGAGTATCAGGTATCTACCTTCTGGGTCTTTAATTTCTGATGATAAGGTGAATGGTGTGGATCGGTGAAATGCAATTAGAGTTCCCCTTTGCTTGGTACAGGCAGAAGCCGTGTAAATTTGTTGATAAAAAGGAGAAATATATTTTGGAGTAGAATCTTTGGTGAAGTGTGTTTCTTGGAGGCATACTATGTGAGCCTTCTTGTTATGGAAAGTACGGAAGGCTTTGGTCCTTTTTTGAGGGACATTTATTCCCTGAACATTCAGGGAAAGTATATTCAGTGGTGCCATGGCAATAGATCAAATAGTTTTGACTTACTTTTTGTTATGCAGAGCTGACTGCGCAGATCAACCTGTGTGGACTGAAGAGATGAATAGATAGAAAAGAAACCAGTGAATTCTGGAGTAAAGAGTAAACAAAAAACATATGAGATTAGATGATACATTGTATAAATTATTTTTTGCAAGTAATCACAATTTACCCGTGAAAGAGAATAAATTTCTCTCTCAGGGGAATAAGTGCCTTCGTCACACTCCCACATAATATGGTTGGGAGAATGAGGAGGGCTAATGGGGGTACACGGATCTTCCGCTTACAGGAGAGAAGTGCTATGTCAAAAGACATCAAAATGATGTTTCATTAATTGGAGTGCAGAATATAGTTTTTGTTGAAATTATTTATTCCAGGGTGGTTGTATATGGTTAGTCTTGCCCTAGGCTAAATAATTCAGTTAGAAAGGTACTGTTAATAACTTTGGTATTGATGAAGATAGTTTGAATTATTTTGGGATTTTAACCCTTTTAGAGTAAACAATTACATATTTTATTCATATGTAACTGTTTAGATATGTTAACTCATAAAATTGAGGTTACACTGCCTCAGATCAGAATAAACAAAAACATAACTCTAGGAACTAGTTAGGCAATAATATATCCGTTTCAAGAAAAGAAAGAAAAAGCTTCCATTACTTCTGGATTATTGAACATATTTGTCCTAAAAAGTAATAAATCTATTGTTATTACCTGATAATATATAACTGAACAAGAATTTCCTTATTTCACTTATATATTCTAAGGCTATATGAATCAGAAGTAATTAGAAGTATAACTGGAATGTAACATGATCCCACACAGTGTGTGACTATCAGAATGCAGTTACATTCAGTTATAAATATAGGTTTTTTATAGAGAACCATCTCTTAGTATAATAAATGAAGAGATATCAGGAATTAGGATGTCAGTCCATTGAATCTTCTTGGTCCATGGATGATGTGGCATAACGGCCTCTTTTGTGAGAATGATGATTCCCATTTTGTTCTGAAATTTTCTGGGTGCTGCCTGAAGGTGAAGATGATGCCATTCTTCTGCGTGTGGGAGTGTTGCTGCTTGTGGGTTCTCTCAGATTTAATTTTAAAAGGGTTTGTTGTAGTTCATCTGCTGATCTGCTTCTGTAAATTGTACCTTGGTAGTTAAATCTGACTGAAAAGGGGAAGCCCCATTGATACATAATGTTGTGGCGTTGCAGTTCCATTAGTTGGGGTTTCATGGATCGTCTTTTAGTAATAGTAAGTTGGGATAGGTCAGCAAAAATTTGATAATTGTGTCCTTGAAAATTAAGTTCCTTTTTTTCTCTTGCAGCAATTAGTATTTGTTCTTTCGTTCTGTAATAATGAAATTTTGTGATTATATCACGTGGGGGTCCATCTTTCTTTTTTCCTGTGAGGGCTCTGTGTACTCTGTCCAGTTCTAAACGTTCAATAGGGATATCTGGCTTTAGTTCTTGTAATAGAGCAGTAATAGTAGATTGCAGGTCTGTCACAGTTTCAGGTATTCCCCTTATGCGCAAGTTTGAACGTCTGGCTCTATTTTCGTAATCTTCGAGCTTAGTTTGAAGTATTAAATTCTCTTTTTTTAATTGTTCCAATTCTGTTATATTTTCTTGGGTTGTAATTTCAATTTCATCCATTTTTATTTCTAAGGCTGCGGTGCGGTTTCCCAGCTCTCTTATTTCTTTGGTTAGGCTTTTTGTTATTTGGTCTGAGGTTTGTTTTAAAGCCTTATGAAGCATCTTTTCAAATTGTAATAATATTACTGGGGATACTGAGGAGGCTTGTGGAGAAGTTTGTGAGAGGATTTGTTCTGTATCTGACTCAAATGGAGAGTCTTGCTGTGACATTTTCTGTCTGTGAGAGCGCCCTGATGCTGTATCTTGTGAGGTGACTGGAGCTGCTTCAGCTGCAGTGAGTGCCTGTGAGCTCTTTGTGAGGTGATTTTTATTTCTGCCACGGTTTCCTCCCAATACCATATTTCCTGCCCAAACTTTCACAGTTTGTTCCCTGGGGCAAAAAGGTTCAAATGGATACCTTTTGAGCCTGCAGGCTCCGCTTTGTCCTTCTCTTCTCTCCTCAGCGGTGTGGAGCTCTAACAATGCATGTCTGCTCCGCTAGGCTCCGCCTCCTGCTCCCCCGGCAGTTGCAGTTTTTTATGTCACATATGTTTTCTTCAGATTGTAAGAAAATACAGGATTTTAAAAGTGCATATAAGATAATCAATCCAAGACTTTATCTTGAAAAGATAAAAACATTACAATTTTATTAATATATAAACCTTTAAAATAATAAAAACATTGTGCATATCACATGTTCTCTTTGGTCGTTATTTCATAGCAGTAACAATGATAAAATGTTTTGCCCAGATAGGTTTCTTCAGGAGAATGTAGATTTCAGACTACATTTTAATTAATAAAACAGTAACAGACACACATCAAAATGACTTTATACCAGTAAACATTACTGGCTAGGACTCCTTAACACTACCCATGATTATTAACAACATTGAACACATGGTTGTATTGTTCTAGTGTCTGAAATAAGTCCTTTTAAATGGTCGAAGAAGCCTTAACCAACAATGTAAAAATGTTTACAGGTATAATGTTATTTTGATGTGTGTCTGTTACTGTTTTATTAATTATTAATTTGTATATAGCCTCATACAGTTAGCGGTATTTACCCTGAAGAAGTCTATCTTGGCGAAACATGTTGGGGAACTACATAGGGCTGGGAGATTTTCTATAAAAAAATCTACGATTTTCTTAAGAACTCGATTCACGATTCGAATCGAGTTTTTTTTTTTTGGACACTGCACAGTCCTGAGGAGCTGCGGGCAGGAGTTTTTTAGGCGATGCCGCGGCTTCGGCCTAGCCCACGGCGTCTGGCCTCGGGGACTAGGTCAAAGCCCGCGCCCTTACCTAAACTCCTGCCCGCAGCTTCTCAGGACCGGCGCGGTGAAAAAAAAAAATCTAAAAAAATAGATTTGCTTAAATTTTGAATCGATTTGACCTCTCAACTCGATTCAAGATTTAAATCGATTTTTTTTCCCAGCCCTAGAACTACATCATTGTTATTGCTAGGAAACGATGACTAAAGAGACTATGTGATATGACCAATGTTTTTAATAATATTTTAACGTTTGCAAAAGTATTCACCCCCCTTGGCATTTTTCGTGTTTTGTTGCCTCACAACCTGGAATTAACATGGATTGTTTGAGGATTTGCATCATTTAATTTACAGAACATGCCCACAACTTTGAAGATTTTTTTTTTTTTTTTAATTGTGAAGCAAACAACAAATAGGACAAAATAACAGAAAAAGTCAATGTGCATAACTATTCACCCCCCTAAAATAAATACTTTGTAGAGCCACCTTTTGCAGCTATCACAGCTCCAAGTCGCTTTGGATAAGTCTCTATGAGCTTACCACATCTTACCACTGGGATTTTTGCCCATTCCTCCTTACAAAACTGCTCCAGGTCCTTCAAGTTGGATGCTTTGCGCTTGCGAACAGCAATCTTTAAGTCTGACCACAGATTTTCAATTGGATTGAGGTCTGGGCTTTGACTAGGCCATTCCAACACATTTACATGTTTCCCCTTAAACCACTCAAGTGTTGCTTTAGCAGTGTGTTTGGGGTCATTGTCCTGCTGGAAGGTGAACCTCTGTCCTAGCCTCAAATCACACACAGAGTGGTACAGGTTTTGCTCAAGAATATCCCTGTATTTAGCACCATCCATCTTTCCCTCAACTCTGACCAGTTTCCCAGTCCCGACTGCTGAAAAACATCCCCACCGCATGATGCTGCCACCACCATGTTTCACTGTGGGGATGGTGTTCTTTGGGTGATGTGATGTGTTGGGTTTGCGCCAGACATAGCATTTTCTTTGATTGCCAAAAAGTTCATCAGACCAGAGCACCTTCCTCCATACATTTTAGGAGTCTCCCACATGCCTTTTCGCAAACTCAAAACGTGCCGTTTTGTTTTTTGCTGAAAGTAATGACTTTCTTCTGGCCACTCTGCCATAAAGCCCTACTCTATGGAGCGTACGTCTTATTATCGTCCTATGTACAGATACTCCAGTCTCTGCTGTGGAACTCTGCAACTCCTCCAGGGTCACCTTAGGTCTCTGTGCTGCCTTTCTGCTTTCTGATTAATGCCCTCCTTGCCCGGTGCATGAGTTTTGGTGTGCGGCTGTCTCTTGGCGGGTTTGCTGTTGTGCCGTGTTTTTCCATTTGGTTATGATAGATTTGATGGTTCTCCTAGGAATCATCAAAAATTTGGATATTTTTTTATAACCTAACTCTGACTTGTACTTCTCAACAACATTGTCCCTTACTTGTTTGGAGAGTTCCTTGGTCTTCATGGCTGTATTTGGTTAGTGGTGCCTCTTTCTTAGGTGTTGCAGCCTCTGGGGCCTTTCAAAAGGTGTGTATATGTAATGACAGATCATGTGACACTTAGATTGCACACAGGTGGACATCATTTCACTAATTATGTGACTTCTGAAGGTAATTGGTTGCACCAGAGCTTTTTATGGGCTTCATAACAAAGGGGGTGAATACATTTGCACATGCCAATTATCAGTTTTTTATTTCTGAAAAATAGTTTTATGTATATATTTTTCTAATTTTACTAACTAACTTAGACTATTGTGTTCTGATCCATCACATATAATTCAGATTAAAAAAACATTTAACTGAAGGCTGTAATGTAACAAAATAGGTAAAAAGCCAAGGGGGGGGGGGGGGTGTGAATATTTTTGCAAGGCACTGTATATTGACAAAATTGTAATGTTTTTATGTTTAAAAAAAAAAAAGTCTTGGACTGATTGTCTCATATTTTCTTACAATCTAAAGAAAAAAATTGCACAGGTGTTTATCAAATGCATATTTTTTGAAAAAAATACAATAAAATGAATTTGAGTGCAGGCAAAAGCAAATATAATATCCACTTTTTGATAAAATATTAAAGATGGGGTTGTGTAAAATAAATAGATACCAAACATGTTAAGACCTAAAATTGCGTGCACCCACTAAATGGCGAAAAACGACAATACCTAAAATTGACTTTTACCGAAGCTTTACAAGTTATCAGTTTAGAGTTAACCATGAAGTATGGCCCTGGTTTTCTTGTTTCATCTCGCACAGTCACAGCGATTTCTCGCATGTGTGGTGCAGTTACTGATTACATACACGTGTGGGACCTAGGCACCTAGCAGTCACATGTATGCGTGGGAGGGACAGGGGTGCTTTTTAATCTTTTTAAGTTTTGTTTATTTTATCATAATTTCTTTACTTTTTTTTTTTTTACATGTTTTCATTTACCTTTATTGCTAACACAAGAGGGCTAACAAGCCTCTTATGTGATAGCATTGGACAGGTGACAGGAATCCTTCATGGAGACATTAGGGGTTTATTAGGGCATTATGAAGACAATAGGGGTTATGGAGACATTAGGGCCCCAATTTCTCTCCTGCCCTCCAATGCAGCTAATCAAGCACAGATTGTGCTTGATTAGCTGTTATACTGGCTCCAGCAGCTGAGGAATTAAAGCCATGAACCTGGATGTATATATATGATGCAGCGCTCGTGACAAATTAAAACAAATACATAAGTGTATTACCGCTGCTGTAGAAAAAAGTACTAATACTTAAATAAAAAAACAAACACATACAGCGCTGGCAAAAAATATATATAACCACACCGTAAATAAAATACTATATAGAAAGTGCTCTGTGCAATATTCCTATAATCATGAATCCATAAATAACATGAATAAAGTGCTAAATACGTAGGATATATAAATGGATATACAGTTAGTGCTAAACACAAACTAATTACTAATTAATAGATTACTATTTACTAATTTAGCACATGTATGGAGTGCCAAATAAATAGGATGTGAATAGATATGCAATTGGTGCTAAACACAAACCAATTACTATTGAAATGGTGAAAAACAATATAAATTATGTGCTAAAAGGATAAATGAAATTAATAATAGTGGTAAATAGTCCCAGATAAATGCCATCAGCTAAACTGCTACACAGGGCTCTTGGTGGTGGTCTCACTGGAGAGAAAACAGCATCTCTTCAACCTATGCTGACAGTCAATCCCCTGGTGTGCTGCAGTATGATGCCTCTGATGTAGATGCAATATGAATGGCTTATAATCGTAAAATCAAGCTATATACCAAACCAATATACCGGAGCTTAGACTCTACAAAAGGTATTTTGACGACATTTTTATAATTTGGGCAGGATCACCAGAATCTTTTTGTGAATTTCTAAAGAAAATTAGTGAAAATCCTTTTGGCATTTCTTTTTCTGAAAGTTTCAGCCACACAGAGATTAATTTTCTAGATCTCACTGTATTCAGAGAAGGTGACAAACTATGCACACGCACTTTCTTTAAGGATGTTGACAGGAATGGTTACATTCCGTTGACCAGCTGTCATCATCCGAGGTGGTTGAGGGGTATTCCAAAAAGCCAAATTCTTAGAGTCAGAAGAAACTGCAGCAAAGAAGATGATTACAATTCCCAAGCTAATGTTATTTTGGAACGTTTTCAAGCCAAGGGATACAAATTGGAAGATTTGGAACGAACCAAAAGGACAGTTGGTGAAATGGATAGGAAGGATTTATTTAAACCTAAAGTCAAAAAAGAAAATGATTATGGTA
Organism: Aquarana catesbeiana; assembly: GCF_042186555.1. Taxonomy (NCBI): domain Eukaryota; kingdom Metazoa; phylum Chordata; class Amphibia; order Anura; family Ranidae; genus Aquarana; species Aquarana catesbeiana. Next base: position 57,232,495 of record NC_133332.1, read on the forward strand.
TAGCATTCATGACTGGTTATAATAGACAATATCGTCGTTTTGAAAAAATTCTTAAAGAACATTGGCCTCTATTGTTGGAACACACTGATTTGAAGAAGATCCTACCTACCCAGCCCAAATTCATCTACACAAAGCCACCTACGCTTAGATTACAATTGGCACATAATGTGGTGAACCCACCCAGGAAGGTGTGTACCTTTTTGGATAAGATTGGGTTCTACAGCTGTGGAAGATGTATGATATATAGGACTTCAAAATTTCGTAGGAAAAAAATCACTCATTTCAGGTCGATATCCGAAGGAAGATCTTTTGAAATAAAAAAATTCATCACATGCAGTACCATGCATGTTACTTACCTACTGTCCTGTCCGTGTAGCTTACAGTATGTGGGGAGGACCACTAGACAGTTAGGAGTTAGACTTAGAGAACATGTTAATAGAATTAAGAAAGGATACAAACATCATGGTCTCTCAAACCATTTTAGGCTATTCCATAATAGGGACCCTAGTCTAATAACCATTTGTGGAATTGATAGAGTCGAGGACCACTGGCGAGGCTCTGATCTTAAGAGAGCCATTTCCCAGAATGAAACTCAATGGATCCATAGGCTTCGTACCTTGCATCCCTATGGGCTCAACATTGAGCTGGATCTTAATTGTTTCTTATCCAACTGGTAATATTTTTCTAGATTCTAATTGGTTCTATCTAACTGGGTATATCCAATTTCTTTATAGTTCGTTACCAAATGTTGATGTATTCTGATTATATTTTTATATATTTTTTCATATTTTATTGTTGGGTGGAGTATATTTCAGATTGGGGGGTAGAAGAGAGTAAGCCATACTTATCCCCTCCTAATATGTTGTTGCATTTATATGCATTATATAATTTTAAAATTCTTTTATTTATTTTTTTCAGATTAGGAGAAGATGGTATTTAGTAAATCTTCATGTTTTTCAGATTGGCGTCCTTCTGATATTTGCACATGTGTATTTTGGGATATTTTTCTATTTTTATTTTTATTATTTTTACATTTTATATTTTTTTTATTTTTTATTTTTATTTTTCATTATTTTTATTTCATTTTTTATTTCAATTTCCCATATTCCTATCAAAATAATACGCTCGTATGTTTAACTAGACAAATTATGTTAATGATGTGATACCTATTATCCATGCGAGATTTAGTTGTCTATGTATTTTAAGTTTTTTTATATATATTAATTGAATGTCGTGTCTATATATTTCTAGCAATAAAGTTTTTTTTGGTGTTGCAACAGGATATGATGAATCAGGACAAATGGTGGTGATATACTCCCACTAGCCTTGATTGGCTGTCACTTTTTTCATTTCCTTGTTGGGAGGAGTCCACACACCTTATATATGGGCTGGATGTTATGTCTTTGATGATGCCCTGGAAGAGGGGCGAAATGCGTCGACGAAACATCCAGCTCACGCTTAACCAGTGACGCTTCTTCCTGTTCCCGTGGAACGCACGCCTACAGCGGCGATCGCGGAAGTTTTTCTGACATGCCTGATTGCAACCATGTATCTTGTGAGTAGCGCTATGATGCGCAAGTGATTTTTTTTCTCCGCAATACTTCACTATATTGCTTTTTCTTGTCTTTTTGGGTCTGATTCGATGGTTGACACCTACAAGTATGACCTATTTGCTACGATTATAAGCCATTCATATTGCATCTACATCAGAGGCATCATACTGCAGCACACCAGGGGATTGACTGTCAGCATAGGTTGAAGAGATGCTGTTTTCTCTCCAGTGAGACCGCCACCAAGAGCCCTGTGTAGCAGTTTAGCTGATGGCATTTATCTGGGACTATTTACCACTATTATTAATTTCATTTATCCTTTTAGCACATAATTTATATTGTTTTTCACCATTTCAATAGTAATTGGTTTGTGTTTAGCACCAATTGCATATCTATTCACATCCTATTTATTTGGCACTCCATACATGTGCTAAATTAGTAAATAGTAATCTATTAATTAGTAATTGGCTCGTGTTTAGCACTAACTGTATATCCATTTATATCCTACGTTTTTAGCACTTTATTCATGTTATTTATGGATTCATGATGATTATAGGAATATTGCACAGAGCACTTTCTATATAGTATTTTATTTACGGTGTGGTTATATATATTTTTTTGCCAGCGCTGTATGTGTTTGTTTTTTTATGAACCTGGATGTGCCATAATTCACGTTGCTTCTGAGTTCATTGATGTTCATTAATTGCTGTAATTTTTGCCTGGATCTCCTGCCTGTTTTTATGAAGATGTGTATTGGGCTTTGTAGCTGGAAGTCTGCTTCTGTCTAGACCAGTGTTTCTCAACTCCAGTCCTCAAGGCGCCCCCAACAGGTCATGTTTTCAGGCTCTCCATTATTTTGCACAGGTGATTTGATCAGTTTCACTGCCTTAGTAATTACCACAGCCGTTTCATCTGAGGGAAATCCTGAAAACATGACCTGTTGGGGCGCCTTGAGGACTGGAGCTGAGAAACACTGGTCTAGACCAGTGATGGCGAACCTTGGCACCCCAAATGTTTTGGAACTACATTTCCCATGATGCTACACTTCGGAGTGCCTTAGCATTATGGGGAATGTAGTTTCAAAACATCTGGGGTGCCAAGGTTCGCCAACACTGGTCTAGATAGAGGAACTGTGGGGTGACTTTGTACATGTACTACAATTTATTGTTCTGTCTTTATATGATGCTTCCTTTCATAAATACATGGATTTTGAAAAGCTAAGGATTTGAAGTGCTGCTTATTTTTGTTTAGAATAAATTTAACAGCAGCCTGGAGTGGAGCTTTAAAGCCCCAGCATCAACATGATAGTCAGGAAACTGGCATTTTCAGAAGAAGAAGCGCAGAAGTTGATATATTTCTTTTAAAATAGGACCATTTTTACTGATAATGGTCCTAACACATTTTTATTGGTATTATGTCATTGTTGTTTAGGCTTATCATTCACTAATGGAGATGAATGGAGACAGCTGAGACAGTTTACCCTCCATACTCTTAAAGATTTTGGAATGGGCAAGAAAAGTTTTGAAGACCCCATTCTGGAGGAAGCACATCATGTTGTGGAACACTTCAGAAATTTAAATGGTAAGCATAAAATACCCTTCCTGCCCCTTCACTTTTTCATTGTTCTGTATCCAGATATGACAACAACAGTGTTTTATCAAAATGTTTTATAAATGACATAGAGCAGGGGCGTCATCCTCAATTTCATTGCGATCTGTATCAGCTTTATGGTTGCCCTCAAAGGACCGGTTATATCTGTATATCTGTAAGACTAGATATCCAGAGTACCTCACCTCCCCCACTTACATCAAATTTCAAGAGTCCCCAACCATCGGAAGTCAAGACTCCCCCACCCTCCCTTACATCACAATGCACACCCTTTACCTCGTGCTGCTACTGGGAAGAAGCTGAGAGCGAAGCTGGGAAGCAGAAGGTGCGGGGTCTAGAGGAGGAACTAGGTGAGGGCTGGAATCAGCTGAATGCTGAGACCAGGGGAGGTGCAGATGAGAGGGTGCTGCAGCTGACCATAGGCGCAGGATCTATAGGAGAAGTTCTGGACTCCTCTCTGCTGCTGACTGCTGAGACAAGGTGGAGGCAGAGACAAGCCAGCTGCCAAGTTAGGGCAAAGTGACGTGTTCTCTTAAAAGCTCACTCACTGACCTACTACTAATGGCTCCTGCTGCTGCATCTCAGCCAATCAGGAGATAGAGACCAGGGGGAGCCTCAGCTCTCGTGCACATTGCTGGCTCGAGATCGGGCTTAGTAGGTAAGTAGGGGGGGGGGGGGGTTGAGGGGGCTGCTGTACACTGAAGGCTTTTTAACTTCATGCATGGAATGCATGAAGGTAAAAAACCTTCAGCCTTTGCAACCACTTTAAGTTAGTAACTGGAGTCCACAGAAGTGAACACTTCAGACCCACGCTTTAAATGCTCCTTCTAAAGCCTGAAAATGAATATGCTGTTAGCTGTCATGAATTATGGAAGGATGTTTGTTAAGGTTCTCATTTATTCAGGCCATGGTATAGCTCGTACTATTTAGGTACATTCAACTGGACTTGTTCTGTAATGTTGAAGATGTTTTGTAGCTCATCAATCCACTTGTTCGGTTCCAGTGCACGTCAGGACAATAAACATTTGTACATCCAATGGTGATTGGATTGAGCTGTTGATATAAATGCTGGGATATAATCCTGAACACATTGGAACTGAAGAAATGGCATGGTAAACTATGAAACATCTTCAACATAGTCCAGAACAAGTCCAGTTAAATGTGACTACTATGAGTTGCTGGAGGAGGATATTACTGAATCTGGTCTTGTATGTACATGCTGAGCTCTACCATTTACCACCCAGAGCAAGTCTGTATACCAGGGGTGTCCAAACTTTTTTCAAAGAGGCCCAGATTGAATGAAGTTTACATGCGTGAGGGCTGACCAATTTGCTTAATATTCTTTGAACCATTAAAATTAAATGTAAATTAACTAATACACTGCCCAACAAGAATGACCTTGCCTTTGTGTGGTGAAGGGTCTAAGGATGAGTTTGGGCTTATTATTTGTATATACCATATTTATCGTTGTATAACACGCACCTTCACTTTAAGAGGGAAGTTTCAGGAAAAAAATTAAGTTTTAAATAAAGAACTGTGAAGCAAAATATGGGTCAGTGCCCATGAATGCAGCCTCACCATTGCCATGAGAGCAACCTCACCATTGCCATGAATACAGCCTCACCATTGCTCTGAATGCAGCCCATTCATTGCCATGAATGCAGCCTCGCCATTGCCATGAATGCAGCCTCGCCATTGCCATGAATGCAGCCTAACAAGTACCTGAATGCAGCATCACCATTGCCATGAATTCAGCCTCTGAATGCAGCCTCACCATTGCCATGAATGCAGCCTCACAAGTGCCATGAATGCAGCCTCACAAGTGCCATGAATGCAGCCTCTGAATGCAGCCTTACCATTGCCATGAATGCAGCCCCACCATTGACATGAATTCAGCCTCTGAATGCAGCTTTACCATTGCCATGAATGCAGCCTCACCAGTGCCATGAATGCAGCTTTACCAGTGCCATGAATGCAGCCTCACCATTGCCTTGAATGCAACCTTACCATTGCCATGAATGCAGCCTCACCATTGCCATGAATGCAGCCTCACCAGTGCCATAAATGCAGCCTCACCATTGCCATGAATGCAGCCTCACCATTGTTATGAATGCAGCTTCACCATTGCCATGAATACAGCCTCACCATTACCATGAATGCAGCCTCTGAATGTAGCCCATTTATTGCCATGAATGCAGCCTCACCATTGCCTGAATGCAGCCTCTGAATGCAGCCTCACCATTGCCATAAATGCAGCCTCACCATTGCCATGAATGCAGCCTCACAAGTGCCATGAATTCAGCCTCTGAATGCAGCCTTACCATTGCCATGAATGCAGCCCCACCATTGCCATGAATTCAGCCTCTGAATGCAGCCCTACCATTGCCATGAATGCAGCCCCACCATTGCCATGAATTCAGCCTCTGAATGCAGTTTTACCATTGCCGTGAATGCAGCCTCACAAGTGCCATGAATGCAGCCTCACCAGTGCCATGAATACAGCCCCACCATTGCCATGAATTCAGCCTCTGAATGCAGCTTTACCATTGCCATGAATGCAGCCTCTGAATGCAGCTTTACCATTGCCGTGAATGCAGCCTCACAATGCCATAAATGCAGCCTCACCATTGCCATCAGTGCAGCCTGATCCATGCCCAACTACAGCCTTGGAGGGGACAGGGAGGAGGGTAGGACAAGCGCCAACAGATTACATAGAGGAGAATCTCCTGTTTACTCAGCGGCCTCTTTAATACAAAGTCCCGCCTCCTATGATAGACCGAACAGTCCTTCCAATGCCCACCCAGGAGATGGGACTTCCTATTACAGAGGCCGCCGAGTAAACAGGAGGTTGTCCTGTATGTAATGTGACGGCGCTCGTCCCGCCCCTTCCGAGGAACATAAATAAATACGGTATATATCTTTTGTGCCCCCCCCCCGAGGATTCGTTGGGGATTCGTTGGGGGCCACAAAAGATATATATATATATATATATATATATATATATATATATATATATCCAAATTACTCGTGTGGCCGTGTTTAACCGGAACATGGGCCGCAATTGACCCAAGGGCCGGACTTTGGACATGCCTGCTGTATAGCATCAAAGAACGTGTGTTTACTGAATGGATGTTTACAATTACACCACACATAAACCAAAATATCCTTGTACTTTTATGTATTTAGAGGAGCCATTTGAACCCAGCACCACTTTGATCTGTGCTTCCTCTAATGTCCTTGCTAATATATTATTGGGGACTCGTTATGACTACAATAACAAGAAATGGATGGAAATCCTACAGAAGTCACGTGAATCTTTTCATATTCTTTCATCTGTCTGGGGCCAGGTGAGGAAATTTATTATCAATGTTACTTTATGTCCAGAGATAAGGTCCATGGTATAAGCTTGACCATACACCAGTAGAATCTAGTTCAATCATTTTCATTATTACAATATTCGTTCAATTTTCTAATCATTGCTGGGGTCAAACTACTGTTAATTTTTGACCGTAGTTGCAAAAAATTTCAAAGGAGTAGGATGGAAATTTTTTCCTAAAGGAATGAAATTCTAACTATCAATGTGGTTGTAATGAAACCTATTTATTATTCCTGGAATCCCATTTAAATAGCAGATCTGGATGACACTTTAAGGGTTCTGATGAACAATTTTTCTAAAATGCCTATAAAAATCTAATAGTTAAATAGGCTATAGTGCATAGTCCTCCTCTCACAGTCTTGTGGGTACCCCCATGACACTCACATACAGCAGTCAGCACAGCAACAGCGGTCTCTAGGTAGGTGCACCAGTGGTCCTGAGAGCCCTATGCCAGCCCAGCCTGTCCTCTACACATGCAAAGCACCTCAAGCTGTGTTCCAGCAGTGCGGGCTTTCCCACAGTCCTACCAGGACTTGAGGTTCTACTCAGTCTTTTCCTGATGTAGCATGGACTACATCCCCCCATAAGTCTTTGTATCCTCATCTCTGAGTTCAGGGGGCAGGCTTTAATTTTCCTGGAATGCAGCTTCAGCTAGTCAGTGTAGGTGGGGTGCAGCGTGGTGCAGCGGCAATAATTCCCACTGTCAGGTGCAATGGAAAATAGTTCACCAGAGCAGGTATCAGCCGGACTGACGGTGTTAATCACTAGCCGACCTGCTCACGCAGATATACCGTGGCAGGTCGGCTCTCCTGCGCAAATCGCTGTGCCCGTATGGCGGCTTGCATGCTGCCGGCGGCACGCTTTCACTGCACGCTGCGGGAGCATGCCCGCGGGTTGTGTGGACTCAATGTCCGCTGGCGCCTTATACAGAGGCAGAATGGGGAACTGCCTTTGCAAACATGTCAGAGATCTACTGTTCGCACTGACCAAGAACAGTCACGCTAAAAATCGCAGATCGCCGCCATTACTAGAAAAAAAAAATACTAAAAATGCCATAAATCTATCCCCTATTTTGTAGATGCTATAACTTTTGCGCACACTAATAAATATACGCCTATTGCGATTTTTTTTTTTTTTTTACTAAAAATATGTAGAGGAATATATATCGGCCTAAACTGATAAAAAATACATTTTTTTTAAATATTTTTGGGATGTATTATATCAAAAAGTTAAAAAAAAAAAAAAATTTTTCTTTCAAAATTATCAGTCTTTGTTTATAGCGCAAAAAATAAAAACTGCAGAGATGATCAAATACCACCAAAAGAAAGCTCTATTTGTGGGGAAAAAAAGGACGTCAACTTTGTTTGGGTACAGCGTTGCACGACCGCGCAATTGTCAGTTAAAGCGACGCAGTGCCGTATAACAAAAAATGGCCTGGTCATTAAGGGGCAAATTCTTCCGGGGCTGAAGTGGTTAAGAGAGCAGAAATGCAGCCTAGGCGTCTTGTCCCCGAGGAGGATGCAGTACAAGAAGTTGCAACCCTACACTTTCCCTCCTCGTCAGGAACATTTCACTAATACTGTCCCTAACAGGCGAGGTGTCTGTCCCTACTCTACCAGCTCGCAAAATGCATGCCAAACCCAGTAGCCAGGGCCTTAAATAGGCTCTGCCTGACCCAAGATGTCTGCCAGGGTCACATGAGGTGGCAGCAGCCAATGGGATAGCTTCCCCAGTGACCTAGGAAACCATAGAGGAATCTTGTTCCTCTTGACTTGCTCTCTAACAAGCGTTGCTGTGGAAGAGCACCACCTGCAGTGAAGCAAGCAGACTGAATCTGCCTACAAGCGCTCCTGCTCTCTCCCCTTCAATCTAGTCCTTCAGCCTCATTACACCCAGGGAGAGAGTTATCACAGAACCATGAGTGGTCCTGTCAGAGCCTGGGGCCATGCAGCTGCAGCACAGAGAGGTGCTGCTGGCTGGGCTACAAAAGTTACATTGGGGGGAATGGCCTCCTACATGTGGTCCTGTGGAAAAACGGGTTTATGTGCTTTATTTGGAAATAGCTGTACTTCTAAAAATGTGTGTAATTACTTTATATTGCTATTTTTTCACATTTGGATAGAGTTGAGAAGGATTGGAACCCTTTCAGGTCTTCAGTAGATCTCCAAACTTAAGGGCCAGTTTACTGTCCTTCAGACTTTATGGGGGCAGGACTGTGATCATTGGGAGTAGAAAATGTCCCGATGTCAGTGGGGAAAAAATGCCCCATCGTTTATTTCAGTTGAAGTAATTGTGTCCCATCATTGGTGCCAGTGGGAAGATTTGTACTTCATCACTGGTGTAATTGGGAGGAATTGTACCCTATCATTTGTGTCACTGGGACGAAAATGTGCCCCATCGTTGGTGTCAGGAGAAATGTCGCCCCTTCATTGGTGTCCGTGGGGGGAATTATGCCCTATTGTTGGTGTCAGTGGATAAAATAGTGTCCCAAGGGCTTGATAAAAGCAAGCAAAGGGCTGCATCTGGCCCCCAGGCCGCAGTTTGTAGATAAATCTTTCCAGCATCAGACCCCAACCCCTTATTCATATCTGTGTATTCTGTAGCTTGAAGCTCAAAGATCCAAAAAGCTCAACAGCCAAAATCCCATGGTCTTAAAATGTGCTTATTCACATATGAGCTCTAAGGTGTTTGTAGCTGGTTGTCTGAAGCTCAGAAAGGTATATGAGCCAATTTTTTGGGAGTGCCTAAAAAATGCCTAAAAATAAACATGTTTCAAGTCCAAACAACCATCTCCTCCTCCTTAGGCCCCTTTCACACTTATACGACTTGTTCCACGATTTTGTACTGCAAAATCGTATGAAAAGTCATTCTCCATGATTTTCAATGACTACCATTCATATTGGCACGACTTTAAGTATGACTTTGTAAGCACAAGCCTGGTTCGCTGATCGGGAAAGGAAAACTTTTTTTTCCTTTCGCGATGAGTGACAGGCAGTGCTGACAGCTGTCTGTATGAATCAAAAAACGGCGTGGGTTCCCCCCCAGGGGCATACCAGGCCCTTAGGTCTGGTATGAATCTTAAGGGGAACCCCCTACGCCAAAAAATCGGCGTGGGGTCCCCCCCAAAATCCATACCAGACCCTTATCCGAGCACGCAGCCCGGCCGGTCAGGAATGGAGGTGGGGACGAGCGAGCACCCCCCCCCCCCCCTCCTGGACCGTACCAGGTGCATGCCCTCAACATGGGGGGGTGGGTGCTTTGGGGCATGGGGGGCGCCCTGCGGGGCCCCCCCACCCCAAAGCACCTTGTCCCCATGTTGATGAGGACAAGGGCCTCTTCCCGACAACCCTGGCCGTTGGTTGTCGAGGTCTGCGGGCAGGGGGCTTATCGGAATCCGGGAGCCCCCTTTAATAGGGGGGCCCCCAGATCCTGGCCCCCCACCCTCAGTGAATGAGTATGGGGTACATCGTACCCCTACCCATTCACCTAGGAAAAAAGTGTCAATAAAAAAAACACACTACACAGGTTTTTAAAGTCATTTATTAGGCAGCTCCGGGGTCTTCTTCCGACTTCGGGGGTCTCTCCGGCATCTCCTCCCGGTGTCCTGATCTTCTGCCGGCTCCTCCGCTATCTTCTGCAGCTCAATTGCTAGTGGTGGCCTGGACTTCTGCCTTCTGCCTCCTTCTTTTCTTCCAATATTGACACAACGCTCTCTCCGGCTGGAATGGTCTCTGAGCGCTCTGCAATGGACTTATATAGGCGGTGACCCGCCCCCTTATGAGGACACTGTCCCGGGGCATGATGGGACTGTGCCGTCATAAAGGGGCGTGGTCATCACCTGTGACCACGCCCCCTAAACCGTCACAGTCCCAGCATGCCCAGGGACTGTGACGGCATAAGGGGGTGGGGTCACAGCCTATATAAGTCCGTTGCGGAGTGCTCAGAGACCATTCCAGGTGGAGAGAGCATCGTGTCAACATCTCTGGAAGAGAAGAGGGAAAAAGACGATCCAGAAGTCCAGGCCAACGCTGGCAAAAGAGCGGCAGAAGATAGCGGTGGAACAGGCAGAAGATGCGGACACTGGGAGAAGACGCCGGAGAGACCCCCGAAGTCGGAAGAGGACCCCCGAAGTCGGAAGAAGACCCCTGAAGTTGGAAGAAGACCCCGGAGCTGCCTAATAAATGACTTTAAAAACCTGTGTACTGTGTTTTTTATTGACACTTTTTTCCCTAGGTGAATGGGTAGGGGTACGATGTACCCCATACTCGTTCACATAGGGTGGGGGGCCGGGATCTGGGGGCCCCCTTATTAAAGGGGGCACCCGGATTCCGATAAGCCCCCCCGCCCGCAGACCCCGACAACCAACGGCTAGGGTTGTCGGGAAGAGGCCCTTGTCCTCATCAACAAGGGGACAAGGTGCTTTGGGGTGGGGGGCCCCGCAGGGTGCCACCCATGCCCCAAAGCACCCAACCCCCATGTTCAAGGCATGCGGTCTGGTACGGGGGGGGGGGGGGGGCGCTCGCTCGTCCCCACCCCCATTCATGACCGGCCGGGCTGCGTGCTCGGATAAGGGTCTGGTATGGATTTTGGGGGGACCCCCACGCCGATTTTTCGGCGTAGGGGGTTCCCCTTACAATCCATACCAGACCTAAGGGCCTGGTATGCCCCTGGGGGGGAACCAATGCCAGTTTTTTATTTAAAACTTGGCGTGGAGTTCCCCCTCATGATTTATACCAACTACTGTATGTTTTCATTTATTAATGCCAAAGTTGTGGCAAAGTCGTACAAAGTAGTACTGCTCCAAAATCGCGGCTGCGAAATCGCGGTAAAATCGTGCGACTTTGAAGTCGTATAAGTGTGAAAGGGGCCTTAGGCCTCATGCACACTGCTGATCTTAAACTCACGTTTAGGAGCATTTTTACCAAAGCCCCTAAACTCAACTCAAAAAAAGCCTATGGGGGAGATCTACTAAAACTGCTGCACATAGATTCTGGTGTAGCTGTACATATCAACCAATCAGCTTCCAGGTTTTATTGTTAAAGCTTAATTCAACAAGCTAGAAGTTACAAGCTGATTGGTAACTATGCACAGCTGTACCAGATTCTGTTTGCACCAGTTTTAGTAAATCTCCCCCTCTGTGCCCGGAACACAGAGCTTTTACCAGAGATTAGGAGCAGCAGATTTTAGAGGCAGTAAAATACTCCTCTCCTGATTGCAGAAAAATCACTTTTAGGAGAGGAGTGTTTTGACAGAAAAACACCAATATGCATGTAAACGTGTGTAAAGGCGTGTTTAGCTCTTGGGTCTTTTTTTCATTTCAGTGGCCACCCTAGTACTTGATGCGGGCAAACGCAGTACACATGTTTACCAGCGTCAAGCGCTTTCTTTTTCCGGAGCAGTTGTTATTCACGTCCAATGTGCATGTACCCTAATAACTAGCTTTCCATTGGCTGAAACAAAAAACACTTTAGCCTGAATACGCCCGAAAATAAATATGCAAAAATATGCAGGAAAAAGTAAAAAAATTTGCCTATAAACACTCACACTTAAGTGTGAATGTGGCCTTGATTCCAGAGGTTTAGATGACTAATGTTGATGTAACTGACCATGTAAAGAGAGAGCCAACATCTGCCATCAAACTTGTGACTATAAGATAGGGTTCCCCGTGGCCCCATTGATTTCATGCTTTTTGACCACTTTTACAATATGACCTCCTTGACATTTTGAGGTTTGGATTTGATCCTAGCTGTCTTTTTACAAGATTTTCATTATTATCTGTATCCCCACTGGGGAGATTCACCTTTTTCTATTTTCTTGTGACCACTATTACTGAGACAGAAAGTGATAAGGAATTCAAAATGTCAAATTTGTCAATGAAGCAAGAGGAGTGGGAAATCTTGCAAGTGACAGTTGTCAAGTTGGGGAGATTTTTTCCAAGAAATCTTCTAAAAAAGACACAGAGTCAAACCCCATACACCCTATTAGATTTTCTGCAGATTTTTGTCTTCAGATTTACCAAAACCATGTAGTGCAAAGGCCTGCCTGATTGCATACAAATTGAAACTCTTATGCCCTGTACACACGGTCAGATTTTCCGACGGAAAATGTGTGATAGGACCTTGTTGTCGGAAATTCCGACCGTGTGTAGGCTCCATCACGCATACGCATTTTCCATCGGAATTTCCGACACACAAAGTTTGAGAGCAGGCTATAAAATTTTCCGACAACAAAATCCGTTGTCGGAAATTCCGATCGTGTGTATACAAATCCGACGCACAAAGCGCCATGCATGCTCAGAATAAATTAAGAGACGAAAGCTATTGGCTACTGCCCCGTTTATAGTCCCAACGTACGTGTTTTAGGTCACCACGTTCAAGACCATCGGATTTTCTGACAACTTTGTGTGACCGTGTGTATGCAAGACAAGTTTGAGCCAACATCCGTCGGAAAAAATCCATGGATTTTGTTGTTGAAATGTCCGATCAATGTCCGACCGTGTGTACAGGGTTTGACCTCATATTATATGGTTTTGGTAAATCTGAAGACAAAAATCTGCAAAAAATCTATTCCTGTGTTTGGGGCCTTAGGCTGCCCATTTATTAATCATCCCCACTGTGCCATTATATTTTGACAACAGAACCCCTCCAATGTCAGAATACACTGATTGGCAAATTTTTTCAACATTCCTGTTCCACAGAAGGTGATTGCTAGATCAATCTTTTTCGAGCAGGGTCAGCCAAATATAGCAACAGATGGGTGGTGCTTTCGCTGGTCGCTGCTGAACCAGCCACATTTCCATCCATCTATCTATGGCCAGCTTTGGCACCATTCCTCTACATTCAAAACCAACAATACCCCCAAAAGAAGTCCATAAAGTGTACTCCAAAATGTAAATCAATGTCTCTTATGTCCCAATAAAATAAATGCAAGTTCTCAAACATCTCTTGCTTCTTAAATTTCTTTATATTTCACATGATGGAACACCAGTTTTGCATGATGATCTCACCTTTTTCTTGGTGTCAATCTCTAAAAAAAACTGAAAACTATATAGTGCAGTATGTTTCCTCACAAATCTACCATTAGAATAATAATACTATAAGTGCTCACATTATAATAAAGTGACATTAGGTGTTTCGGTTGGCATATGAATTACGCACTTTAATCTATACCTGAATATGAGTAGTGAAATATCTGAACAGGTTTTGGATATTTAAAGCGATATCAAACTATATTATGCTTTTGCTTTTTTGAGCAATTTTCACGCTCACACTAGAGTGGAAGAGGAGAAACATTCCCAGGGGGAGACACAATTGGGAGAACATACTAAGAAGAAAAAACAAGAGGGTTACACTGAAGGCTTTCATATGATGGTGGAGGGTAAGAGTATATAGGAAAAGACAACACAAGTGAATTATATAGAAAACATTTTGACACCCAATTATAATGTGAGCACATATAGTACTATTTTATTGGCAGATTAGTGAGGAAACATACTACACTATATCTTTTTCTGTTTTTATGGAGACTGTCACCAAGAAAAAGGCAAGACCATCATGCAAAACTGGTGTTCCATCATGTGGAATATGAAGAAATTTAAGAAGCAAGAGAGGTTTATGAACTTGCATTTATGCACTTTATTGGGACTGTAAGATACTGGGGTGTGTCAGATCAAGTGGTGTTTGTGATTCGAGGAAACATGTGTCAGTCCAGACTGTATTTTCAAGGGCATGGCAGCCCACTTTTATTTAGAAGAAGCAAAAAGTTCAAATCAAACAAATTTCGCTCGCAAGGGGGTTCCACCATAATTGCATCATGGTTATTCAGCCTCCTGGCTTACTTACAACACAGCTGCTTCAGGCCTCACCCCTAGGCCATAGGTCTGTTCCTCAGACCTGTATGCTTGGGTCAAGCTCTCTCCTGGCTTACCTGGGGTTCAAACTGCTACCTGCAGTCTCTCTCCTAAAGAACATGGGTGTCCTCCTGACACTCATACACAGACATCCTGTCTGTAGGGTGGAGACCTCCTGACTCCTCAGCGAGACTTCCCGTCTGCCTGGGTGGAGCTGTCTCCGAGTGGGAGCTCTATCCCTGGGATGTTTATGAACCCAGCCCACAGGTGTGCAATCAGCATGCCACGCCGTGAAATGTGGTCACCTCTCCACAGGACATACGTCGATTTACATTTTGGAGTACACTTTCTGGACTTCTTTGGCAGTATTGTTGGCAAGCGCTAGTTTTGAATGTAGAGTTGATCCGGTTCTGCTGAGGATGGAAGATCAGTTCCAGCTGCTGAGTTTAGAGTTTTTATGGCTTGATTCTAGTGTGCTAAGTACAAATATTTTTAGAACCGATCTGCATTTCATCCTAAACCAAAAAGAAAAAAACTTTTGGCATTAACTGTATCATAATTTCTGGAATAAGTATGATTTTTGTTCTGCTACCTAACTGACTCGTGTTATAACTCTCTTGACAGCTGTATGAATTTTTCCCAACACTTATGAAATGTTTACCAGGACCGCACAGAAAAATTTTTACCTTTCTTGAGCCTCTTGAGAATGAATTGATGAAGAGCATTGAATTTCACCAGGAAACTCTGGATCCGGCCTGTCCTCGAGACTATATTGACTGTTTTCTCATCAGGATAAAACAGGTCAGACAACACCTGTATGGATACTGTAGATTCATGCCAAACAAAAACAGCATTTATATGCTGTTTCACTCATTCTGAGTGCTGCTTTATATTTAGTGATATTGGTATTTAAAGCGTAACTCCACTTTTGTTGAGGAAAAAAAAATTCCCCTCTGGGTGATCTATGTACATTGCAAGGATTAATTACCTTTGTTGCATATTCCTACCTTTTTGTTATTCTGAAGAAATCCCTCTGTGTTTTTCTGTGCCTCTGTTCTGAGTGGGTCTAATGGGAGTGGTTTCATAATTAACTGTCAGGTGTGCAGCTGGAAAGCACTAATGAGGAAATCTGCTGGGTCTCCATCCCTTTAGCCCCGGTTCACACAGGGGCGACTTGTCAGGCGACTTAGCCGCCTGACAAGTTGCGTCCCGTTCTGTACTACGGAACTGTTCTAATAGGAGCGACGCAAGTCGCTCCGACTTAGAAAAAGGTTCCTGTGGTATTTTTGGGGCGACTTCAGGCGACTTGCATTGACTTCTATACAGAAGTCGTTTTGCAAGTCGCCGCTGAAGTTGTGTGCAGGTCGCCTCGGTGAGTCGACCTGCAAGTCGTGTTGCCCCTGTGTGAACCGGCACTTAGGCGTGTTCCTATTGAAAGTATCATTCCAAAAATTAAATTTTTGTTGCAGGGGATGCCTAAAATCTGACTTGTATCTTAGGCAGACTTCTGGGAAAATTAGTGAGCCAATCACACAAGGAGGAAATTATGTTTCTGGGGAGTGGTCAGTACACACTCTGTGTATAGAACAACTCCAGGTAGCCATATTGCAATGCATTCTCAGAAAATTACATTGGCTGCAGATTGAAAATAAAAGGTAATTTTTTATAACATTCAATTACAATATGATTAGTGTCACAATTATACGTGCTATATTATTTTTTCTTTATTTGCTATTTTTTTTTCCCACAAAAGTGGAGTTACCCTTTAACCACTTCAAGACTGCCGCACGACGATGTACGTCCAAACTTTGAACGGGGATATCGTTGTTATGGCAGCAGCTAGCTGCCATAACCCCGGTATCCCCGTTTTCGTGCGGCGGCCGGCTTTCAGATAAAAGTGGTCCCTGCGGCGGATTCGCCGCGAGATCACTTTTATCGGTGGCGGGAGAGGGGCCCCCCCCCCCTCCCGCCGCGATCCGGTGCCCTCCGCCGCTTACCGGAGCCGTCGGTAGCGGTGGAGGCGATCGCGTCCTTCCCTGTGGTGTGTCTGGAGACGAGTGAGGCTAAGATGGCGCTCACTCGTCTCCATGACACTGCTGGGCAGAAGCGACGTCAAAATGTCACTTCCGTCCACGCCTCTTAAAGGCACATTTTTTCAAATGTCATTTTTCTAAATGACTTTTTTTTTTTTTTTATTGCATTTTAGTGTAAATATGAGATCTGAGGTCTTTTTGACCCAAGATCTCATATTTAAGAGGTCCTGCCATGCTTTTTCCTATTACAAGGGATGTTTACATTCCTTGTAATAGGAATAAAAGTGACACCATTTTTTTTTTTTTTAAAAACAGTGTAAAAATAAATAAAATATTGTAAAATAAATAATAAAAATAAAAAAAAAATTTTTTAAAACCCCCCCCTGTCCCGACGAGCTTGCGCAGAAGCGAACGCATACGCGAGTAGCGCCCGCATATGAAAACGGTGGTCAAACCACACATGTGAGGTATCGCCGCGACCGGTAGAGCGTGAGCAATAATTCTAGCCTTAGACCTCCTCTGTACCGCAAAATATGGTGCAAAAAAAAGTATTGCAATGACCGCCATTTTATTCTCTAGGGTGTTAGAAGAAAAATCATATATAATGTTTGGGGGTTCTAAGTAATTTTCTAGCAGAAAAACCTGTTCTAAACATGTAAACACCTAGAATCCAAAATGAGGCTGGTCCTTAAGTGGTTAATTTTATAATAAACAGCCAGGTAACAGAAGCAAAAGCAGCTGAGGCTGTAGTACTTACCTTTAGTTTGAAGTATTCCACCACAGTACTCCTTTTTTGCTTCAGTCTTCTGGATGGATTGGCACTAAGCATCACTGGGTGGCATTGCCATGGTGCCCTTCATTCATAGTGTACTCATGCAGTATTTATTTTTTATGCAAAATGTCCCCAGTCAAGACCGAGGACATGCTATGAATGAAGGGCATCATGACCCCTCGTACTGAGCGACATCATTGTGGTACACTTCATGCAATGTTTTCATGCAGAGAACAATGCTGAAAGTTAGATGGATCAAAATTCTGTTAGTTCAGCAAAGACAAGCCGAATTTCGATCCATCTATGACTAGTCCCATTAACAATCCACTTCTGTTGAACCGAGATGTTGGAAAACTTTTGTTGATCACCTTAATGCAGCCAGCGGGTTGCTTTTGCTGATCAGTGTATTCTGAGAGAGGAAGAGTCCCCGCTGTCAGAATACGGTGGCACACCTGGGTAGATTCCTCCATCCACCTTGCATGTGTGCATGGGAGAATCTGTTCATTTTTTTCAAACAGTCTCCTAGCTGATTGAAAGAAATATTAAACCTTTACATCAGCGCTCCTCTGCATCTCAGAAGACTGGCCACTACTGGAGTTGACCATATGTGTCATGTCACCGGCAAAAAAGGTAGGTATACTTTATAAAAATAAAAAAAGCATAAAATACAGTGTTGGTGATCTTCTAGGGCAGGAATATGCATTTAGTGGACCTCCAGCTGTTGCAGAACTACAAGTCCCATGAGGCATAGCAAGACTCTGACAGCCACAAGCATGACACCCAGAGGCATGATGGGACTTGCAGTTTTGCAACAGCTAGAGGTCCGCTAATTGCATATCCCTGTTCTAGGGGAAGGGTAGCCACCCATGGGGGAAGCCCAGAGTTGGGCCTTAAATTTGACCTTCAGGAATTAGGCAAAATCTGCCATTGCAGTGTTTCACCTCCCCCACACACACAGTGCAAGGGATAAATGTACTGTACGTTTAGTTAGGGATACAGGGATAGTCGTGGGAGCCAGCTCCTAACAACCAGAATAAATCACACAGAAAGACTAATCAAAGAATGCATGTAGATGCAAATTTGACGTAGATGCATGCCATTGAAAGTAGAACTATAGGCAGAACTTTTTTTTCAGGTTTATTTTTGCCCTCCTTGTTCCATTGGGGAGATTTATCTTCACTTCCTGTCTCATAGCCAAAACAGGAAGTCACAGTATATCCATGCAAAATAGGGAAAATGCCCCCCCCCCCCCCCCATGGTAAACAGGACAAATAGGGTGAATCTCTTTAACAGGAATACAGACAGCAATAAAAAATTCCTGTTTTAAGGAATCACAATGGAAAGACGTCACAGACAGTGGACCATTTTGGGGAAGAGACCTAGACACCCTTGATATCAGTCTACTACTTCATGTTAAATTTATTGCTAGACATATGGTGATTGCTTATCTTGGTGTAAGCCTCAGGACTTTCTCCCAAAAAGTTTATTCGCTGGACAAGTCCTCTCCTGCAGCTGGGCCTAGGTTATCATTTGGCTCTTAATATTGCTGCCCATGTGACTTTGTGGGATCTTAAGTAGCTTACTCATAGCCTTCACTTGAGGAGGTGACTGTTTAAAGCTGGTGACCTTGTCTGGTATGGAACCTTTCACAGGTTTACCGTAAGACAAGGTTATTAGAGACCAGTTCTCCATTTTTCTCCGGTTAGTTTCTATCTGTCTCCTCAAACAGGACATCCTTATTCAGTTCCTTGATCTGCATCCAGTTCACCCAAAGGAAGTTTGCGTCTCTTGGTTGGATGTGGTCGGGATAGAAAGTTTATCTCTCAGCCTTTACTTTACTCTTTTGTATTTCATGATGGATCCTGTACTGATGCTTTGATTTCTAGCTCCTTCATGTCAAGTCAACTCAGCAGACCATCAACTAACTCCATGGTCTAGGGTTCAGGTTCTGTACTGACAAGATGCTGCACTCCAATCTAGCTTTTGGCTACAGACTGCGGTTTATCAGATTGGTAAGGCTGCCACCCAGGCTTCTATCCTCCCTTTCCCTGTGGAAGCCCAAGGGGCTTGCGATGATTGTGGCCGGATAAACGCACTTGTTGCGGGAGCATTTGGGTGCTGTCTGTTGTCCTATTTCTGTCTGCGTTGTAATTTTTGGGGCAGGCTTTGGGGGGGTGTCCCCCTGAGAAGGGGGTGTGCTCCGAGAGACTGTCCTGGGGATTTAAATGTGCAGATGGGGAGGATATCGCAGATGGTGCTCAATTTGTTTTCTAACAGGAAGACATTCACCCTTATCTGAAGACAGCTTCTCATAGAAGAATTATTGCCTATCCCATATTGAGATGTCAGCCAACATGGCAGGCAGGGGAGCCAATCCGGTTCTATTATGGTGCATTCTTTCAGCACTACTGATGGGTTTAGTAGTCCTCACTACACCTGTCTTTGGCAGGAAGCATACGTATGCTGCCATGGAGGCACCAGGAAAACAGAAAATTGTATTCAACTTACTGTAATTTTCTTTTCCTGGTGCCTATCCATGGCAGCATACTGAACCCACTGAGAATGGGCTGTTGTGTGGGTGTTAACTTTTTATAGCTATGCACTGATCCTGTGGGCGGAAGTAGGCGGGGCTACTATCATGCGTATGCTACCATGAATAGGCACCAGGAAAAGAAATTTACAGTAAGTAGGATACAATTTTCTTTTTTTTTTTTTTCATTTTGGATAGAGTAAGGGAGGGGTATAACCCCTGTAAGGTTTATTTTTGCTCTCCTCGTTCCATTGGGGAGATTTACCTTCACCTCCTGTCCCATAGCCAAAACAGGAAGTGAGAGTAAATACCTGCAAATTAGGGAATTCATTACCTCCCACCCCTATAGTAAAGAGGACAAATAGAGAGGGTGAATCTCCTTAACAGGGACACAGACAGCAGCAAAAACTGACAGATGTTCGAATCCCTCTCCACTCTATCCAAAATGTAAAACATTTAGCCTTTAGCTATACTTGAAGTCTATGGACCAAAAAATTGCACTGCATTTCACCAAAGTAGCACAGGATCCTTCTTCAAAGTCGCATCGCAGCTGTGCTGCATTAATATGAGCAAGCACCGCTGGAAGCAATCTCTTTTGTCACGCTATTCAGTGTGACCCAAGTTGTATCTGAAATCGCATCAGTTTGAACCAGATCTTAAAATATATCGAAAGCCAAAGCTGTTAAAAAACTGTCATGTTTTTGCTCTGCATCCCATTTGGAAGATTTCTCTTCACTTCCTGTCACAGAGACACAACAGGAAGTTACAGGAAATCTCTTCAAGATAATCCTCTCAGGAACAGTTGTCAGTAGAACAAATTTCCCCATTGGAGGTTTTCCTCTTTATTCGTTCCTGACAGGTGTAAGCTATTACTCATGACTTTCTGTTTCACTGACAGGGGTAACCAGGAAAAAATAAGGAGATTCTCCCTTATTTCTGTGACACCGACAGAAATACAATACACTTCCCTGCTCTAGCCAAAAAAAATAAAAAAAAATTTTGGCTTTAGATATACAGTATTTTAGTGAACATGGATATTCCTACAGCTGTGATGTAAAGTTTTTCCAGAGACTTATATGGGTGTGACATTTGCTAAAAGCTAATGCAGTAGGGCATAGAAGTGAGTCGCTTGTATTAGTATACATATGACTTACCTCCCCATTACCACTGAGAACTGCTGCATGACATTTTCTGTGAAACTTAACATCTCAAAGTATAAAAATTTGAAACCTACCTTTTAAGAGTATTCTGAATGGTGTCAGCTGTCGTATTGCTGCAAAATTCAATCTTCAGCTTTTGTCACCAGTTTCAGATCAGATTACTCCTCTGTATGAAAATCCACATTTAATTATATGGATTAGCTATCCATTTGTGTTCTGCTTTGGTATTTATTTTTTCTGTGTTTGTAGCATTGCATGCCATGGGGGTTGAGCTCTGCTAAATCAGACACGAGATGCAAAAGGAGAGGGACCCCAGCTCAGTAGGACCCCCACTAAGCAGATCCCCAGCTCTTTGATACCCTTGTTCAGCAGATCCCCAGCTTATTAGTACCCTCGTTCAACAGATCCCCTGCTTAGAAGTCCTCCCAGCTCTGCTGATGCCCCAGTCAGTAGTATCCCAGGCTTTGCTGATCCCCCCCGCCCCATCCCGCTCATTAGTAACCGCCAGCACTTCTGATCTTCTGGCTTGCTGATCCTCCTCTCTCTCTCACATCCTGCTATATTACTCCCGCACTGTTTCTCCTGCACCAGTCCCCCAGCTCTGCTGACCCTCTGCCACTCACCTTCTCTTATAGCCTTCTCATGTTGCACACCATGGTGCTCCGCTTTGGTCTGGACCCCGCTCACCTTCCTGCTGTTCTTCGCTGCACACCAGATGTGACATCTGCACTGGACTATTCCAGAATATACGCACATGAAAAGGAAGTGACTGCTGATGATGTCTTTCAGGTTCCCTTATTGGTTTCCCACTGCATCCTGGAATATCTCATACCTGCAATACCTTCAAAACAAAGCAAAGCTAAAGCTGAATAAAAGCCCCTCAAATCTGCAGGTGCTGTAAGCAAGCATTGTCCTGGACGTTTATGGAGGCTTTGGAGACATTTTGAAGCAGCAAGAAAGCAACATGGGGTATCATTTTTGAAGTGAAGCAAAGCAAATGCAATGTGTAAACAACTGTAAGCTTACCATTTTATTTAGTGACAGGGGCTTTGATTGGCACTCGGAGCACGAAATAGGGTGTTCAATGCCACATTTTGAAGCGAGTGTAAACAAGCCCTTAAAGAGGAGGTCCGCCCACCCCTTTAAAAATTAAAAGTCAGCAGCTACACATACTGTAGCTGCTGACTTTTAACATTAGGACACTTCCCTGTCCTGGAGTCCAGCGATGAGGGCACCGCAGGCGATCTTTGAATCGGTTGGTCGGGTGCTGCTGCGGCCATTGCTACTAAGGGAACCCAGCAGTGTAGCCTTTCAGGTTCACGGCCGGGCCCCTACTGCGCATGGGCGAAGTGCGCTGCACTTTTTCACTGGCCGGCAGAAGAGGAGGGAGGCGGAGGGGAATCGAGCTGCTGACGTATATAGCCGCGGCCCGGTCTTCCGGAAGTGGGACAGGATACCTATCAGAAAAAGGTATCTGCTCCCCCGCGAAAGGTGCCAAATATGGCACTGGAGGGGGGGAGAAATCAAATGAGTGGAAGTTCCACTTTTGGCTGGAACTCTGCTTTAAGCATATGTAACCCCAAGCACTAAAATCTCATATAAACTGCATTTTTAAAGTAATTTTTGGCCTAAATCTGCAACATTCATTAAAGCGGAGTTCCACCCAAAAGTGGAACTTCCGCTCATCGGATTCCTCCCCCCCTCCAGTGTCACAGTTGGCACCTTTCAGGGGGGAGGGGGGTGCAGATACCTGTCTAAGACAGGTATCTGCACCCACTTCCGGGAATAGACTCCCATGGGAGTCACACTCCCTCCCGCACTCCCCCGCTGTCTCCTGGGAAAGACACAGGTCCCAGGAGATAGCGGGGACCATTGAGAAAGCGCAGCACGACTCGCGCCTGCGCAGTAGGGAATCGGGAAGTGAAGCCGCAACACTTTACTTCCTGATTCCCTCACTGAGAATGGCGGCGGCAGCACCCGAGGATCGAGGGACGGTTCGTTCTCAGGTGCCGACATCGCTGGACCCCGGGACAGGTGAGTGACCTTATTTTAAAAGTCAGCAGCTGCAGTATTTGCAGCTGCTGACATCTAAAAAAATTTTTTTCGCGGGACTCCCGCTTTAAGATAATATCAGGTGATTTTGCCTTGCTCAAGCACTTCCTGTTGTTCTCTCTTATTGTCACACGGGTTTCTGATGAAGACTATAAGGGGCTATGCCAATGCACATTTTGCAGGCATGGTCCACTGTTTTCAGTATCAGATAACCCACCCTGAGAAATGACATGCAACAGTTGCTGGAGTGCATGCATGTAGACATAAAGGTGCTGAAAAAGAGGCTGCAGGAAATCAATAAAGGATAAAAAATAGTACAACATTTTTTTTAATAAAATACAAACTAATGACATTCAAGTCGTGTTTCCATCTACTTTAACTCACTGAACACATAACACAGAGAACACACTAGCCACGACCATAAGTACATAATCCATACCTCCCAACTTTTTGAGATGGGAATGAGGGGCACTTATTAGCAAAAGTATGCAGGCATAGGATACACCCCCTGCCACGTCCCCTTATAGGAAAAGTATTTTTAAAAAATGATTAGTTCAACCCACAAGTGATTTTTTTCTTTTTTTACCACTACTATTCCATTATACTAGAAATTGGATGAAAGGTTTAGCACTGGGAAACACTTTTTGAAAGATAAAAAGTGCATTTTGTATACAACTATATAGATCAGACCAAAATGAGGGACAAATGTGGTCGAAAGGGGGACAGAGGGACCAAATCAGGGATAGCCCCACAAAGTCATTGGCAGTTGGGAGCTATGCAGTTGTTCCCATTGCCCCTATTAATTACCTGCATTTTTTTTCTGTACAGCCAGCCCATCCTTATATTAGTATCCCCTTATGGGTTTCTGCGAGGGCCAGATGTTCTTCACTGTAACCTGTAGTATAGGCAAACAAACTTTGGCAACACAAATCACTCTAATATCATCACTTCTTATAAACTAAGCATGTTGGAAATTAACATCTCTCCTGAAGAGTTGGATTGGGACAAAATGTTATAATTTTCCAACAAAACTTCTTCTATCTCCCCTAGGGCACAGGAGTATAACTATAATATAATATCCTTTCACAGTGGTATCATTGTCCTAATCTGACCTAGCACTGTCTGAATTTTAAAATGGCAGCACAATATGGTAAACATTTTAGTTCTAAAACGCTCTCGTTCTTTCTCTCCATTCCCCGCTCTCTGCTTTTCTTTACAGGAGGAAAAGAATGTTGGTGTAAAAACTCCATTTACCATTAGAAACCTGAAAGCGTCAATCTTTGATATGTTCTTAGGAGGGACGGAAAGTACTGCAGTCACTGTAAACTTTGGATACTTAATACTGATAAAGCATCCTGAGCTACAAGGTACAATGCATGGTGTTCTATTAATAAGAGTCAACGCATCATTCTTTCAAGTGCTTCTGAGATACGTTGTGGTTCATTTACTAAAGGCAAACAGGCTGCTCACTATACAAGGGAAATTTTATATTAGTTTAGTGAATGTGATGAGGCTCTGCTGGTTTTCATCATGGAAACGTGCAAGAGAAAATCTTGTTTTGTTTTTTTTTTTAAATTTACTTGCACATGATTGGGTATCATATGCAAAGTCAATTTTAACATGTTCTCTAAGTTAAGGGAAAATTCCATTGCAAAGTAAACAGCCTAATAATAATCTAAGAAAATAATCCCTCTTGGCCCACATTTGAGTTGCTTTGGTTTGGATTTCATTTGCTTAAGAAGTTGTTTCAAGCTACTTCCAAGTTGTAAAAATTTAGGCTTCATTCACACCTGAATGTAACGATTTACTGCTGTTTTTCAGGCATTTTTTTATAGCGCTTTTGCAGCTTTTTACAAGCATTTTTAAAGCATTTTAGAAGTGTATTACAAGCGTTTTACAGCTTCAGGCATTTTTGTTTAGCCAATAGAAAGCACTAGGAAGAGGAAATTAGCAGTGGAGAGCTGCTGTTTGAGCAGAAAATGCTTGTAAAATGCTCAAGTCATGCATTTCTATTGAAGTCTATGGGGCCAAAAAACACTTTTAATCTGTCAAAAAGAAGCTCATGTACTTTTTTGAGTGACGGGCATTTTGCTTCAGATGACAGAACACTCAGATGTTATCAGGGGCCTTTGAAATGAATGGGATTTGGGTTGTTGAGCATTTTACAGCTACAAACCTCAAGCAGAAAATTGCTCAGGTGTGAATGGGGCCTTACTTCTGAAGTTTATGAAACTGCTTCTAAGTTGCACTGAGCTCCTTTGAGTTGCTTTTGAACTCGTTGACTTGTAGGCAGAAGCATAGAAGCCTAGACGCAAACAATTGCTAATAGTGTACATAAGCCCTTAGTACTAGCTGGGCAAAGTGAAGGCCCAAGGGCACAAATTGAATAGTCCTTACAGAAAACAGCCCTGAAATCAAAAGACTAAGACAAACTGAGGATTCTTCTTCATACTGAAACCTAACATTTTTAGTGGTTTTGCCATAAAAAGGATTTCGAAACTAAATGGACATAAGAACAAAACACCAGCATGCGCTCCTGAAGAACCACATAAATCCTGTCTATGAATGAAAGTTGTATACAGGGCTGATAGCAAGATGAATTCCAGAGCCCAATAACACCAATGGCCAGGTGTCCAATAAAAAGTCACGTTTATTCCAAACCAGTTAAAAACATGACTGCATATTAAGCAGCATTACCAGTGATTGACCAGGCACAGACCTACAGCAGGAGAAATGTACCAGGGGACCAAGAGGGAAAAAGAGATCCTTGATTATGCTGGGGGGGGCAGATGGAAAAGGAGATCCTGGTTGGGAGGATTTGATAAAGAGGCGTGCCCTGAGACATGTAGTCCTGGCAACCGGCTCAACTTCCTGGTTTCTCCAGCATTCCGATGTTGCATCAGCTGACCTCCGGTGATGTGAGTCCCTCTGCTCTTCTGTGACGGTGGGCGGCCTCCCAAGCAGGATCTCCTTTTCCATCTGAGTCCCCCCGGCACATTCCTCCTGCCATAGGGCCGTGCCTGGTCAACCGCTGGTAATGCTGCTTAATATCCAGTCATGTTTTTCATGTTTTTAACTCGTTTGGAATAAACGTTTGACTTGTCATTGGACACCTGGCCTTTGCTGTTATTGGGCTCTTGAATTCATCTTGCTATCAGCCCTGTATACAACTTTTATCCATAGATAAGATTCATGTGCTTCTTCAGGAGCGCCTGCTGGTTTTATGTTCTCATGTCATTTTCCTACCATCCCAGTGGTCACTTTGAGGCTGCCCCGATTAGTGTTATTCCTTGGCAACATATCCTGTTCCAGCTGGGGATACTTCATCCAGATGGAGAGGTAGCAGTCTAGCGCCCAATATGTTTGTATGTGTGTGTATACCAAATTGAATAGAACCTCCTTTCTTGCTAAGTAGTCCTCACCTCTTACAATACCTTTTATAAAAAAAATAGGACTTCTGTCTTTATTTGATTTAGTGCCTGGAAAACAAAAGTCCAACCAAATTTCGTAATTAAAAAATAAACACCACATGATTGGATGATGGAAGTCAGAAGAACTTCACCTCATTCACTTATCTCTATGGATAATTCCCTTGCAAAGTGATCAGTCTGTTTGCCTTTAATAAATCAAACCTATCGATCTAGCTTATTTATGATTAGGTAGACAGTTCATGTTAGTGCTATGGGGTCACAGTGACAAAGAGGTCATTTGGCTGCCTACCACCTGCTGTTCTTGGCCACTGAGGTGATAGACGTTTTCTGTTTATTTTAGTTATGACATGTAGTATATGTTGTATCAATACAATTTTCTAATAAATGGGTTCTGTAAGAAAGGCTTTTCTAAAATCAAAGGATTTCTGTTCTACAATGTACTTTTGTATAATATTAGAGATCTATGGGGTTGATTTACTAAAGGCAAATAGAATGTGTACTTTGCAAGTGCAGTTGTTCCAGAGCTTAGTAAATGAGGGGAAGCTCTGCTGACGCCCATCATTCAATCATGTGCAAGCAAATATGCTGTTTTTTTTTTCTTGTACGTATTTAGGTATTCTTTGGAAATTGATGCTTCATCTCATTTACTAAGCTGTGGCGCAAATGCACTTGCAAAGTGCACACTCTATTGATCATTAGTAAATCAACTCCTATGTGCTGTTGTCTTGAAGTTTGTTTTTGTTTTTTTGATCACTTGCTTTGTATCACTTGTTGCTTTTATCTCACTGGCCTCCATTTATCCCCATGGAAAATTTACCAAAAGGTGCAAGTCTGTACTGTGCATCATTTAATGAATTCTCCACAAAAAAAATATGTAGAACTAATTTAATCTAGTTACAATAGTAGCTTAAATAAAAAAGCAAAACATCAACTTGCTATAGTCAAGCAGGAAGAGTATGTTATCTTCCTATCTTGGTTTAAGACTACTATGAAAGACCCAAAAAAGAAGTAACAATTTCTGCTTATCTGAACACCATATTATCAAATACTGTACCACATGTGAAGCTGCTCAGTAAAGAGGGCGAATGAAAAATGAAAATTCCTTACTTCTATTGTTTTTCTCTGCATACTTAATAGATAAGCTTCATGAAGAAATTGACCGAGTGATTGGCCAAGGCCGAGAACCTAAAGCAGAGTATCAGGGCAAGATGCCATTAATGAATGCTCTTGTTCATGAGATTCAGAGGTACAGTGACATCTTTCCAATGGGTTTTTCCAGAGCTACCAACAGAGATATTTCTTTCCATGGTTACTACATTCCTAAGGTAAGTGAATGTTATTTATGAGGACTGCTCATAAATAATTCAGAAGAAACTCAAATAAAGGCCTACAGTCCACTGGCCTAGAACTCAATCACATTCAAATTTTATTATTCCATCTCTAAATTTCTGGGTTTGAAAATCCTTAGAGGGTTTTCAACAAAACTGACAACCATTTCCAGCCATTTTTTTTTTTGGATAGAGTAGGACAGAGCTGCAATTTCTGTCTGTGTCCCCATTGGAGAGATGTACCCTCACTTCCACTGATGCCCATGCAAGAAGTTGAGGAGCTCAGTTGTCATAGAAAGCCAAAAGCCACAATGAAGTTGCCAGAAATTCCCATTCTACACTTTTCTACTTAAAGCAAAGTTCCAACCAAAGGGGGAAGCTCAGCTTGTCTACCCCCCTCGGCTGCCACATTGGGCACCTTTTGGGGGGTTGCAGGTACCTGGTTCTGACAGGTCCCACTCCCACTTCCGGCTGAGATTGCCACGGCAAACTCAGCCGGAATTTCCACCCCCTCCTCCTTCCCCTTCAGCCGGCCCATTCACAGAGAGCAGCCTGCATCGCATATGCACAGTAGGGAACCAGCTGTGATGCCGCAAGGTTTCACTGCTTGTTTCCTCTAATGGAGATGGTGGCGGCAGCACGGGTAAGGACACCGCTGGATTAATGGACAGGTAAGTGTCCTAATATTAAAAGTCAGCAGCTACAGTATTTGTAGCTGCTGACTTTTAATTTTTTTTGAAGGAGCCTGGACCTTCTCTTTAAATTGTGTTTTTGTTTTGCCTTTTTGCCCCCTTTAGCCATCTCTTGACAAACTCCTGACAGAAAGTGAGGAGACATCTTTCCAATAAGGACAAAGGCACAATTTAAAACCTTACAGAAGATTTCACCCTTCTCCATTTCATCCAAAATAAAATTGTATTTTGGATGGAGTTAGACTTTAAAGCAGAATATGCATTATGAGCAAAAAAAAAAAATCACTTATAAATGTTAAAAGGGAAAGAAAGGTGTATATTCATTAAAGCAAAAGAAAAGCCTAATTATAATTATTCTTAAAAATGTTCCCTCCCCCCTCCTCCTACTTAACCTGTAGAGCCAGTATAAAAAAACATGATGTACTTACCCTTATTTTAATCCGTTCCGGTCTGGTCACTTGATCCTGCAGCTCTGTGAAAGGGAGACTTTCTTTTTATACAGATTAGGCAGAATAGATAAATGGAAGGACATTTTTAATAGTTAATATTTTGGTTTCTCTTCCAATATGAGTGCATATATTTGTTATTAGTAGGGCCGAAACAACTAATCGATTAATCAACAACTAATCGATTATAAAATTAATCGATTACTATTTTCATAATCAATTAATCGGCCAGTAACATAATGGGGTTAAAAAGCTAAAATTAGCCCTACATAGTATAAAAAGAGCAAATAATCTCTACTGTAAATATTACTTTCACTGTTGCACAGTAAAAAAACGAAGGGCTAATTTTGAATTTTTTTTTAACTCCATTATGTTACTAAATGTCTTAGGCCTGGTTCCCACCCATGTGTTTTTTGGTGCTTTTTGCAGAAATGCACTACAGTTCATTTAATGTTCACATCTATGCTTTTTTTAGCTGCTGTGTATTTGGAAAGGGTCAAGGACCTTTTTCAATGCAAAACGGTGCTTTTTTGGTTCAATATACTTCAATGGAGAAGCTGCAGAAAAGCATGTAATATTACAGTTCTGTTTGAAAATCTGCAAAACAGTCTAGAATTTTTTTTTTTCTTTAAATAAAAAAAAATTGATCTGAGTCTGATGATATTTACCAGATTCAACCTTTAATAGTATATAGAGTATATCTCTTCTGTCTGTTATTCTCAGAGAGGATTAAAGAATTTACTCCCTAACCATATAGTTGGTTATTTATATTTGCCCCTGCATATAAAGATATTTAGGAATAAATTGCCTTTTTTTAAACTTTACATATTAACGAAATATTACACCACACTTCTTTTTAAGGTTATTAACCGATTCATCGATTAATCAAAACAATAATCGGCCAACTAGTCGATTATGAAAATAATCGTTAGTTGCAGCCCTAGTTATTAGTTATTAGTGCAGTGTTTACATCACATTAAATATTTGACATCTCATTTAAATTTGAAATGATTGCTTTTCCTTGTTTTTCGGCATTGCAATAAATGCAGCTATTTTTAGATCATCCATAGGAGGATGGGTATTTTAGTCAGTGCAATTAAACTCCATAATTGCTAAAAAGTTGTTGAGATAATTTATTAACCACACATGGAGTGCATTGCTTTCATTAGATTCATAAGGGTTGATTTACTAAAGGCAAGCAAACTGATCATTTGGCATGGGGATTTTGCTTTAGCTTGATGAATATGGTGAAAATTCACTTTGCAAAGACTACCTAATCACGTGCAAGGAGAAAATAAATGAAAAATACATTTTATATATATGAGAATTTGTGGAAAAACATTGCATAACACCAAAAAGGAGAAAAAAGAAAATACATAAATATTACAAAATATGGCTGCCCCCATATACGTACATATAACATTACCAACCATACAATACATTGACAGAAGGTGTTTTAAAATATAAGATATTCACATTAAGCTGATCTCTTTTAGGTGTATCTAAAAAGTAATTGGAAATACTTTAATTCCCCTTAAAGAGATTGTAAACCTCCCTGTATTATTTGTACCTACAGGTAAGCCTATAATAAGGCTTACCTATAGGTACAGTAAATATTTCCTAAATGTGCGCCGTTTAGGTGATATTTACTGTATACTGCGCAGATTATGTCAACGGCGCATGCGCTCTGAAGGAACGTCCGCCCGTGCCGTTTCTTCAGGAACGTGTGCCATGACCTGACGTCGTGCAGCGTGGATGACGCAGGCTTCGTTTGCAGGTAAGTGTCACATAATGTGCTAATATGCGATGCATTATGCCTTTATTTTCCAGGGAAGAAAAAAGGGGGAAAAAAAACTACAGCGTTTACTTCCTCTTTAATGTTTTAATTTGCTATAATATTATAGTGTTAGTGGCAGTGGTGATAAGGCACAGAACAGATCTGTATTACATTAACATTAAGTTTGACAGCAACATTTTGTATTATCATCTCACTTTCAAATACCTGTTTAATTAATTTACAGTCAACCAATGTGCTTCCCATGTTGACCACGGCATTACGGGATCCCACGCATTTTGAAACTCCTGAAGAATTCAACATAAAACATTTCTTGGATGAAAATGGCAAATTTCATAAAAATAATGCATTTCTACCGTTTGCTGCAGGTAATAAATTGTTGTAATATGTTTAGCTAGGAACTTTTTCAGTCCCAGAATCACTCAGAATTATATCTTTGGACTTCCTAGTTTCCTAGAAAGAAGCAGGGAGGGAGGTTATTTTTTTATGCTAGTGTACAAATCAGTGCAATACAGAGGCTTGACTGCTAAGGCGCAATGGGCCTAGGTACAAATGAAATGTAACACAATCGGATCAAATCCCCCACCATACTTGCCCTTTCACCCCATTAAATAAAACACTTACAACCATTAGGTTGGAAAGGACAAGGCCACAGCTTTATTAAATTCCAACACATAACATGTGAACGAATTTAACCAGTGTCAGTCAGTCGTACTGTGAGCACTCAATTCCAAAAGGGGGGGGGGGGGGGGCCTGTCCTTACCATAAGTGCTGGACAGACAGCCTACTTCCAATATTTTCATCAAGGACATAGCTCATTACAGCAACTTTAAATGCTGGCAAGGTCAAGAAACTGCCATCTGCACATCAGTGGATAGCTGATGAGCGCCCCACTGTAGCCAGCACCAGTTCCACACCACGCTGCAGGCCAAGGTTCAAGATGTCCAACCCGATGTCATTAAGGTGAACGCCATCCGGTCTCAACAGATCATCATTAGCACCCTCCAAATCCTTATCCTTGTGTCAGAATACGAACCCCCCAATCTGCCGAACAAACTTAGTGACCTGGGCGTTAACCTTGCGACGGAAGCGTTCCAAACGGGGGCCAGGTATTTTCCTGGCCCATAGCAAGCGAGGCACAATTTCAGACCAGATGAGCACCAAATTGGTATAGACTGCATAGCACTGAGCAATGTCTCGCTTGATAGTGGAGATTCAGTCCACAGAATGTGTATAACCCACATCATTCCCTCAGAATAAAGATGATGGGACCAGACACATGGGAACGAAGGCGCAAACACTCTGGAAGGACTTGAGGCCAGTGTAACCCACGGAGCACAAGCCAGCGGATCCTGGCAAGATCATAGGTAAAACCCAAATTCTTTCCGTAGCTCCGAACTTCTGACCGACGAGCGGCCCAGTAATTGAAGGAATCTCCAACGATCCAGATCAGAGCCGGGTAACGATCTGAAAGTTAAAATAACAGGTGTGGGCGGATGTACAAAGAAAAATGAGACGATTCCCACCTACCCAAACGCGGGAGTTCCGTATCGGAGAAACCCATACCAGAAGCAGCGGTGGCAGCACTGATGCGAAAAGAGTGGGTCGCAAAGTCACGCAAAGGGAGGCCTAGTTCCTCAAAGCAGCAACAAAGAAACGTGCAAAAATGTATTGGTATTTGCCAAAAAGGTCAAGATCGCTATGACAGCCATCTTACCTCATTACGTTTCATTATCTTGAAAGATATCTCTGCATTTCTTAGGTGGACTATGGGGCTGATTTACTAAAGGCAAAAACCTGTTCACTGTGCAAGGAAATTTTTCTCAGTGTTTATTGAATATGGTGAAATTTCATTTTGCAAAGACTACCCAATCACATGCAAAGAAGATAAATAAAACCCTGCATTTTTGCTTGCACATGATAGCATGATGGAAGTCAGTAAAGCTTCACCTCATATACTAATGTAGGCAGGTGCTGTTTGTATCCCCCGCTGTAGTTGGTGCTCTACCAAAGTGGCAATGAAGAAGGGGAAGGAAGTCGTGAGGAGCTCAGATCCT
Organism: Aquarana catesbeiana; assembly: GCF_042186555.1. Classification (NCBI taxonomy): domain Eukaryota; kingdom Metazoa; phylum Chordata; class Amphibia; order Anura; family Ranidae; genus Aquarana; species Aquarana catesbeiana. Next base: position 57,265,174 of record NC_133332.1, read on the forward strand.
CTATGACTTCCTGTGGTCACAGGGAGACAGCTGTCTGATTGGACGCAGGCACCACACATGACTTTGGCAGCCATCTTAGGCCTGACAGGGTCTATTTATAGCTGCATTCCCACTCCTCTCCGCAGAAGCTGTTGCCATCATTCCAGGACCTAGATCCTTGGCTACTGTTTGTAAGTGGCTCCAGTCGGCTGTGCCTTCTCGCTGGGCCTGCTTGTATGTTGGATACTGGTTTCATCCCCCTCGGCCTTTGAGTGTATTCTTGCCACCGATGCACCCTACCCACACTAAGCTCTGTAGATAATTCTCTTGCAAAGTGCAACTTCCTTTGCAAAGTAAACAACCTAATTTCCTTTAGTAAATCGCTTCCATTGATTATACCATTTAGATGTATATCTACCAAATTGGCACTCCAATTTTTGCAGCCAATCAGATGGTGTTATCATTAGATAGTTGTTATTTATGCTTAGGCATGATGAAATCATGAGAATCACCAGTGTGAATATCTACCTACTTGTAGATTTGTGTAATTAATAAGGAATTACATAGTTTGGGAAACCAGGCAGTTGTGAGTTACCGTATATTTTTCTATGCAGACTGGAGCAATGTGCATGCCTAAGGGCTTGTTCACACTTGACTAAATTTCTAACGCTTACTAAAAGCTCCTATAGCGTTAGTATGGGCGTTAGACACGCATTAAAATGCTTTAGTATTGGCGTTAGACTGATGTTTCACAAGTGTTAATGAAGAGTTAAAATTTGTCCCAGTGCCAAATGCCAGTTTTGAAGAGTTTGATAAGCAAATTGGAAAAATTCTGTGAGCCACAATGATCTTATGCCTTGCTTGTGCTACCTCCAGCTGCATGCACTAATCACGCTTCATATAATGTGCATGGGATAAATTTACAAGTTATGCGCTGCGCTTGGGTGACCCCAAAAACAAAATTAATATTAACCAACTCTGTGCTTACTAGTGCAATAGTATTAAATACAAATAATATGAATGTTGAATAAATAAACAAGGTGTGAAAAAACCAAGTGCTTATTACACCATAAATTAGTGCTTATTAGTGCTTGTTACACCATACATAGTATCTTAATCAACATAAAAAGTGCTTAGTGCTCAATATAAAGTATCCTGCTTGTCTAAATGAATAAATTAATAAATAATAAATAATGAAAAAAGTTCTCTTTAGCACTCTAAATAGTGCGTGCAAATAATGTCCAGCAGTGATAATAAAACAATGTGTGCAGGTGGTGTTCAGCTGTGACAACAATCCAACATCATGCCAAAGATATCCTGAGTGCTGCAAAACATGCTCCAGTGCACCTTCGTGACCCCCTTAAGCTAATGTGCTCACCTCAGAGCGTGTGACTCAGCTGCTACCCTGAGTCCAAATACGCTTTGGAGCCACCCCTGGGCTCAGTCTCAGTGTCTGCTGCACTCCTCCAGCTGCAAACAATGTGGCTCCATACATATGAATGAAAAGGAAACTATATAGTGTAATATAGTCAAAATACTTTTATTAAAAGAAAACGCTCCCCACACCGGGGTACTCACATGGCACTGGTGCGTCAGTGCACCATACTATAACGGCTTTCTGTGCAAAATCACTGGATGTTTGGTGCGGTAGGCTGTGCTGGGACAGCGCTGGTGTAAAGTGCGTGTCAGTCTCTCTGTCCTGGCCCCTCCCCTACGCGTCTTCGACACAGGGATCACGTGTCATCAGGGGGATATGCCCCTGATTATCCCCCTGATGATGATACTTATGCAAATAAAAATCAGGTCTCCTGCCCTGCTATATGTGACTGTGCTGTGTGGCAGAGCTGTGTAAATCTCAGAACTTAACAAACAGAAATACAAATCTTTTGGCAGGTAAATTTGCTCCTTTATATTTGTTTTATCTGTGTATTTAGCTGTGTCATCTTATTTTATATGCTTTTATTATTGTAGGAAAAAGAGGCTGCATTGCGGAGAGTATGGTGCGCATGCAGCTTTTCCTTTTCTTCACCATTATCCTGCAAAAGTTTACCCTGAAGTCAGTGGTGGACCCCAAAGTTCTCGACATCTCCCCTACAGAAAGTGGCATTGAAAACATCCCACCAGCCCGCAAGATCATCTTCATTCCTCGCACATTAGAAGGCGGAGCTTAAAGAATCCTCATATTTTAGCGTTTGGAACGCCCAATCTATATTGTTATATAATATAAAACGCTATAAAAATGAAAGTAAAAGAGAAATTGTAGGGCAAGGGCATATTGTATGTAGCCCTTCTGATTAGTATAAAATGTTGATCTTGCGGTTGGTTTACATCAGTAGCACTGATCTGTAACAATAAAGACTAACTGGGACATCATTGCTTGGTGATGAAAAAAAATAAATATGAGCTTGGAAAATTATTTTAGCTGCTTATTCATGATTGTTATAATGGACCTGCATCTCAGCTAGCCTTACATAGTTGCATTTTATTAGCATTGTAAGCAGTAAATCTGCGGCAGATATTAAATCATCAAACAACTCAGGCTGAACTTATTTACATAGTTGCATTGGGGTTGATTTACTAAAACTGGACAGTGAACAATCTGGTGCAGCTCTGCATAGCAACCAATCAGCTTCCAGGCTTTTTGTCAAAGCCTAATTGAACAAGCTGAAGTTAGAAGCTGATTGGTTACAATGCACCTCTGCACCCGATTTTGCACTCTCCAGTTTTAGTAAATCAACCCCATTGCTTATAAGGTTAAAAAAAGACACAGGTCTATCCAGTTTACCTAATGTGTTTGCATGTATGTTTGAACCTCCTTCCTTTTAACTTCAGTTCATGTCACAAGTCCTCTTTAGGGCCCTTAAACAGTCTATTACAGTTACTGAAGTCACCTTTGATCTATTTGGACATTGTAATAATATGCCCTTTTAAAGTGTTACTAAAACCACAACAGTTAAATCAATCTGTATATGCAGTAAAGCATGCTTGAATATTATTTGATCTCATATATCCATTCACCCATAAGATCCTTCCCTTAGATATAAAAGAACAAATAAGAGGCGCTCATACCCCCCAGTATTAGCAATAATGTGCACTGCAATATCAGCAAAAAACTATAAAAGCTAAAACACAAGTGCACAAATAAATAAGTGAATAATTGACAAGTGCTTATACACCCCAAATATGACCATGCATAACTTAATCTGCCATGTGTAATGAGTGCATTATACTGTGCCAATCATATGACATATTAATTAAATAACATGTAATCACCAAATAATGTGGCATAAAAAAGTCCATAACTGAAGAATGTATAAAGACCATAAAAAACATATGACAATCAGTCCAAAAATCATGAAAATCGTGATTTGTTTGTGACACACAATATCTCCAATGAATGTGGTAATCTCAATGGTGTATAACTCCACGTATCCTTCACCTCACCACCGTGAAACGTGAATTCACTCCCAAAGGAACCTCACTCACCGATTTATTTTGCCAGCACTCTCATGCACGGCAAAAAACGCTTATTTACCACACTTCAGGGTAATCCGATATGTAGAATTTCCACAGTGTTTGAATCAATCCACATGAAAAATAATTAAAGAGCTCACATAGCGTAAACCAGCACGGCAAGTTTATTTAAAACCACTACAATCTATAAGAAAATCACTCACATTTCAAAAGATTTATAAAAGCAGTAAATGCAGTGTAGCTCACAGCAACTCTAAAACCAGTGGATGAATCAAACACAACAAATGGTCACGGCGGACCCGAGGTGTGCTAGTGCTTTGACTCACAGCCTCTCTCCCCTCCTCTGTAGCGCGCCGTGAAAAACAGATCAACCTTCCTCTGATGCGGCTCTCAGCGTTGCTCGTCACATCACACAGCCACGCCCCCGACACGCCCCCGTGGCTGTGTGATGTGACGAGCAACGCTGAGAGCCGCATCAGAGGAAGGTTGATCTGTTTTTCACGGCGCGCTACAGAGGAGGGGAGAGAGGCTGTGAGTCAAAGCACTAGCACACCTCGGGTCCGCCGTGACCATTTGTTGTGTTTGATTCATCCACTGGTTTTAGAGTTGCTGTGAGCTACACTGCATTTACTGCTTTTATAAATCTTTTGAAATGTGAGTGATTTTCTTATAGATTGTAGTGGTTTTAAATAAACTTGCCGTGCTGGTTTATGCTATGTGAGCTCTTTAATTATTTTTCATGTGGATTGATTCAAACACTGTGGAAATTCTACATATCGGATTACCCTGAAGTGTGGTAAATAAGCGTTTTTTGCCGTGCATGAGAGTGCTGGCAAAATAAATCGGTGAGTGAGGTTCCTTTGGGAGTGAATTCACGTTTCACGGTGGTGAGGTGAAGGATACGTGGAGTTATACACCATTGAGATTACCACATTCATTGGAGATCTTGTGTGTCACAAACAAATCACGATTTTCACGATTTTTGGACTGATTGTCATATGTTTTTTATGGTCTTTATACATTCTTGCAGTTATGGACTTTTTTTATGCCACATTATTTGGTGATTACATGTTATTTAATTAATATGTCATATGATTGGCACAGTATAATGCACTCATTACACATGGCAGATTAAGTTATGCATGGTCATATTTGGGGTGTATAAGCACTTGTCAATTATTCACTTATTTATTTGTGCACTTGTGTTTTAGCTTTTATAGTTTTTTGCTGATATTGTAGTGCACATTATTGCCAATACTGGGGGGTATGAGCGCCTCTTATTTGTTCTTTTATATCTAAGGAAAGGATCTTATGGGTGAATGGATATATGAGATCAAATAATATTCAGGTTTACTATCATTTAAAGGGGCAGCTCTTGTTTGATATATATTTTTATATTTATTTATGGAAATTTATTTCACTTTATTGCATTTTTTCACATTTAATTTCTCATAATATAGAGAAGACCATTCACCAGGTCATATTCCTCATCTCATCACGCTCTTATCCAGTGGCGCAGTGGGGGTGTTTTTGAATAAAGGGCGGATTATTATTCAGAAGACCCACATTTTCATTAGTAAAGCATGCTTGTTATACTCACTGTGCAACCTAAGGGGTTAAGCCTCTGCATTGTGTAAAAAAGGATGTTTGATCCTGTATGCACAGATCCTCTCCTCCTTCTCCTAAATCCAAAACAGGTCCGGATAAGACAGAGTTACTGGAGTCAGGCTGCACATGCTCAGTTTGGTGTATATTGCTAGAGAGTTTTTTTTTCTTGGGAACGGTGCATGTGATCAGCACAGGGCCAATCAGCACTATCCAGACAAAGGATCAGGGGTCCTGGATCCTGATAGGGAAGCTAGCGCAGTGTGAAAACTCCTCCTACAAGCTTTAACCAGGCACTGATAGAAGTGACAAAACTGCTATATACTGCTGACGAGATAAGGTATTTAGCAGTTTATATTTACTAAAGTGATTACATTTCCATGTTCTGTTTACTGTGGGAGACCAGATAAAGTGAATGCAGGCTCCTGGGTTTAGTAACACTTTAAGTGCCTCTTTACCAACTACCAACATACAGTATGAAGTGCCTCTCACGCTTATCCTCCTGCTGTTGAATAGGCCAGTAGTGGAGCATGCCTTATAATATTGATACCTAGATACCTTTATTTGGAATTGTGTAGATAGAAATATTGTCATCTACTGTATGTCATGATTAAGGTGATTATGGCTATAGTAAAAAGCAGAACTAAACCCATCCATTTATCAGCTTCAAAAAGCAGTTAGATTCCCGGCATGCCGGGAATGCTAACTGTCACATTTGCTTGTGCACTCAACCAAACTGTCAAGCCATGAAATGGCTGGTGTCAAAACTGATATAGTTCTGATTATAAAAAAATTGTTAAAGGAGGGCGTGGCTTGGCGAGCAGAGCGGATGGCAGCAAAATAGAGGAGCTCTGCCATACCCTCGGCTTCTAAAGCGATAATGGCACCGATTGCTGAGACAACATGAGCAGACTCACTCGCCACAACTCCGGCAACAGGTCACGACGCTCCGCTCCCCTCTCCGGCTCCAGGAGCATTCCGGACATCTTCAAATCGCAATCGCAGTCCCGCCGTCACAAGGCCCAATCCAAGATGGCGCAGCTTCGTGGGGAGGAAGAGTTCAGTAAGGATAACCCCCCACCTGATCACCCCCTAATGCTCACCGCTATGAAGAAGATAGCAGCAGACATTAAGGGCACATTTTCAGCTGCAATCACTAACCTAAAGGCCGATATCCTTTCCATATCTGAGAAGCTAGAGGGGGGTAGAGACTGCAGGCGCCAAATAAGACAAGGCCATTACTCGCCTAGAGAAAGTCACAGATTCTCATTCAGCTCACCTCATCGAAATGAACCGACAACTTGAGGATTTGGATAACAGGGGGAGAAGGCATAACATTAGGGTGAGGGGTATCCCTGAATCGCTTGAACACGGCAACATCCCTTATGCCTTACAATACGTGTTTAATTAACTTTTGGAACGCCAAACTGACACACAGATTGAGTTTGAAAGAGCTCACAGAACACTAAGAGCCGGGCCGGCCGACACAGCACCCCCTAGGCATGTAAAATGTTGCCTACCCAATTTTGAACTGAAGGAGGAAATCATGGCTAAGGCACGCCACAATGAACACATTACTTTTAATGACACAGAATCAGCCATATTTCAGGACTTATCCCCCATTACCCTGAATAATAATAGGAACTCCGCAAACAGAACATCCCCTACAAATGGAAATTTCCTTTTGCTCTTAATGTGACACATCAGGGCCGGAAACTTTACTTATGCACACCTGGCGATTTGCAGGACTTCTGCTCGGAATTACAAATACCGCTGATTGACCTACCAGAGTGGTATCGGGAATTTTGCAACCCGCCAAAGGTGCGCAGCACGCAAGGCTCACCCTACGCCACTCCAACTAAACCCCCTAATAAAAAGGGGAAGTATCAGAAACAACATAACCCAGGGCCTAGCTCCACACCTAAATGCCCTAATACTCCCAGGGCACTACATTCTGCAATGAACTTGGAATGAGGAGATGAGGCTCTTAGTTACTCATGCCCATGTTTTCCCCTTTTTCTTTTTTTCTTTTTGTTTTTTGCTGATATCTGTTTTATCTTTCCATCTCCTGCTTCACAATGGATCTGCTCTGCCTGTATATGAAGAGCCGTGTCGAGGGGACCCTCGATAGAGACTGCTCCACAAGTAACAGTTCACCCTGCTACAAGTAAGTGTGACCTTGTGGTACATCTGCACATTACAGCTACAGTTGAGAGTTGACAACCAGAATCTCCCTGGGGTTGTGGAGGCTGAGGCCAGATACCTGGCTTGCCCCCTACTGGCAGCTTTACCTGACACTGATTCTGATCCGGGTTCTATGTCACACCTCCTTCTTCATCCCTGCAGTTTGACTTTCAGCCTAATAATATCCCCAAGTTCAGATTTTGACTGCCCTTACTGGGAGAAAGGCTACACATACACAAAACTGCAGCAGGGGAGGCATCATGCTCGAACTTGGATTCGAAAGAGAAGGAGGGAAGAAAGAAAGAAAAAAAAAACTTCCATGGGCGGGTGCCCCATGCAGTAAGGCTGAGAACCCCTCCTACCCCTTTTAAACCCTAGTTCCCTGCCAAGCTTTTTATAGGGCTGTTAGAACATATGCCTCCAGGTTGCTGTACTGTTGATGATCTGGTACTGGGGGGGAGGGGGGTTTGTTTTTGTTTTTGTCTGATAACATGCCAAGCGTGTGAACGATACCCATTGTGAGGGAGTTTAATAGTTTACATGTCTGAAATACCTTAATTGCTTTCAACCCCTTTCAACGATCGCGTTATTATTAGTTAGGATTAAAAATGTTGTTTTTTCACTCAGAATCCGGGGGGATGAGATGTGGCCCTAGTGAATGGTTAGTTGACCCAGATTTCCAGATACTTCGGTTGTCTAGACTTTGAAAACTCTCTGTTTGGGCCTCCCACATCCCCCACAGTGGACTCTATGATACTGGTCCTGCAACAGCACCCCTTTGCAAAGTGTTCTTGCCGACACTCTGTTTCACAGTTCCAACTTTTATTAACACCTCAAGGTGTCACTACCTTAGCGGCTAATTACAGAATTACTTTATCCCGCTTTCTTTGAGTAAGAGATCGGGATCACCTTTTTTTCCATTTAACTCATTGTACAATCTTACCCCCCCTACCTCTCCCCCCCCTTTTTTTTCTGCTTAAACCCTCCCCTCATTTCTCATCATGATATACTCCTCGCTGGGTAACAACGCAACTGTGATTTCACACAATGTTAGGGGCCTGAATGTGACTCAAAAGAGAACCCAACTCCTGCGTCACCTGGGGAAGAAGAAGCTGGCTTTGTATACTTACAGGAGACTCACTTTAAATCAAACTCTATACCAAAATTGACGAATGAGTATTTTACAAAGGCCTTCCATGCCTCCAACCCGGCATCTAGAAAAAAGGGTGTCTCCATCTTAATCGGGAAGAATTCAGGGTTTGAGCTTAACCAGCAATTGGCAGACCCAGAGGGCCGGTTCCTTCTTCTCAGAGGTAGTATTGGGAAGATTCCAATCACCATAGCTAACGTATACTTTTCTAATACGGCACATGTTTCCTTTTGTCAGAAACTGATCGACGAGCTGTCATGGTTTGCGACAGATTGTATAGTCTTAGGTGGGAACTACATTCCATTAGACCTCCTACAGGATACTTCCAATGGCAAATTGGCATTATCATATCGCATACTCAAAAAAATTAAATCACTGCTGAACTCATTGACCTTGAGAGACTCATGGCCAGTGGCTCACCCACAGGATAGGGATTATACCTATTATTCCACGGTCCATAGCAAAAATTCTCGCATCATCTATATGTTTGTGACACAAAGAGACCTAACCAAACTAACGGATGCACACATAGGAATTAGGACTGTTTCAGACCACGCAACCATCTCAATGAGCTTACGCTTACAAGACACACCTAAGAAACCTTGTAACTGACGACTTAATGCAACTTTGCTGACAGACCCATTAACGCTAGACCCAATCACAGACGCTATAAAGACCTACTTTAGGGAAAATACCACAGATGACGTCTCTCCCCTTACTATTTGGGAAGCCCACAAGTGTGTGCTAAGGGGCAAGTTGATGACCCTAGCCACACAAATAAAGAAAGCTTCAGAAAAAGAACCACTAGCATTACTAACCAAAGTACAAAAACTAGAGACGCAGCACAAACTAACGGTGGCTATTAAAGTTGCAGATGACCTTTCAACAGCGTGCAAAGAGCTACAGGCTAAATTAGACCTGCAAGCGAAACGGATACTATTCTTTCGGCAAGGTTTTTTTATGAACATGGTAATAAGATCAGCAAATTTTTGGCCAGAGCTTTAAGGGACATTTGCTCCACTACCACCATTACCTAGATTAAAAATGGAACCAATGAGCTAGTACACACCTCTGACCAGATAGCCTCAGAATTCAAGAGGTTTTACACCAAACTTTACAACCTCCCACCAACACACAAACCTGCGTCTATAGAGGGAAATAGACCCCACATAATAGAGCAATATCTAAGGCAAAGCGGACTTCCCTGCTTATCGGCCTCTGACTCAGAAGAGCTAGATAAACCCATTGACATAACAGAACTTCTACAGGCCATTAAAACTCTGAAACCTGGTAAAAGCACAGGACCAGATGGCTTTTCAGCTATTTATTATAAAACCTTCTCTTCTCTTTTGGCCAAACCATTGCTTAAAGCCTTAAACTCACTGAAAACATCAAAAGAACAGCTATCCTCCTTTAATATGGCACACATCACGGTGATTCCCAAACCTGGTAAGGACCCAAATGTCTGCTCCAGTTACAGGCCAATTTCCCTGCTTAATTTGGACATTAAGCTTCTGTCAAATTTTGGCTACAAGATTATGCAGACATCTACCAGAAATCATACTTACATTGGAGCCATGCTTGTGCACCGTGAATGGGAATCCTTCTATCTAGGGCCTAACATTAGGGACTAGACATTGTAAATTAGCCGCTTACGCGGATGATCTTTTATTCATCCTCACACAACCGCATATATCGATCCCTAATGTCCTAAAAGAATTTGAATTGGATATATCTCTAATTTCAAGGTCAATTACGACAAATCCGAGGCACTTAACATCTCCTTGGCCCTGAGACCCCTACAAGAGACTAATGCTGGCCATACACTATACGAAAAATCGGCCGAAAAATCGTTCATATAGACACTTCGTTCATAATCGTTTGTGATGTTTTTGTGGGAAAAAAACGAACGGGAAGTTTGGAAAATTTCTGCCGAACGTACGATAAATTGCAAGGTTAATGTGTTTCCTGTCTGAACTGTCTGCACTAGGTATATGTAAAAAAACGAACAAAAAATTATTTATTCATGTCCACTGAACAATTTATCGGTCATTACATGATGGCACGATCGTTTGCGGTCACGGTCGAACGTTCGTTTTTCGAAAATGTGTTCGGCCGATTTTTCGTATAGTGTATGGCCAGCATAAGTCTAACTGTCCCTTCAAATGGGTGGAGTCCGCACTCAAATACCTAGGGATCTGGCTCACACCCGACTTGACTAAACGCTACACAAAAAATGTTCATCCTATCTTACTAAAGATACAACAGGACACGCGGCTCTGGAACTCTAAACCACTCTTTTGGTTTGGAAGAGCTGCAGCGGTGAAGATGACTATCCTACCTAGGATATTGTACCTGTTTTACAACCTACCTATCTTACTGCCTAAAAGATTTTTCTCCCAATTAAACAAGACTGAGGGAATTCATCTGGGCAGGGAAGAAACCACGCATTAGCATGGCAACCTTGACATTACCGAAGACTGGGGGGGGGGGTATTAACCTACCAAACTTTAAACACTACTACTATGCGACACACTTAACGCGAATTATAGACTGGAACTGTCACACCTCTTCCAATGATTGGATAGGTATAGAAGGCCTACAATCCAACATACCCGAGATTCGTACCATGGGTACCCAAAGGAGCCCATCCTATGAAATTAACACTACACCCTACCATTGGACCGACACTTAGGGTTTTCCAGACAGTCACACGACAGTATGACATAGCCTCAACACCTGGCCCACTGACACCGTTGATTCACAACAAGGACTTCGCACAGGGTCACACCACCACATCATTCCCCCATAGAGCAGACTTGACACCTGTGATGGTCTCTCACTGCTTGGAAAAAGGTAGACTCAAAAACTTTGACCAACTACGAATAGAATTACAAGCAAAACACTTTACGTTCTGGCAGTACAGGCAGCTTCATGATTATGTTCTCTGCTCTAATAACAAACAACACTTCTTAAGAGAGACGACATTCTTTGAGAAATTATGCTTATCAGGAAGCCCAGTAGGTAAAGCAACCTCTCTTATGTACAGCTGGCTCCAATCCAACCACAAAGGGCCCTCCAATAAACACAAACAGGAGTGGGAAGCAGCGTTCAAGAAAACCTTTACAGACGAACAATGGCTTAACGCGTGCATTTTAGCACACAAATGTTCTATAAGCTCCAGCACTCAGGAAACGTCATACAAGGTCCTAACAAGTTGGTATTTTACCCCAGCCAGGTTGCATGCATGGTACCCAGACACATCAGATGTTTGTTGGCGCTGTGGTTCTGATAAAGGCGATATGCTGCACATCTGGTGGGATTGCCCACTTCTACGCAGTTTCTGGGATGGTGTATGCACGCAGATCTACGTTATCACAGAAACCAAACTGAAACTCACACCAGAATGTTGCTTGTTACACATTTCTAACTATTTGTTAAGCAAATACAAGAAATCTGTAGTTCGCCACATGTTGAATTTGGCAAAAACAATTATCCCCAAACACTGGAAAAAAACACACACACCCACGATTGCAGAATGGCTTTCTGCCGTGGAAGCCTTATATAAAATGGAAGAAACAGTGGTCATGGCCTCTGAAAATAGTGAAAAATTTCACAAATTATTGAAACCATGGTTTCTCTTTAAATATTCTGATTCTTTCGCCAAGATGCAAAATGGCTGACTCTGTAGGAATGGGCTGAGATTCAGTCCAAGTATGGCCAGCTTAAGACTACCTGCTGCAAATTCAAAAAATTGGAAAAGATAGGCGAACATCATTACTGACAACATAAAAGTGTTGGAAATGTCACTGGATCACTACATTACATTTGTATAGCTATAATACAGATTGCATTGGTTGTTTTGAATAAAAACTATTAGATAAGCACCTGAACGACCACAACATACAGGGATATACAATGTAATACTGACATTTAATCACACACATAGGTTGGACTTGTGTCTTTTTTCAACCTCAAACAAGATATTTGGGGGGCACACCCTAAAAGATGCATTAAAGCTGGTGCAGCCATAAGACCTTACAGCAGAGCAAAATATTACAGCGCACACATGCAAAAAAGACATTTATCTCCAGCAGGGCTAGTTTAAAACACCTAGACAATTTCAAAAAATATTATCAAAAAATATGGGGATTTGGTCACCCCTTATTGCTATATGGTGCTAAGCCCACTTACTGCGACAAAGTACCTCATGATTAGTGGGTCCTACACTATCCATAGATTGGAAGATCCTGCTGTACTTCTCTGAACCATGAGAGCATACACTCTTCTATATGGGAGAACTTTGAGGTCTCCACCCATGACACAAGTGGACACTAATGAGGAGAGGTACTTAACGCCATTTTTTAAAAAAATTTTGGCCCGGGGTTCCCCTTAAAATCCATACCAGACCTGAAGGGTCTGGTATAGATTTTGAGGGGGACCCCACACCATTTTTTTTTTTAATTTTGGCCGGGGTTCCCCTTAATATCCATACCAGACCTGAAGGGCCTGGTATGGAATTTAGGGGGACCCCCCATGTCATTTTTTTTTTCAATTTTGGTTCGGGGTTCCCCTGTGGGGAATTCCCATGCCGTTTTTATCAATGAACTTTTATGTGTATTGTCGGACCGGCAATTCATTATTAGCCGCGTGTAGTTTTAAATGACTTGTTTTCCTTTGAAATGTTATTTTGCTGTCAGACTGTTCTAAACACGGGAAACATGCGCCCCTTTACAGGCATACTATAGACACCCCCCAGGTATGAAATTTAAAGGAATATTACACTTTTATTGTTTCACTTTAAGCATTATTAAAATCACTGCTCCAGAAAAAACGGCCATTTTTAAAACTTTTTTTTGCATTGATCCTTGTCCCCTGGGGCAGGACCCATGTCCCCAAACACTTTTTATGACAATACCATGCATATAAGCCTTTAAAATTAGCACTTTTGGTTTCTCCCATAGACTTTTAAAGGGTGTTCAGCGGCTTTCGAATTTGCCACGAACACCCCAAATTGTTCGCTGTTCGGCGAACAGGCGAACAGCCGATGTTCGAGTCGAACATGAGTTCGACTCGAACTCGAAGCTCATCCCTAGTCTTGGTTATGTTACATATGTTTCCTCAAGTCTAATAGGCCCCACACAAAAGAGCCATACATATAAAAATGAATAGATAAATTACCTATTTCAATGACTCTAGTTTTGGTGAAAATTGTAAATGCTACATACCATGACTAACATCTGTATTTTAACAAAGTGGTAAATTTCACAAATCAATAAATCTGCAACAAATCATTATATATATATATATATATATATATATATATATATATGGCCTGCATAACAGCTGTCAGATCTCATGCTAATAACAAAAAATAGGGTCAGTACCTTAACATGTATGAGTTACTTTGACTCTCTGTTCATTATATTGTACCAACGACCGAACTACCAGAGTCGCAAAGGTCACATTTGCAACCGGGACCTGGCATTCAGCCACTGTGGGGAGGCCCCAAGACGGCAGGAAGGGGGCCGCTGCAGAGCATCTAAAAGTGTCCCGTGGCGAGACTGTAATAAAGGATTCCATAATGGGAGTAAAAGGCCCCCGGGATCAGTGGGAAGGGCCCTGGGACCGATGGAAAGAGTGCCAAGACCGGAGCAGGGAAATAGGTAAGACTGCTTCCCTACTCGGGTCCCTGCGTGCACTACTGTTACTAATTACAACATTGTCCTTAAAGTGGTAGTAAATCCTGGAATTGGATTTTTACCTACAGGTAAGCTTATAATAAAGCTTACCTGTAGGTAAAATGAATATTGTGCACGTTTAGGAGATCTTTTTGCGAGCAACAACCGGTGACGTCACTGGCGCATGCACTCTGAAGGTACGGCATGCCCGTGCCGTTCCTTCAGAGCTATGTGCCATGGCCAAGACTCTCGCACGTCACCGCGGCTAGGCCAGTCAGAGTCCCCGAACCCCAGAAGGAAGACTGGGTGAAGATGGAAGCCTCTGCAGCGGTGAAAACATGCTTCTGGAGGGCTTCGTTTTAAGGTAAGTCTATTATAATGTTGTGCATCCTAGCACTTAATGATATTGCTTAGTAGGTGGAATTTTTTTTTACAGGGTTTACTACCGCTTTAAGGCTGACCATGTCCTATCCTAAAAAATACCTATTTTGACAATTACGGTAAGTTGAAATGCTTCATTGTTTTATACCAGTGTTTCTCAACTTCAGTCCTCAGGGCACCTCAATAGGTCATGTTTTCAGGATTTCTCTAAGATGAAATGGCTGTGGTAATTACTAAGGCATTGAAACTTAAAATCACCTGTGCAAAATAATGGAAAGCCTGGAAACATGACCTGTTGGGGCACCTTGAGGACTGGAGTTGAGAAACACTGTTTTTTAACACGCTCTCCCAGACAAGTAAAATGTTCATTTCATTCTCAGATTACTTAAAGTGGTATTAAAGGTTCGGCTTAAAAAAAAAAAACAACAAACATTGTCATACTTACCTGCTCTGTGTAGTGGTTTTGGACAGAGCAGCCCAGATCCTCCACTTCGCAGGTACCTTGCCGGTGCTCCTGGCTCCTCCCCCTTGATCAGTGCCCCAATAACAAGCCGCTTGTTATGGGGGCACTGGTGCGTGCTCTCTCCCGAGCCCTGCACCATGCGTCTATAGGACACATAGAGCCACCCCTGCTCTCTCTTCTTTGGCTCATTGGCTGTAATTGACATCAGTGGAAGCCAATGGCTCCCGCTGATGTCTCAGCCAATGAGGAGAGAGAGTCCCGTGACAGCCGAGGCTCTTGTGCATATCGCTGGATCAAGATGGGGCTCAGGTGAGCATTGGGGGGAGCAGCACACAGAAGGTTTTTACCTTCATGCATAGAATGCATGAAGGTAAAAAACCTTCAGCCTTTACAACCACTTTAATTTATAGAGGAAAGAGGTGGGATGGACTTATGTTACCTCACCTGCTGGGAGGAGAGGTTCTGGCCTCCTGAAGTAGCCATAGGCTATATGGACCAGCCTGTTCTGTTGGCTGAGTTGGGGGTTAGGATTTTCAACATCAGTGTATAAACCAATCAGTTCACAGACCACAGCAGGCCCCATATAATGGTTTGGTTGGTCCCTAGGTGGTTCTGTACAACCAAAACATATAATTTTGCATCTGCACATAGCTCATAATACATACTATCAGAAGAAATATACCGTATTTATCGGCGTATAACATGCACAGGCGTATAACACGCACATTCATTTTAAGAGGGAAGTTTCAGGAAAAAAACTTAAATTTTAAATACGGAACTTTGAAGCAAAATAAGGGTCAGTGCCCATCTGCAGCCTCACCAATGCCATCAATGCAGCCTGATTAATGCCCATCTGCAGCCTCACAAGTGCCATCAATGCAGCCTCATCAGTCCACATCAATGCAGCCTCACCAGTCCACATCAATGCAGCAGCCTCACCATTGCCATCAGTGCAGCCTGATCGATGCCCATCTGCAGCCTAGAGGGGACAGGGAGGGGGCGGGACGAACACCGACAGATTACATACAGTGAGAATCTCCTATGATAGACAGAACAGTGGTCCAATGGCGGCCCAGGAGACGGGACTTCCTATTACAGAGGCCACCAAGTAAACAGGAGTTTCTCACTGTATGTAGTCTGACGGCGCTTGTCCCACCCTCTTCCCTGTCCCCTCCGAGGCAGCTAAAATTAAAGTATTGGAGTATAACACGCACACGCTATTTGCACCCAATTTTCATGGTGAAAAAGTGAGTGTTATACGCCAATAAATACAGTATTTAATCTCTCTGCAACTAGTATTTTGGACTTTATTATAGATTAAACATAATTCCTTCGGGTCTTTAAGAAAATGCATGTTGCAGCAGACTGTCTGGTGCCTCCAATGCAGTATAACCTTGGCACCCTTCTAATTCAGAAGGCAACAAATCTGACTGATCCCCTTAAAGGCTTAGTGATCCCCTTAGTGATGAGAGACTTGTCCACCCCTTGTCTTCACAAAAGCCTAAAGGACCTGTCAGAGGTTCATTAGCAGCAGAGATTAAGCTACACCAATAGATCCTGAGCCTTCCAATAGACCATGTCCTAGCTGGCCTTTTGGACAGAAGACACTCAACACATGTGCAGCCACCGGATCGCCTGAGAGTCAGCATAAAATACCTACCAAGTTACTGAGCTTATTTAAAGCCCAACTCCGGCCACGCTGTGCCTGCACTACATGGGTTAACTGCTCGTTTTGTCTAGGGGTGAACACAGCGCCTATACCCACCCGATCCTTTGGTATACGGCACTCTTCCACATCCTGCGGTGGACTGTTCCTGACATCTTCATGTCCAGAGATGGTCTAAGGGTCTGGGAAACCAAGGAGATCGACATGCCTGGAAATCTCAGTTTCAATAGATACTTTAGCTGGAATTTTCTTTAAAGCAAATTGGTGTATACTGTAGGTAGAGTAGAGGTAAGTATCAATTTGCTTCTCGACAGGTACATTTTTTAAGCAAGTTTTTTAGGTGACAGGGTAGCTTTAAAGACCACAGAGAGTCTGTTGTTTTCAATCAAACAGACCCGGTCTTGGAGTGTCTATCTTATCGAAAACAAAAAATTAGGAGCAGGTTGCCCTGGAGGAGATATTCAGTAAGATAAGAGGATCAGAAAAGCAAATACACTGAGCAGCGCTACTACTGATGAAGCCTGCTAACATAATGATAAAATTTGGCTGCTCCTATATACAAGTGTAAAGTAAGGGCACAGAGGTGTCCGGTGTAGTTCCCCGAATTATATACTGGATATCACCAATGTTAGGGTTGGTAACCCTCTAGTCAAGAGTAGTGATAAGCTCAGCCATGTTCTGACTAGGAACTGAGTCCTCCTGAGCGAGCCCACCAGAAAGCTGTCACCTATAAGGCCAATTATCTGCATCTGAGACATTCCCCATTCTGCGGCACAAGTATGCATGCCCCTTGTATAAATGCAGCTGCGGGGTGGGGAATGCCTGAACAGGTGACAGCTTTCTGGCAGGCTAGCTCAGTTGGGTTTGGATCCTAGAGGATATGCAATCATCATAGAGTTACAATGTGCACCCAGGAACAATGTTTTAAAAACACTCATACTGGTCAGATATTACTATTATTATTATTATGTATATATATATATATATATATATATATATATATATATATATATATATATATAAAATCAAAACAATTGGTGGAGGAAGATTATGGTGTGGGGTTGTTTTTCAGGGTTTGGGCTTGGCCCCTTTGTTCCAGTCATGAGAATTCTTAAGGCTTCAGCATACCAAGACATTTTGGACAATTTCACGTTCCTAACTTTGTGGGAGCAGGTTTGGGTTGGCCCTTCCTGTTCCAAAATGACTGCGCACCAATGCACAAAGCAAGGTCCATAAAGAAATGGATGAGTGAGTTTGGGGTGAAGGACTTGATTGGTCTGCACAGAGTCCTGACCTCAACCCGATAGAAAACCTTTGGGATGAATTAGAGCGGAGACTACTACAAGCCCGGCCTTCTCGTTCAACATCAGTGCCTGACCTTACAAATGCGCTTCGGAAGAATGGTCAAACATTCCCATAGACACACTCCTAAACCTTGTGGACAGCCTTCCCAGAAGAGTTGAAACTGTTATAGCTGCAAAGGGTGGGCCAACTCAATATTGAAATCTACAGACTAAGACTGGGATGCCATTAAAGTTCAAATGTGTAAAGGTGTAAAGGCAGATGTCCCAAAATTTTTGGTAATATAGTGTATATATATATACATATATATATATACATATATATATATATACATATATATATATATATATATATATATATATATATATATATATATATATACACACACACAGTATCTCACAAAAGTGAGTACACCCCTCACATTTTTGTAAATATTTAATTATTACTTTTCATGTGACAACACTGAAGAAATTACACTTTGCTACAATGTAAAGTAGTGAGTGTACAGCTTGTATAACAGTGTAAATTCGTTGTCCTCTCAAAATAACTCAACACACAGCCACTAATGTCTGAATTGCTGGCAACAAAAGTGAGTACACCCCTAAGCGAAAATGTCCAAATTGGGCTCAAAGTGTCAATATTTTATGTGGCCACCATTATTTTCCAGCACTGCCTTAACCCTCTTGGGCATGGAGTTCACCAGAGCTTCACAGGCTGTCACTGGAGTACTCTTTCACTCCTCCATGATGACATCACAGAGCTGATGGATGTTAGAGACCTTGCGCTCCTTCACCTTCTGTTTGAGGATGCCCCACAGATGCTCAATAGGGTTTAGGTCTGGAGACATGCTTGGCCAGTCCATCACCTTTACCCTCAGCTTATTTATCAAGGCAGTGGTTGTCTTGAAGGTGTGTTGGGGTCATTATCATGTTGGAATACTGCCCTGCGGCCCAGTCTCTGAAGGGAGAGGATCATGCTCTGCTTCAGTATGTCACAGTACATGTTGGCATTCATGGTTCCCTCAATGAACTGTAGCTCCCCAGTGCCGGCAGCACTCATGCAGCCCCAGACCATGACACTCCCACCACCATGCTTGACTGTAGGCAAGACACACTTGTCTTTGTACTCCTCATCTAGTTACCGCCACACATGTTTGACACCATCTGAACCAAATAAGTTTATCTTGGTCTCATCAGACCACAGGACATGTTTCCAGTAATTCATATCCTTAGTCTGCTTGTCTTCATCAAACTGTTTGCAGGCTTTCTTGTGTATCATCTTTAGAAGAGGCTTCCTTCTGGGACGACAGCCATGCAGACCAATTTAATGCAGCGTGCAGCATATGATCTGAGCACTGACAGGCTGACCCCCCACCCCTTCAACCTCTGCAGCAATGCTGGCAGCACTCATACATCAATTTCCCAAAGCCAACCTCTGGATATGAAGCTGAGCACGTGCACTCAACTTTGGTCGACCATGGTGAGGCCTGTTCTGAGTGGAACCTGTCCTGTTAAACTGCTGTATGGCCTTGACCATCATGCTGCAGCTCAGTTTCAGGGTCTTGGCAATCTTCTTATAGCCTAGGCCATATTTTTGTAGAGCAACAACTCTTTTTTCAGATCCTCAGAGAGGTCTTTGCCATGAGATGCCATGTTGAACTTCCAGTGACCAGTATGAGATAGTGAGAGCGATAACACCAAATTTAACACTGGCTCCCCATTCACACCTGGGACCTTGTAACACTAACGAGTCACATGACACCGGGGAGGGAAAATGGCTAATTGGGCCCAATTTGGACATTTTCACTTAGGGGTGTACTCACTTTTGTTGCCAGCGCTTTAGACATTAATGGCTGTGTGTTAAGTTATTTTGATGGGACAGCAAATTTACACTGTTATACAAAGTGTACACTCACTACTTTACATTGTAACAAAGTGTAATTTCTTTAGTGTTGTCACATGAAAAGATATAATAAAATATTTATAATAATGTGAGGGGTGTACTCACTTTTTTGAGATACTGTATACTGTGTATATTTATCAGTATTAATAATACTATTGATAATTAATTAATGTAACTATGAAACTGTACATTTCTAGTGCTTTAGGTTTCCAATACCCTGCATTCTATAGCATGAAATTGTTTTTGCTCAGCGGTTATTTATTACTATACCATGTGCATGCTCTTCTGTATCTGTACATGTTAAACGATGTGGACTATAGAATTACATTCCTCAGTGTGGGAGGACTTGCCTGGGAGGAAAAACATTCTGCTAAGGAAGAGGAGGAAAACCCAGTTCTTCATAGAATAATCCCAGATCAGGGAATGCTGCAGACATGTCTGATTTTCAGAGTGTAACTGCTGTGTTGGTGAGTGTTGTCTCTTTTATTATTGTCCTGTTTTATGGGAAGTTCTTATGGAGGAGAAGTAAGATGCCCCCTGGCCCATTCCCACTACCCATACTGGGAATTTTCTGCAGATTCACTCTGATGGATTACTGCCAAACCTATTAAAGGTGAGTGTGACGTTAAAGCTTACTTTGGGCAGAGATCGAGAACACACTTTTTTAACCTCTTTGCTGCTGGAGACATTTTTTTGTTTTTCGCATATGCACATTTTGTACATGAAAACACATTTTAATCCCCAAAACATATATATTCTGAAAGCAGAGACCCCTT
Source organism: Aquarana catesbeiana (assembly GCF_042186555.1). Taxonomy (NCBI): domain Eukaryota; kingdom Metazoa; phylum Chordata; class Amphibia; order Anura; family Ranidae; genus Aquarana; species Aquarana catesbeiana. Next base: position 57,285,737 of record NC_133332.1, read on the forward strand.
AGAATAAAATGTTGACAATTGTAATTTTTTTATGTTACACAGTATTTGTGCTACTATAATTCAAACCTTTATTTTCAGTAAAAAATGCACTCAAATTCATTTTATTGCACACAAACACAAAAACGTCCACTTTTTTGTAAGATATCAATCACTTCTCTACCATGGTACATTTGTAAATGTCCTTGTATTCAAGGGGTTAAAACGAGCTCATCACTGCTCCTAAAGTCACAAGCTTGTTTGTCATGTCTTGGCTGTAGTGTTATCCAATCACTTTTACAATACCAAGAAGGTGATGCCCTCTTACCTTGGGTGCAGGCCATGGTGGTACCCAGGCTCTTCTGTTCATCTGGGGAGCCTAGCACAGCCATCAAATGCCCAATCATGTGGAGGAGATCAAGAAATATCTGTTCCCCAATCTCCTCTGCAATGAATGAACCCAGAAGCGAAGTGTGCTACTTCACTTGCTGGTTCAGTGCTGTCTTTCTACGGATACTGTAGCTGGGGAAGCAGTCTATTTGATAGCATATTGTTGGTGACAGGTTCTTTTTAACCAGTTGCCGACCAGTCTCCGCAGTTATACTGTGGCAGGTTGGCTCAGCTGCGCAAATCGCTGTAGGTGTACGTCAGTCGCGCGTGTGCGCCACCGCGGTACCCGCAGCGATTGGATTTGCCACAGAACCGATAGATCTACAGGCCCAGGCCAATAATTTCTGGCCTGGACCTGCTGATCGGTTCTGGCAAATGAAATGCCTCCTTTGCCTGTGTAATGTAAACACAGGCAGAGGAAATGATGTCACCTCTCGTCGCGGAGCCCTTTTCGGTTCCAGCGCAAGAGGAGAAGACATCTACTGTGAGTACACCAACACTACACTAACACCAGTACAAGTAGGCACACTTTTAACCCCCCCGATTGCCCCCTGATCGCCCCCCCAGTTAACCCTTTCACACCCTGTCACAGTGCCACCAAGTGCAGTTTTCAGATTCTTCACTGATCACTGTTCTGGTGTCACTTGTGACACTAAACAGCGTTAGGGCAGTTAGTGATAGGCCCAGTTGGTTTGGGGGACCCCCATATATTCCACATACCCGCCATATAGTACCTAATAAAGGCTTAACCCCTTGATCACCCCCAGTTAATCCTTTCACTCCCTGTCACTGTGGCACTAGTATAGTGTACAGATCTTTTTTCTAATCACTGTATTAGTGTCACGGGTTAGCTAGTTAGCGTCAGTTAGGTGTCAGCGTCAGTTAGCTTTAATCCCAGACACACACGCACACACCATAAACCTCCCTTACTAGAATAGTGTTTGAATGGAACAATACATTTGATCTGATCAGATCTATACTAGCGTCCCCAGTAGTATAGTGTTCCCAAAAACGCAGCGTTAGCAGGATCAGCCCAGACACCTGCTGGCACCTGCGTATAGCCCCTCCACCCAGCTCAGCCCAGCCCAGCCAAGTGCAGTATCAATAGATCACTGTGACTTACAAAACACAGCACACAAAACTGCAGCGTTAGCAGAGTCTGCTCCCTGCTCCCTGCTAATGCTAACAGTTAATTTTTTGTAGCAATCCAAGCAGTCGCTGACAACCAGGTGCTCTTTTACCTGTGAGTCGCACTAGCTGTACCTATAAATTTGATGGCCAAAATGTCCAAACAGAGGTACACTAGTGAAGAGGCCTACACGTTGCTAAGCACGACAGATGAGAGCGAAGGGTAAGCCGCCTCACTGTCTGATTCAGGTTTAGTATACAAACCTGTAGAGAGCAGCGGCACCCTAACAGATAGCTCTGACGACGGAGTAGTGGTCCCTGCTAAGGTCAGGCATACCCGACCCTGTTCTTCTGTTGCTAAGGTGCAACAATAGCATAGTTCTCATATGGAGCAGAGAGCCAGCACTAGTGCCGCTCATCCTTCTGGTGAACTGGCAAGCACCAGCGGCCTAGTACATCCTGGTTGTAGACAAACCAGCGCTGCAGTAACACTTGGTGACATAGCAAGTGCCCATAAGTGCAGTTCAAGCTGGTGCGGTGGCTCTCACAAGTAGTGCCCCGCAGCCACCAAGATTCAAAGACAGGCCCGTAGACCCCATAGTGCCCTTCCTGATGCGTTTGCAAATCCTGATTGGCAGCCCACTACTTTTGGAGCGCCCGTACTTCCCCCATTCACTGGCCAACCCAGAATTTAGGTGGAAACAGCGGATTTTAGTACCCTTGATTTTTTCATGGAAGATCTGTACAAATCTATTGTGGACCAAAGCAATTTATAGTCAATTTATCGCCGCAAATCCAAATTTGACCCTTGCCAGAGAATTTGGCTGGAAACCTATAACGGTTCCTGAATTTAAGACCTTTCTGGGCCTATCCCTCCTCATGGGCATTATTAAAAGGTTGAGTTGCGGTCATATTAGTCCACTGACCCAATTCACCATATGCCCGTTTTCTCTGCTTTCATGACCAAGAATCGATACGAGCAAATTTTGCGGTTCATGGATTTCAATGACAATGAACTCTGTTGTCCTCTGGGTGACCCTGAATATGATCAGCTCCACAAAATTCAGCCCCTCGTAAACCACTTCAACCAAAAATTTGCAACCTTGTTTATTCACGATCAAGCTGTCTGCCTTGATGAGTCCCTGATTATGTTTTCTGGCCGCCTTGCTTTCAAGCAGTTTCTCCCCAGCAAGTGTGCCAGATATGGGGTCAAGATGTATAAGCTCTGTGACAGGGCCACAGGCTATACATATCGTTTTTCTAATTTACGAGGGAAAAGATAGCAGCATGGAGCCCCCCTAACTGCTCAGACTACATTGGGAGCAGCGGTAAAATTATTTGGGACTTGGTGTCACTAGGGATGAGCTGAACACCCCCCGGTTCGGTTCGCACCAGAACATACCAAACAGGCAAAAAATTTGGAAGAACACACGAACACCGTTAAAGTCTATGGGACACTAACATGAAAAATCAAAAGTGCTCATTTTAAAGGCTTTTATGCAAGTTATTGTCATAAAAAGTGTTTGGGGACCCGGGTCCTGCCCCAGGGGACATGTATCAATGCAATTTTTAAAAAAACGGCCATTTTTTCGGGAGCAGTGATTTTTTTAATGCTTAAAGTGAAACAATAAAAATGAAATATTCCTTTAAATATCGTGCCTGAGGGGTGTCTATAGTATGCCTGTAAAGTGGCGCATTAAAACCGTACCACAGAAAAATGACATTTCTAAAGGAAAAATTGTCATTTAAAACTGATAGCGGCTGTAATGAATTGTCGGGTCTCGGCAATATTGATAAAACTCATTGAAAAAAAAAAAACGTGGGTTCCCCCCCAGTCCATTACCAGGCCCTTTGGGTCTGGTATGAATATTAAGAGGAACCCCGAACCAAAATTTTTAAAAAAATTGCGTGGGGGTCCCCCTAAAAGGCCCTTCAGGTCTGATATGAAAATTAAGGGGAACCCTGCGCCAAATTTTAAAAAAAATGGTGCAGGACCCGCCAAAATCCATACCATGAAGGGTCTGGTATGGATTTTAAGGGGAACCCTGTGCCAAAATGTAAAAAAAATGGCGTAGGGGTCCCCCCCAAAATCCATACCAGACACTTATCCAAGCACGCAACCTGGCAGGCCGCAGGAAAAGACGGCGGGATGAGAGAGCGCCCCCCCACCTCCTGAACCGTACCAGGCCACATGCCCTTAACATGGGGAGGGCGCTTTGGGGTCTGACCCCAAAGCACCTTGTCCCCATGTTGATGGGGACAAGGGCCTCATCCCCACAACCCTTGCCCGGTGGTTGTGGGGGTATGCGGGCGGGGGGCTTATCGGAATCTGGAAGCCCCCTTTAACAAGGGGACCCCCAGCCTCGCCCCAATGTGAATTGGTAATGGGATGTACCCCTACCATTTCACAAAAAAAGTGTCAAAAATGGTAAAAAAGACAAGAGACAGCTTGGGACAAGTCCTTTTTAAAAAATAAAAAAAATAAAAATGTCCCGCGATCTAAATTCACGCCGCCTGATGGACTGAAAAAGAAAAAAAAAAGCTGCAACCGCTCCGCCTCCATGGGAGGCTCCCGCCAACTGACGCTTCTTCTCTGTGACAGTTCTTATATAGCTGAGGGTGGGGCCACCCGTTGATGTAAACGGGTGACTCCGCCCCCTCTGACACCACGTGGAAGCCATCGGGCGGCGTGAATTTACATCGCGGGACATTTTTATTTTTTTATTTTTTAATAAAGGACTTGTCCCAAGCTGTCTCTTGTCTTTTTTACCATTTTTGGACACTTTTTTTGTGACATCGGGTGTTCGCCTGTTTGCTGAACAGCGAACAATATGCAGTGTTCGCGGCAAATTCGAAAGCCGCCAGAACACCATTAAAGTCTATGGCACACTAACATGAAAAATTAAAAGTGCTAATTTTAAAGGTTTATATGCACTCATCCCTAGTGTGTACCAAGCTTAAATCTCCACTACACTTGTCTGGTTCATCTGCCTTGTTCCCCTTACTGCTACTGCTGCTACCTATGTACTAAACTTGGCCTGCTCTTGACCTCACATTTGTCTGTTATTTCAGCATCTGGACATTGTACTTAGCAATGAATCATTAATCATCCTTCACTGCTCTAAACTTTTAAAAGCAAAAACCTTAAAGCTGAAGTTCGGATATGATTTTTTTATAGCATAGTTACCCCCCCCCCGGTGGTCTGCGGAAGGTGCAAATCACTGTAGTAGTCACCGATGCTACAGTGTTTGCAACAGTATTCTGGGTCCAGTGCCAAGCACCCTTCTAGATGCTAGCCAAGGAGGGAGGTTGTCTGCTTGGCACTTTGACCATTCAGCATTCTCTGATTGGACAAGATGGAGAGTTGGGGCATTTATGTCACAATCTCCACTTCATCCAATCAAAGAAAGCCTTGTATTCATTAAAAAATACAAGGCTTTCTATAAATGGTGGCAGTGCTGAGCAAGCAAACCCCTGTGGTTACTATGCAGAAGGGCAGCCACTCGGCACTGGACCTGGAAGATTGCTGCTATCACTATAGTATCCACGACTCCTGGAGTGATTTGCAGCTTACTCAGGGATCGTTCAGGTATGAGATCTGATCACTTACATGGTCCAAGCTGGACCCATGTAACTATTCTATAAACATAGCAGCTTTAAAGAGGTTGTAAACCTCCGTTTTCAAATTGTACCTATAGGTAAGCCTATAATAAGGCTTACCTATAGGTACAGTAAATATCTCCTAAACGTGCGCCATTTAGGAGATATTTACTTTGTACTGCGTTGATGGTGTCATCGGCGCATGCTCTGTGAAGAAACGGCCCTCCGTGCCGTTTCTTCACTAACGAGTGCCGTGACTGGCGGCTCTCACGCGCATGTGCGGGAGTGACGTCACGCGACTCCGGACAGTCATAGAGCCGGAGTCTGTGTCCCCGGAAGGAAGAGGTGCGAACATAAATGCAGCCTCCAGTGAGGACAGCACAGGCTTCGTTTGCAGGTAAGTGGCAAGTTATGCTTTTACTTTGCAGGGAACAAAAAAGGAAGTAAAACCCATCAGGGTTTACTTCCTCTTTAAAGGTTCCGATTCAATACTACCACTACTCCAATCGCTTCCTTATAAAAAAAGAGCCCCAAATTCTGTTTCTCGGAGAAAAACCTCATTGAAAATCTTTTCTATTACTTCCACAGTTGTCCAAAGCATATGGTCCTGTATACACAGTTCACTTTGGTTTCAGGCCGGCTATCATTGTCACTGGCTATCCAGCCTTAAGGGAAGTTCTAGTTGATCATGGAGATGCTTTTCTGAATCGAGGAACTTTGCCTGCAGCTGACCGCATCATGCACCATGAAGGTAGGAATGCACCCCCCAGGTCTTATACTTATATGCTTTGCTCCTTTTAGGACTTCACTGGGAGCCAAACCACACATGCTCCACTCCAGATGTCTACTGGCCAAATTTAAACCTCCTCTGAGGCTCCCTATTTTGCATCCCAATAGTGAATGGTGTGTTAGCAGGCAGGAACTGTTGTTATTTTTGTACTGACACTCGTGTGTTCAGCGCCCCTTCATGGCTGGAAACCATATTACTTCACCTGGCCCAGCATATGGAAGGATAACTTCCTTCTACCTGCCAGTGACACCTGCCTCAGCACTGACCACAGAAACATTTTGAGGGATACAACATTGAGCACTGATTCTCTCTATCAGTTCTTTCACACCATGGTTCCAGACCAGGTCCCTAGCACTGGTTCTATTTCACAGAAACCATAAGATAGGGACCTGACCAATCATCAGGGAGCATCAAGTGCCAGATCAACTTACCTATGGAACCTCTATCATTAGCCATCGCCACTCCCTCTCCCGAGCTGGCTGCTCCTCCGTCCTTTTGCTGTACACTCTTCACCACCCAGAGAATTAACGTGAAGGTTTACACTTTGTTCCCCAGATCATATTCACTGTAGGAGCTCGCTGGATTCTTTCACTCATGTTAAGAAGAAACAAGGCCCAGCTTTGAGACTACTGGAGTGGCAGTTGTGCAGCATTCAGCTGGTTGCACAGCCATGATCTCAGAAGAGCAGGATAGGCATCATTAGAGGGGATAATTGAGAATATGTGGGTCATTTAAAGGATAACTGAAATAAAAGATCAGTTTTTCTTTAAGGCACTGATATTTGTCCCTTCTAAATGAACCTGATCTAATCCTGCAGTAAAATCAGACCAGAGTTTTCCCTCATCTATGCATTGCTCACTCTCTTAGAGTGGCTGACTATGGAAAGTAGAATAGAAAATGCAGTGGAATCTCCTGTACAGGAAGCTCAGGCATCAACGGGACATGTATAGAATATGATGTATAGTACTTCTGTAATAGAATTGGTAATTAACCAAATGATCAGATAGAGAGTGACTTTAACTTGCAGTTTTCTAAGGAGGTGCAAAGTTTATTTTTATTTTACTTATTGCAGGTGCTTAGATAGCACCATCAATTTACACAAATGTATTGCACATTTACATCAGTCCCTGCCCTCAATGAGCTTTTAATTTCGAACTCACATTCATACATACACATCCTAGAGCTAACTTACCTGCCAGAATGTCTTTGGAGTGTGGGAGGAAACCAGAGTACCAGAAGGAAACCCACGCAGGCACAGGGAGAACATGCAAACTCCAGGCAGGTAGTGTCGTGGTTGGGATTCAAACCGACAACCCTAGTGCTGCCAGGTGGAAGCATTTATCCATCATGCGGCCCGGCAAAGTTAGAAGGAATAAAGCAAAAGAGGTTCAGGATGGCAAAAAAAAAACATGTATACACTGCAGATAATGAAAGATGAATAAACGTGAAAGAAAAAAAAATATTACTTTATTTATCTTACTAAGAAAAGTCCTACACTGCATTAATGCAAGTTGACAATCTGTGTGTAATTGTGGGTCATTCAAATGTCTTTATAATCTGATCTCTCCTGCTACTAAGGTCAATTTTCAGCTCTCTACCTCTCAGCGAGCCATAGAAAACAATTTCAGAGCTTATCACTTACTGGGTATTATTGGCAATTGTAGAATATTTCATAATTGCTTTATTTAAGATTAGTGTACACGGGCATCTAAGATCAGGTTGACATCAGTTATGCCCCGTACACACGGTCGGATTTTCCGACGGAAAATGTGTGTTGTTGTCGGAAATTCAGACCGTGTGTAGGCTCCATCACACATTTTCCATCGGATTTTCCGACACACAAAGTTTGAGAGCAGGATATAAAATTTTCTGACAACAAAATCCGTTGTCGAAAATTCCGATCGTGTGTACACAAATCCGACGGACAAAGTGCCACGCATGCTCAGAATAAATAAAGAGATGAAAGCTATTGGCCACTGCCCCGTTTATAGTCCCGACGTACTTGTTTTACGTCACCGCGTTTAGAACGATCGGATTTTCCGACAACTTTGTGTGACCGTGTGTATGCAAGACAAATTTGAGCCAACATCCGTTGGAAAAAATCCTAGGATTTTGTTGTCGGAATGTCCGAACAAAGTCCGACCGTGTGTACGGGGCATGAGAGTGAATAATGTTTCATAAGATCCAGCTCAAAATTCAGAAACAAAATCCAAACAAACACAGAACTTAAACACTGCATCCCACAACTATCAAAACGCCTCTCAAACTGATATCAAAAGCAATTTTTGGTGTACACTGGCCCTAAAATGTAGTAAACAATATTTTGCCACGTATTGAACATACATCTATAAATAATGCTGTATATAATTTAATATCATTTTATTGATGAGACTTTATATTTTAAGCATATCTTTCATCAATGGGGAATTGTGGAAGCAGCTGAGACAGTTTTCACTATGTGGATTATATTGCATAAGCATTCTTAGTCCAAGGTTTAATCCAAAGAACAGCACACAGTAATATATAAAGGGAAAGCTAAGTGGCATTTAGCAATTCTGTGCATAATAAAAAGAAGTGCAAAATGAAAGCTCCAGGTAAATACCTAAATGCACAGATGAAACTAATATATGAGATCGGTTTTACCTGCCAAAGAATTTGTATTTATGTCTATTAACTTCTAAAATCCAAATGTAGCAGAGCCCTGCCCCCCCCCAAAGACCTAATGGTGACCTCAAGAGTTAGGGAGAGCTGACATCCTTCCTTGTAGAGTGGGTTACCAGACATGATTGGTGTAATGCAAGATGAAATGATTCAATCACTTTTTGAATGCGAACAAGAGATTTATTGTCTCTTAACAAGAACTGTGGGAGAGCGGGTTAGGGCCAGGACACCCTTGAGTAGATGCAATGATATTTGGCAGACTCTGAGACTCTATAGGTAGACAGCTATACAGGGATAGGCCTCCAGCCGGATGTCACATCTGTATAGGTAGGACCGTTGTCTCCTATGGCAACTGAACTTGTAACAGTCACTAAAGGTAGTTGCACATAACTCTTGGTAACACAGAATAGTTTTTCTCTTATCTCACAGTATCCCACTGTAGATCTTAACTCACTGAGCTCCCAGTCTCTCACTAGACTTCCAGATCCAATCGTTACTGGATCCCGTGAGCTCTTCCACAGCTATCCCGCTGTATACTCCTGAAGCGTCACCCCGCTAACCTGCTGGGTCCCTGGCTTGGGACTCGCTCAAGCTTTCCCACTTCTTTACCGTTCCAGACTGGTGAGAAGACTCCTTTAAGGGGGCTTGGGCTGCCTCCAGGCTCACCTGCCCCATCTATCCATTCTAGACATGTGCGCACTGAAATATTTCGTTTTGGAATTTCGTTTTCGTCCAAAAAATAAATTTATTTAGTTACTCCCGAAATTCGTTTTTATTTATTTCGTTTTTCGTTAAAAATTGCATTCGTCCGAAAATCCAAATTAGGGTCGAATCTGTCATTGAAGGCTTATGGTGTCTGTCGAATGTTCAAAGAAGATTTGACAGAGCAGCTAAACTGTACGACGCCGTATAGTTTACCTGCTCCGTCGAATCTTCTTAGAACTTTCAACAGACACCATAAGCCAAAGTACGTGTGTACTTAGTTCTAACTATTTTACTGCTCCTCCTCTTTGGTTACAATCAGCCAATAATATTCATCATCATCATTATTTTTATTTATCTTTTCTCCCCTACGTCGAATCTTTTCTCTCTATGTCGAATCTTTTCTCTCTATGTAGAATAATCTTGGACTAATAGAATTAAGGTTAGGCACATTCGACCACAGGTTTGATGGACACAGATTGTTATTGTCAGCATCATGTGGAATCTCCTATTTATATCAAACTGTTGTAGCAAGGAAAAACGAAAAAATAAAGCATTTGTCTATGTCGGATCTTTCGTTTTTCGGATTCTGCACTTTCGTTATCGTTTGTTAAAAGGATAACGAAAATACCTGAAATTCGGATGAAAATGCATTCGGAGGAAAACAAATGCACATGTCTAATCCATTCCATGCATGTGTTTCCACTGTGGAGACACTTATAAATTTGTATTGTTAGGACTGCAAGCAACGCAGGGTGCCGTCATGAGGCCTTGCAGCTTTCACATGCGTTTGCAAATGTGTGCTAACTAAACCCCTGCTTTTAACTGACGGTTAGACAGATTAATTTGGTTGGTTAGCAGACTGGTTGGTGAGTTGAGCTATGGAATTACATAGTTACATAGTTACATAGTAGGTGAGGTTGAAAAAAGACACAAGTCCATCAAGTCCAACCTATGTGTGTGATTATGTGTCAGTATTACATTACATATCCCTGTATATTGCGGTCATTCAGGTGATTATCTAATAGTTTCTTGAAGCTATCAATGCTCCCCGCTGAGACCACCGCCTGTGGAAGGGAATTCCACATCCTTGCCGCTCTTACAGTAAAGAACCCTCTACGTAGTTTAAGGTTAAACCTCTTTTCTTCTAATTGTAATGAGTGGCCACGAGTCTTATTAAACTCTCTTCTGCGAAAAAGTTTTATCCCTATTGTGGGGTCACCAGTACAGTATTTGTAAATTGAAATCATATCCCCTCTCAAGCGTCTCTTCTCCAGAGAGAATAAGTTCAGTGCTCGCAACCTTTCCTCATAACTAAGATCCTCCAGACCCTTTATTAGCTTTGTTGCCCTTCTTTGTACTCGCTCCATTTCCAGTACGTCCCTCCTGAGGACTGGTGCCCAGAACTGGACAGCATACTCCAGGTGCGGGCGGACCAGAGTCTTGTAGAGCGGGAGAATTATCGTTTTATCTCTGCAGTTGATCCCCCTTTTAATGCATGCCAATATTCTGTTTGCTTTATTAGCAGCAGCTTGGCATTGCATGCCATTGCTGAGCCTATCATCTACTAGGACCCCCAGGTCCTTTTCCATCCTAGATTCCCCCAGAGGTTCTCCCCCCAGTGTATAGATTGCATTCATATTTTTGCCACCCAAATGCATTATTTTACATTTTTCTACATTGAACCTCATTTGCCATGTAGTCGCCCACCCCATTAATTTGTTCAGGTCTTTTTGCAAGATTTCCACATCCTGCTGAGAAGTTATTGCCCTGCTTAGCTTAGTATCCTCTGCAAATACAGAGATTGAACTGTTTATCCCATCCTCCAGGTCATTTATGAACAAATTAAATAGGATTGGTCCCAGCACAGAACCCTGGGGAACCCCACTACCCACCCCTGACCATTCTGAGTACTCCCCATTTATCACCACCCTCTGAACTCGCCCTTGTAGCCAGTTTTCAATCCATGTACTCACCTTATGGTCCATGCCAACGCACCTTATTTTGTACAGTAAACGTTTATGGGGAACTGTGTCAAATGCTTTTGCAAAATCCAGATACACCACGTCTATGGGCCTTCCTTTATCTAGATGGCAACTCACCTCCTCATAGAAGGTTAATAGATTGGTTTGGCAAGAACGATTCTTCATGAATCCATGCTGATTACTGCTAATGATATCATTCTTATTACTAAAATCTTGTATATAGTCCCTTATCATCCCCTCCAAGAGTTTACATACTATTGATGTTAGGCTAACTGGTCTGTAATTCCCAGGGATGTTTTTTGGGCCCTTTTTAAATATTGGTGCTACATTGGCTTTTCTCCAATCAGCTGGTACCATTCCAGTCAATAGACTGTAAAAATTAGGAACAACGGTCTGGCAATCACCTGACTGAGTTCCCTAAGTACCCTCGGATGCAAGCCATCTGGTCCCAGTGATTTATTAATGTTAAGTTTCTCAAGTCTAATTTTAATTCCGTCCTCTGTTAACCATGTAGGTGCTTCCTGTGTTGTGTCATGAGGATAAACACTGCAGTTTTGGTTACTGAAGCCCCCCAATTCACTCGTGAAGACTGAGGAGAAGAATAAATTCAATACCTTTGCCATCTCCCCATCCTTTGTAACCAGATGTCCTTCCTCATTCTTTATGGGGCCAATATGGTCTGTCCTCCCTTTTTTACTGTTTACATACTTAAAGAATTTCTTGGGATTTTTTTTGCTCTCCTCCGCTATGTGTCTTTCATGTTCTATCTTTGTTTTCGTCTTACATGGTGAGAAGACTGCTCTTGTACTTGCTCAAGCTTACTCACAGTAGTCTCTGGTAACAAGGTGGATGGTCCCTTAGTGGTGACTGCTTCCCTTTTACAACAACTGGTTCCCTGTCCGGCTGAACCTCCGCAACTCGGTTGGACTCCAATCCTGAAGTTCCAACCCTATGCTGCTTCTCCTGCTCCTGGATAGGCCTCAGGCAGCCTAGCAGCCAGGTGTCCCCGGGATAGGTCTCTGGCTTCCAGGCCTAGCAACCAGGGGCAACAAAACATACGTCCACTTAAACAGCTGTCCAGGTGGCACAGAACCCTGATCACCTGACTCCACCCAAATAAATAGGCTCTCCTAGCATGCCAAGGGACTAAAGAAACCCCTGCCAATTGGCTGAAACGCCCATCTATTCATGATCTGAGCTGGCAAAGCCCTTGTCAATCTAATGTCACCAGCCACAGTGCCACCTAGTGACAGAAGAGAAAAGGTGCAGCAATTCCAGAATTAGAGCAGAATCAGTGGATCTACTAACAATTATATACAAAGCAGAGGGTGCAATCAGAGCAAAAATAACAATATGAAACCCCCCCTTTTGTATGCAAGCTTAACGCTGAAAGAATTTTCACACAAATCCAAAATAGTAAACGTAAAACAGGATAAAAGGGCAGTGCAAACAGAAAAATAAACGTTGGTGAACAACAAGTCCCAGAATGTAATAATGATGATAAAAAGTCCAGATAACTGATGGACAACAAGTCCCAGAAAACCTTCACCAGTGATGTTATATCCACAAAAGGTCCCTCCACCTCCAGTATTATTATCTATCTCACCTCAAAGCATGGACTCCTGAACTAACAGGTAGTCATGCAAGCAGATCCCGAATATACCAAATGGGTTTAAGCAGATCGCACTCTTATCTCCAGACTCCTCAGAACCAAATGCAGACATCCGGCCATAAATGATAAAAAAGGAACAGATCTAAGTGCTCACTGTATGTTTAATAAAGTTATAAATGTGTCCAAACATGGACTACTCAGATTTCAGCAGTTTGGTACAGCCATAAAAAACACAAACATGTGTCAAACAGAATTCGAAGGGCAGCAGCGGGTGACGTACGCAGCCTTCCCCCGTACGCATTACGTTCCTGTGAACTTCCTCAGCGGGGCATTACTATGGCGTCACCTGTCAAGCAATTTATAGGAGGCCGTTGTTATGGCTACAGCCGACACCATCCACAGCGGGGCAGGGCCACGACGTAAAGCCATCAGCCCAGTCCAAATGCGCCGCTGTTATGGCTACAGCTGACGCCACACAGAGCGGTCACAGCCAATATATGAAATAAAACCATAAAAAGCCTCCAGACAGAGGCGGCTCTAGGATTTGTGAGGCCTTAGGCAAAACTTACACATGAGGCCCCATGGACTGGGACGCTCCGTGATGAGGCCGCTATTCCTCAGGCTGCGGGCAGTATCTGATTTGTCCGTCAGCTCCTAAGCCACAGAGTCCCAGTGGGGGTAGGCGGAGCCGCCGGCGTCAACTTCAGTGATTGAGAACAGGTAAATTAGGCGGCCGCGAGGCCCCTGTGAGTGCGAGGCCTTAGGCGACCGCCTAATTTGCCTAATTAGAGAGCCGCCTCTGCCTCCAGACTTACTTCCTATCTGAGCTCTGGTTCCCATATATTCTAAACTTCCGTGTATTTCTACACAGCAAGGAAGTAAATAAAAATTGGAAATACAAATTAAAAAATAAAGTTAAAACACTGCCCTCATGTGGACATTAATGATATCCCATCCATAAAATGATATATTCAATTTAACATCACCCGATGCTGTCCTTCAGAATCAATATCGATCAAAACATTACCAACATGATAAAAACCTTACCAATATAATAAAAATACATTTAAAAATACAATAAACAGACAACAAATATTATATTAGAAAGCTCATGTGTTAAAAATCTATGTAAAAACCCATCAAAGGTTATTAATAAAATATTATCAATAGTAGGAGAGAGTGAATTTATTTGTCAGAGAAAAAGCAGTTAAGGTCGAAGTCGACATTTAACCCTTCAGGTGTCAAAACCTTAGTCTCTACTAGGGATGAGCTTCGAGTTCGAGTCGAACCCATGTTCGACTCGAACATCGCCTGTTCGATTGTTTGTCTGATTGCGAACGTTATGGGCCGTTTGCGCCAAATTCGAGTGGCGCATCACGGCCCATAATTCACTGCGGCATCGCAGTGCATTGCTGGCTGATGATTGGCCAAGCATGCGCAATGACACGCATGCTTGGCCAATTTTTACAGTATTTACAGTTAGTGTACTGTGTCCTTCCTTTGCACAATGTGCACCTACAGCTACCTGAAGAAAATTGCTGGTGTTCTTCTGATCCTATCAGTACCACAGGGAGGCAGCTTCAGTATTTACAGTCAGTGTACTGTGTCCTCTGCCCAGTGTGCACCTAAAGCTACCTGAAGACAATTGCTGGTGTTCTGATCCTATTAATACCACAGACAGGCAGCTGCAGTATTTACAGTTAGTGTACTGTGTTCTCTGCACAGTGTGCAACTAAAGCTACCTGAAGAAAATTGCTGGTGTTCTTCTGATCCTATTAGTACCACAGGCAGGCAGCTGCAGTATTTACAGTTAGTGTACTGTGTTCTCTGCACAGCGTGCAACTAAAGCTACCTGAAGACAATTGCTGGTGTTCTGATCCTATTAATACCACAGGCAGGCAGCTGCAGTATTTACAGTTGGTGTACTGTGTCCTCTGCACAGTGTGCACCTAAAGCTACTTGAAGACAATTGCTGTTGTTCTGATCCTATTAATACCACAGGCAGGCAGCTGCAGTATTTACAGTTAGTGTGTCATGAAGATCCTGCCAGTAACCGGCGATCCAAGCGCACGGGAACACCGGCCATGGGTCCCACTGAGCATGCGCGTGCTCGCTCACGGGTGCGGTCACTGCATGGGCACGCGCGCACGCACTCCCGCTGGTGTCAGGCGGGCTATTTAAACCGGTCTATCACACACTATCCCCGCTGTCTGCTCTACAGCATTCCGTGTGTGTAACCTGATCTGATCTGAGTATCCTGCTATCTGACCCGGCTTCCCGTTTGACCATCCTGCTATCCGCCTGCACCAGACCCTCTTGGCTTGCCTGACCATCCCTCTGTATTCTCCCTGGTACCTCTGTTGTCCGACTGATACCGACCACCAGCTTGTTGACCTACCTGCTGTCTGTTCCAGTCCAGCGTTCCCGGCTCCTACCTGCTGTCTGTTCCAGTCCAGCGTTCCAGTCTACTACCTGCTGCTTGTTCCTGGTTCCAGTCCAGCGTTCCCGGCTCCTACTTGCTGTCTGTTCCAGTCCAGCGTTCCAGTCTACTACCTGCTGCTTGTTCCTGGTTCCAGTCCAGCGTTCCAGGCTCCTACCTGCTGTCTGTTCCAGTCCAGCGTTCCAGTCTACTACCTGCTGCTTGTTCCTGGTTCCAGTCCAGCGTTCCCGGCTCCTACCTGCTGTCTGTTCCAGTCCAGCGTTCCAGGCTCTTACCTGCTGGGTTCCTGGTCCTTCCTGCATCCCAGTCTCTGTCTTCAGTCTTCTCTTTGGCTTCAGATTCCAGACGGTGCCACCACTACTGAACTCCAATGACTGTTGATCCTGCCAGGCACCCATACCACTCCTCACTCCTGGCCCTCTGTCTCCATTCCAGGGGAACGGGAGTGGGAGCTGTAAGGGAGGTCTTTCTCTGCACTTTAGGCTCAAAACCTACCAGGTACGTGACAGTAGCAGACAGCCATGTCTGAGCCTGAGCAGGGAACATCTCCCATGGAGGAACTTTGTGCACACCTGGCAGGATTAACTGAAGCAGTCAAGAATCTGCAGCAAGGATACACCAGGCTGGAGGAACGAGTGCTAACTTTGTCTAATCCCATTGGGCTCCAGGGGGCTCCTTCTGCTCCTGCTCCTTCAGTCGGGCCTTCCTCGACGGTGGTGATGCTCCCTCCAGAACCCAAGGTTCCTACACCTGAACGTTTCTCCGGAGATCGCCATAAGTTCAGGGCCTTCCGCAACTCCTGTGAATTATTTTTTGCTCTTCAGCCACGTACCTTTTCCCTGGAGGCTACCAAGGTGGGCTACGTAATTTCTCTGCTTTTTGGTGACCCCCAAACCTGGGCCCATCGCCTATTGGAGCAAAAGGATATATCCTTAACCAATCTCTCCACCTTCTTTGACGCATTGGGTCAGTTGTATGATGACCCCCAGCTGTCCGTAACTGCGGAGACGGTTCTGCATACCCTTCAACAGGGTCGCAGGGCAGCAGAGGACTATGTGGCTGAATTCAGGAAGTGGAGTGCGGACACTAATTGGAATGATGCGGCTCTCCACTATCAGTTTCGGATGGGACTTTCTGACTCTTTGAAGGATGAATTGGCCAGGGTGGGTACACCACTGACTCTAAATGCCTTAATCGATCTAGCCATTCAGTTCGATCGACGCCTACGAGAGCGTAGGTCTGAGAGAGCGATGGGATCTTCTCGTCCAACTTGGGTTACCCCTAAGGTTCCCCATCATTCATCACCAACACCACCCGTCTCCACGTTTAACCGATCTGAGCCAATGCAATTAGGAGTCCTGCGGCCTTCTCTCACCCAGGAGGAACGACAACGTCGTCAAGCAAATAATTTGTGCCTGTATTGCGGGGAACCTGGGCACTATGTCAGGAACTGTCCCATCAAACTCCGTAAGTGCTTATCCTTGTCTACGGACTATGTTGCACCTCTGGCTAAAAATACCACTCACCTCGCTCTCTCTCTCCTGCTACAGCTTCCAGGAAGGACTCTGCAAATAACCGCCATTATTGATTCCGGAGCTTGCAGCTGTTTCATGGATTCTCTTTTTGCCACCCAACACCAGATACCTTTGTTGCCTAAAGCCCACAGGATCTCCATCCACCTAGCTGATGGAACCGCTATCAAATCTGGACCTGTTACTCAAGAGACTATCCCAATACCCGTCTCCATTTCCAACGTCCAACACGAACAGCTACGCCTGGATATTATCACTTCACCCCTGTTTCCCATAATCCTCGGCATGCCATGGTTACAGGCTCATAATCCGGACATTAATTGGATCACGGGTGAGGTTACCTTTCCTTCTTCTTATTGTCAGCAGTTCTGCAGAACTCAGAATGCTCAGGAGAACCATACTCTGCTCTGCCTAAACACAGATCCTAGTCTACATCCATCCATCCCTTCTGCATATCATGACTTTTTGGACGTATTTAGCAAGCAGGGGGCCGAGGTGTTACCCCCTCACCAGGCCTATGACTGTCCCATCTAATTACTTCCCGGTGCTGAAATTCCTTTTGGAAGAATCTTTCCTTTAACTGAAGTGGAACAAGGGGCTTTGAAAGAATACATTGATGAGAACCTTAAAAAAGGCGTCATTCGTCCATCCACGTCTCCCGCAGGTGCAGGCATCTTCTTTGTGCAGAAAAAAGATAAGACCCTCAGACCTTGTGTGGATTACCGCAAACTAAATAAGATCACTGTGAAGAATCGGTACCCTCTCCCCCTGGTGCCAGAGTTGTTCCAAAGACTGGGGACGGCCACCATATTCACCAAACTTGATCTCCGCGGGGCCTACAATTTAGTTCGTATTAGAGACGGAGACGAATGGAAGACCGCCTTTCGTATCCGCTATGGACATTTTGAGTACCTCGTGATGCCTTTCGGCCTGTGCAATGCCCCTGCCACATTTCAGTACTTTATCAATGATGTGTTACGTGACTTTCTAGACCTGTTTGTTATCGTCTATTTAGACGACATATTAATTTTTTCTTGTTCCCTTGAATCCCATCGCAGGCACGTCAGAAGTGTGTTGGGCCGGCTTTGACAACATGGTCTATATGCAAAGGCTGAAAAATGTGAATTTGAACAGGAAAGTATTCAATTTTTGGGGTTAGTCATTTCCAGTAAAGGCATTAAGATGGACCCTCAAAAGGTCACCGCAGTCCTAGATTGGCCAGTCCCGACAGATAAGAAAGGAATCCAGCGATTTGTTGGATTCGCTAACTTTTACCGTAAATTTATTAAGGGGTTCTCAGCTATCATTACACCCATCACACAACTAACGAAACAAGGTACACGCTTCCATTGGTCTACTGAAGCCCAAAAGGCTTTTGAGACTCTCAAAGGTCTTTTTACCTCCGCCTCTGTTCTCAAGCATCCAGATTCCTCTCTGCCATTCATACTAGAGGTGGACGCATCTGAAATTGCAGTAGGAGCAGTGCTCTCCCAAAGACAGGGAACTAAGGCCCTGCTGCATCCTGTAGCCTTCTTTTCTCGTAAATTGTCCACGGCAGAGAGAAATTATGATGTAGGTGACAGAGAGTTGTTGGCAATCAAGTCAGCATTAGAGGAGTGGTGCTATCTGTTGGAGGGTGCCGCTCATCCAGTCCTAATCTTTACGGATCATAAGAACCTGGAGTATTTGAGATCTGCAAAGAGGTTGAAGCCACGTCAGGCCAGGTGGGCTCTCTTTTTCTCCAGGTTCTCCTTTCATGTCACTTATTGCCCTGGTTCCAAAAATACCAAACCTGACGCCCTATCCAGGATGTTTCACAAGTCCCAAGAGATTTCCCCTCCAGACATCATTCTGTCCCCGGGGAATTTTCTTTTACTTCAGGGAAACCTGCTTTCCCAAATTAAGCAGGCTTCCGTGGGATTGGGATCTCCCATTAGGGCAGAGCTCCAAGTTAAGGATGGGTTACTGTGGCATGAGAATAGGATCTTTATACCTGAGACACTACGAGTTGCAGTACTAGAGCTCTGCCATGATCATGCATTGGCTGGGCATTTTGGCGTAGCTAAGACCACTGATTTGGTACAGCGTACCTTTTGGTGGCCTCAGCTACGCGAGGATTGTAAAAAGTTTGTAGAGTCCTGTACCACCTGCATCAGGAACAAAGGGCACAGAACAAAGGCATGGGGACTACTAAAACCCTTGCCTGTCCCAGATAGGCCCTGGAAAATGCTCTCTATAGACTTTATTGTAGAATTACCCCCGGCTGGGGGTTTCACCTCAATCTTTGTCATAGTGGACCGGTTGTCGAAGATGGCCCACTTTGTCCCAATGAAGGGCACCCCTTCAGCCACAGAAACGGCACAAGCATTCATCAAAAAAGTCTTCAGGCTCCATGGGGTACCAGTCAATATCGTTTCAGATCGGGGGGGTACAGTTTACCTCCCGATTCTGGAGGTCTCTGTGTAAAACCTTGAACATTGAACTTTCATTTTCATCAGCTTATCATCCCCAGACTAATGGGCAAACAGAAAGAACAAACCAGACCCTTGAACAATATTTGCGCTGTTTTTCTTCTTTTGCCCAGGATGATTGGATTTCTGTTCTTCCATTGGCCGAATTTGCCTATAACAATTCTATTCACTCTGCTATCAAACAAACTCAGTTTTTTGCAAATTATGGTTTCCACCCTTTATTTTTGCCTAACTCTCTTCCAGAATGTACAGTACCCGCTGTCCAGGAGAAATTGGATTTCTTTACCTCCAACAACCAAGTTTTACAGGAGACCATGACCAGGACCCAGGAGTATAATAAAGCAATAAGAAAAGGCGAGGTGAGCTGTTACTTGCACCTGGGGATCAGGTATGGTTGTCCACAGTAAACCTCAGGTTGGCTTGCCCGTCCAAGAAATTGGGTCCCAAGTTTCTTGGGCCGTTTTCTGTTAAGCGGAGAATTAATGAAGTTGCATACGAACTTGAACTCCCGGACTCACTAAAAGTGCATCCAGTTTTTCACGTGTCCCTGCTCAGACCCTCTGTTTCCAACCCATTTCCAGGCCGAAGTACGGATCCTCCTGATCCAATCTTGGTAGATGGGGAGGAGGAATTCGAGGTGGAGGCTATCATGGACCATAGGAAAAGAGGTAACCAGAATCAATTTTTGATAAAATGGAAGGGGTTTGGCCCAGAAGAGAATTCTTGGGAACCAGAAGATAATATTCATGCTGAAGATCTGTTACAATCTTTTAAAAGATCCCATCCAGAGAAATTTTCTCAAAGGGGCATCCGGAGGCTGCCCCTTGGGGGGGCAATGTCATGAAGATCCTGCCAGTAACCGGCGATCCAAGCACACGGGAACACGGCCACGGGTCCCACTGCGCATGCGCGCGCGCTCACGGGTGCGGTCATGCACGGGCACGCGTGCGCGCACTCCCGCTGGTGTCAGGCGGGCTATTTAAACTGGTCTATCACACACTATCCCCGCTGTCTGCTCTACATCGTTCCGTGTGTGTAACCTGATCTGATCTGAGTATCCTGCTATCTGACCCGGCTTCCTGTTTGACCATCCTGCTATCCGCCTGCACCAGACCCTCTTGGCTTGCCTGACCATCCCTCTGTATTCTCCCTGGTACCTCTGCTGTCCGACCGATACCGACCACCGGCTTGTTGACCTACCTGCTGTCTGTTCCAGTCCAGCGTTCCAGTCTACTACCTGCTGCTTGTTCCTGGTTCCAGTCCAGCGTTCCCGGCTCCTACCTGCTGTCTGTTCCAGTCCAGCATTCCAGTCTACTACCTGCTGCTTGTTCCTGGTTCCAGTCCAGCGTTCCAGGCTCCTACCTGCTGTCTGTTCCAGTCCAGTGTTCCAGTCTACTACCTGCTGCTTATTCCTGGTTCCAGTCCAGCGTTCCAGGCTCCTACCTGCTGTCTGTTCCAGTCCAGCGTTCCAGTCTACTACCTGCTGCTTGTTCCTGGTTCCAGTCCAGCGTTCCCGGCTCCTACCTGCTGTCTGTTCCAGTCCAGCGTTCCAGTCTACTACCTGCTGCTTGTTCCTGGTTCCAGTCCAGCGTTCCAGGCTCCTACCTGCTGTCTGTTCCAGTCCAGCGTTCCAGTCTACTACCTGCTGCTTGTTCCTGGTTCCAGTCCAGCGTTCCAGGCTCCTACCTGCTGTCTGTTCCAGTCCAGCGTTCCAGTCTACTACCTGCTGCTTGTTCCTGGTTCCAGTCCAGCGTTCCCGGCTCCTACCTGCTGTCTGTTCCAGTCCAGCATTCCAGTCTACTACCTACTGCTTGTTTCTGGTTCCAGTCCAGCGTTCCAGGCTCCTACCTGCTGTCTGTTCCAGTCCAGCGTTCCAGTCTACTACCTGCTGCTTGTTCCTGGTTTCAGTCCAGCTTCCCGTCTCCTACCTGCTGTCTGTTCCAGTCCAGCGTTCCAGTCTACTACCTACTACTTGTTTCTGGTTCCAGTCCAGAGTTCCAGGCTCCTACCTGCTGTCTGTTCCAGTCCAGCGTTCCAGGCTCTTACCTGCTGGGTTCCTGGTCCTTCCTGCATCCCAGTCTCTGTCTTCAGTCTTCTCTTTGGCTTCAGATTCCAGAGGGTGCCACCACTACTGAACTCCGACTGTTGATCCTGCCAGGCACCCATACCACTCCTCACTCCTGGCTCTCTATCTCCATTCCAGGGGAACGGGAGTGGGAGCTGTAAGGGAGGTCTTTCTCTGCACTTCAGGCTCAAAACCTACCAGGTACGTGACATAGTGTACTGTGTCCTCTGCACAGTGTGCACCTAAAGCTACCTGAAGACAATTGCTGGTGTTCTTCTGATCCTATTAGTACCACAGGCAGGCAGCTGCAGTATTTACAGTTAGTGTACTGTGTCCACTGCACAGTGTGCACCTAAAGCTACCTGAAGACAATTGCTGGTGTTCTTCTGATCCTATTAGTACCACAGGCAGGCAGCTGCAGTATTTACAGTTAGTGTACTGTGTCCTCTGCACAGTGTGCACCTAAAGCTACCTGAAGACAATTGCTGTTTTTCTGATCCTATTAATACCACAGGCAGGCAGCTGCAGTATTTACAGTTAGTGTACTGTGTCCTCTGCACAGTGTGCACCTAAAGTTTAAAGCTACCTGAAGACAATTGCTGGTGTTCTTCTGATCCTATTAGTACCACAGGCAGGCAGCTGCAGTATTTACAGTTAGTGTACTGTCATCTGCACAGTGTGCACCTAAAGCTACCTGAAGACAATTGCTGGTGTTCTCATACTAATAATACTACAGGCAGGCAGTTGATTCTGCTAGCTGCAGTATAATCAGTATATATATATACATCCCAGCTTTGTGCAGCTACATCTCACTGCAGGCCATTAGTATGTCTGGAAGGCCAACAAGGAGAGGCAGACAGTTACAAGCCAATGAAAGAGGGCAAGCAGGCTCTGTGTCTAGAGGCAACAGTTCTGGTCCTGGACTCGGTGCATCCTCATCAGCGCGTGGCCATGGGACATGTCCTTTTTTTTGGCAGCTGGCTGTGTTGAGCCACAACATGCCGAAGACTTGGTAGAGTGGATGACCAAGCCATCCTCATCTTCCTAATCCTCTCTCACCCAGGGGACCTAAAAGTCCCACACCAAAGAACAAAGCAGACTTCTCCTTGCTCCTCATCAGCATGGATCTCCAACCCCACTATACCTTCAGTCCTCTCTGAAACCTGCACTGAGAGGAATGAAGGTGTAGAATTAGTTGTGTCACAGCCAAGTACTTGCGGGCAATCTGCTATCGGTACACAGACGTCAGATTGTACCAGTCAAATTTCCCTGCCCCAGCTGCTGCACCGCTGAAAGAAGTTCGCTCCCAGCCATCCAGATGCCCAGCGGTTGAATGCTAGCTTGGCCTAATTACTAGCACTTCTCAGCTGGTATACTCTGCCCCCTTCCGTGAGTTTGTGGAATGTGCAGTTCCTCAGTGGCAGGTTCCCAAACGCCACTTTTTCTCATGGAAGGCGATTCCGGCTTTCTACCGGCATGTGGAAGGCAATGTCTTGGCCTCGCTGGACAGGGCGGTCAGCAGTAAGGTGCATATTACCGCTGACTCATGGTCAAGCAGGCATGGACAGGGACATTACCTATCTTTCACCGCACACTGGGTGACTCTTCTGGCAGCTGGGAAGGATGCAGGACAGGGTGCAGTAGTTGGAGGTTGTTCCACCATCACGCCTCCAAAATTCTACTAGTGGTGATTCTGCCACACCTCTCTCCTCCAACCCCTCCTCTTCTTCTTCCTCCATGGCCTCTTCCTGTTCTGATTTATCCTCGGAACCAGCAGTGCTCCGTAGGTGTTCAAGGGTCTACACAAGCACGCAGGCAAAAAGATGCCATGCTTTGCTTGAGCTGGTGTGCTTGGGGGACAGGAGCCACACTGGGGCAGAGATTCTGTCAGCTCTGCAGGGGCAGGTTCAGAGGTGGTTGACGCCATGCCAGATTAAGCCAGGAATGGTGGTTTGCGACAATGGCACCAACCTCCTCTCCGCCCTCCGACAGGGACAACTGACCAATGTACCCTGTTTGGCTCACGTCCTTAACTTGGTGGTGCAGTGGTTCTTGGGCAGGTACCCGGGCTTACAGGATGTCCTGAGGCAGGCCAGGAAAGTCTGTGTGCATTTCTGCAGGTCATACAATGCCAGTGCTCGGCTGGCTGACCTCCAAAAGGAATTTAACCTGCCCAAGAACTGCCTAATCTGTGACATGCCCACCAGGTGGAGCTCAACATTGGCCATGCTGCAGCGGCTGCACACGCAGGAGAGGGCCATCAAAGAGTACCTATGCGACTATGGCACCAGGACAGGGTCAGGGGAGCTTGTTTTTTTTCCCCACGCCAGTGGGCTATGATCAGGGATGCATGCACTGTCCTGTCACCATTTGAGGAGGCCACAAGGATGGTGAGCAGTGACAGTGCATGCATCAGTGACACTGTCCCTCTTGTCCACCTGTTGGAGCACACGCTGCATGGAATAATGGACAGGGCACTTGAGGCAGAACAGAGGGAGGAAGAGGATGACTTCCTTACCTCTCAAGGCCCCCTTTATCCAGACAGTGTTCCTGCGTGCCCGCCGATCACACTGGAAGAGGAGGAGGATTGTGTCAGCATGGAGGTGGAGCCTGGCACTCAGCATCAGCAGCAGTCTTCAAGGGATCATTTACAGTCCGAAGAAACCCATGGACTTGTACGTGGCTAAGAGGAGGTGGCTGCGGATCATATCATCCTTAGTGACCCAGAGGACTCTGGACCGAATGCCTCAGCAAACCTACGCTGCATGGCTTCCCTGATCCTGCAAAGCCTGCAGAAGGATCCTCGTATTCATGGTATCAAGGGGAGGGATGATTACTGGCTGGCAACCCTCCTTGATCCACGTTACAAGGGTAAGGTTGCGGACCTTATCTTGCTGTCACAGAGGGAGAAGAGGATGAAACATCTTCAGGAGGCCTTGCAGAAAGGTTTGTGCAACGCGTTTCCAGAGCCTGGGAGGTTACAATTTCCTGGTCCTCCTGGACAATGTGTTGCTGAGGCTTCGGTCAGTTACAGAAGGAGCGGTGGAGAAGGTGGCCTTCTGACCGATGCGTTTAAAAATTTTTTAGTCCGCAGCCCCAAGGTCTGATTGGTTCCAGCAACCATCGCCAGCGTCTGTTTTACATGGTGCAGGAATACCTAGGGGCAAGATCAGACTTGAACACCTTTCCCACAAAAATACTCTTTTTTTTTGAAATGTCAGATCCCTTCAAGGCTGCCTATGCTGATGCTGAGTGACTATCCTGTTATGCTGAGTGACTATCCTCTTCCTCCTCAATGATCATCTGATAGCTTGTAAGAACATTTTTGGTTCCGGGCGCCGCCACCAGTGGCTAAGGCCCAATTTTTCAGCCCCTGTTTAACAGGGGCGTGTAATTACAATTTTTGATGCAATACTTTGCAGCAGGGCTCATTCCTGCGCTCCAACTAGCGTATCTGTGAGGGGTTGTAGTGTTGTGGGACCAGCACCAGTGCCTAAGGCCCAATTTTTCAGCCCCTGTTTAACAGGGGCGTGTAATTACAATTTTTGAAGCAATATTTTGCAGGAGGATTCGTTGCTGCACTCAACTACAGCATATGTGAGGGGTTACAGTGTTGTGGCACCAGCACCAGTGCCTAAGGCCCAATTGTTAGCCCCTGTTTAACAGCATAGTTGCCAACAATGTAAAAAAAAATTTAGCGACACTTTTTTTGCTGTAGGCGGGGTCTTGTTATAAATAGGGGGTGGGGCATGCGTTTGTGGGCGTGGCATAGGGGAAAAGTAAAAATGTGGCGTGCTTAGTGCGCAGCAGCAGAAAATGGGCGTAGTTTACGCAAAATAGTGGGCGTGGCTCAAAGGGGGTGTGGTTAGAGTCTGAGATGAATGTGGGATGGAGAGGGAAAGGGGGGGAGAGGGATAGAGGGATGGAAGGACAGCAGCCCCAGATCCTACACAACAATGGAAATATGTGTATTCTAGAAAGTTTAACCATCAGCAGATAAAGATACTCCAAACACCTGGTGTTAGCACTTCAATCATCCCGGCACCATGGTTGTTATGGTGTCAGGATGATTGAAGTGCATTATTTCTATTATTACATTGTAATATAAAATGAAATCATTCAACTCACCATAATGCTGAATCAGTGGGATCCCTGAGCGTGTCACCTGCCACGTCGCCTGCGACCAGCCGTCCGTCCTTGCATCAGGTGTCCCAGCAGAGTTCGTGCTTGCACCAGGTGTCCCCAGCGGAGCCCCCCCTTACATCAGGTGTCCCCAGCAGAGCCCCCCTTACATCAGATGTCCCCAGTGGAGCCCCCCTTACATCAGGTGTCCCCAGCGGAGCCCCCCCTTACATCAGATGTCCCCAGCGGAGCCCCCCTCACATCATGAGTCTCCAGCAGAGCCCCCCTCACATCAGGTGTCCCCAGCGGAACCCCCCTCACATCAGGAGTCCCCAGCGGAGCCCCCTCACACCAGGAGTCCCCAGCAGAGCCCCTCCTCACACCAGGAGTCCCCAGCGGGGCCCCTCTCACATCAGGAGTCCCCAGCGGACCCCCCCTCACATCAGGAGTCCCCAGCGGAGCCCCCCTCACACCAGGAGTCCCCAGCAGAGCCCCTCCTCACACCAGGAGTCCCCAGCGGAGCCCCTCTCACATCAGGAGTCCCCAGCGGAGCCCCTCTCACATCAGGAGTCCCCAGCGGACCCCCCCTCACATCAGGAGTCCCCAGCAGAGCCCCCCTCACATCAGGAGTCCCCAGTGGAGCCCCCCTTACATCAGGTGTCCCCAGCGGAGCCCCCTTACATCAGATGTCTCCAGCTGTGCCCTCTTACATCAGATGTTCCCAGCGGAGCCCCCCTTACATCAGGTGTCCCCAGTGGAGCCCCCCTCACATCAGGAGTCCCTAGCGGAGCCCCCTTTACATCAGGAGTCCCCAGCGGAGCCCCCCTCACACCAGGAGTCCCCAGCAGAGCCCCTCCTCACATCAGGAGTCCCCAGCAGAGCCCCCCCTTACATCAGGAGTCCCCAGCAGAGCCCCCCTCACATCAGGAGTCCCCAGCAGAGCCCCCCCTCACATCAGGAGTCCCCAGCAGAGCCCCCCTCACATCAGGAGTCCCCAGCGGAGCCCCCCCTTACATCAGGTGTCCCCAGCAGAGCCCCCCTCACATCTGGCGGAGCCCCCCTCACATCAGGAGTCCCCAGAGGAGACCCCTTTACATCAGGAGTCCCCAGCGGAGCCCCCCCTCATACCAGGAGTCCCCAGCAGAGCCCCTCCTCACATCAGGAGTCCCCAGAGGAGCCCCTCCTCACATCAGGAGTCCCCAGAGGAGCCCCTCCTCACATCAGGAGTCCCCAGCAGAGCCCGCCTCACATCAGGAGTCCCCAGCGGAGCCCCCCTCACATCAGGAGTCCCCAGCGGTGAATCCGCCGCCATTACAGAAGGTCAAGGGGGAACAACATAATGTCTCCGCCGGCCGCGTGGTTACAATAGAACCACTGCCCACCCCCGCCCCTTTCCATAACAGACTGGCAGCGGGGAGGAGTGGGGCGAAGCGGGGACGGGCGGAGCGTGGTGGAGGGTGGGTGGAGCGGGGCGGAGCACGAGGGGGTGGGCGGCGCCGCAGCAGCTCGGTTTCTATTGAAGCCACCCAGCTCCACTCCACTTCTGGTCTTCTCAAAAATGGCGGCCGGCGGAGACGGACCTCTAGTGGCGGTGGCAGCGAAAAATCGGGAAAAAGTGGATTTCTCTGGACATTTCCCGGGAATTCTTAAAATCGGGAAAAGAGTCTAAATCCGGGGAATGTCCCGAGAAATTCAGGACCGTTGGTAAGTATGTAACAGGGGCGTATAAATACAGTTTTTGATGCAATACTTTGCAGCAGGCCTCATTCCTGCGCCCACCAAGAGTAACTGTGAGGGCTTACAGTGTTGTGGCAACACCACCACCACCACCACCAAAAGGCCCAATGTTTCTGCCCCTGTTCAACAGGCGCATGTCATTACAATTCTTGATATAATATTTCACAGCAGGGCCCGTTCCAGCGCCCACCAAGAGTAACTGT
Organism: Aquarana catesbeiana; assembly: GCF_042186555.1. Lineage (NCBI taxonomy): Eukaryota > Metazoa > Chordata > Amphibia > Anura > Ranidae > Aquarana > Aquarana catesbeiana. The sequence continues at coordinate 57,313,151 of NC_133332.1, forward strand.
GAGGACTTACAGTGTTGTCGCACCAGCACCACCACCACCACCAAAGTCCCTATTTTTCTACCACTGTTCAATAATGGCATGTAATTACAATTCTTGATCTAATATTTCACAGCAGGGCCTGTTCCTGCGCCCACCAAGAGTAACTGTGAGGTCTTACAGTGTTGTGGCAACACCAACACCTAAGGCCCCAATTTCTGCAGAGTACATAGGGCAGGCCCCTACTTTCAAACATCCAACTTACAAACGACTCCTACTTGCAAACGGAAGGAGACAACAGGAAGTGGGATGAAATCTAGCCCTAGGAAGGGAAATTCTCTCCTGTAATGCCCCGTACACACGGTCGGACATTGATCGGACATTCCGACAACAAAATCCTAGTATTTTTTCCTACGGATGTTGGCTCAAACTTGTTTTGCGTACACACGATCGCACAAAGTTGTTGGAATTTCCGATCGCCAAGAACACGGTGACCAAGCGCGGCACCCTTTGGGCTCCTTTTGCTAATCTCGTGTTAGTAAAAGTTTGGTGAGAGACGATTCGCGCTTTTTCAGACTCGTGGTTTTCAGATCGTTTTCTGCTGTTCAGTTTGTGCTTGTGGGTTTGTATCTGCTCTTCAGTGCGTGCAAGCAAGCTACGCGTGACTTTGATTAGTCATTGTGTTCTTGTTCGTTGGTTACTGTTTTTCAGGTCGCTCTTCACAGGCCTTGCTGTTCTTCAGTGCGTTCTGTTACTTCGTTCTAAGCAGCCGACCGTTTTCTAGCCATGTTGCGTTTGCGTATACGTACTCCTCGTAGAGTTCGTGCTGTGCGGGGGCTTGGTGTTGGGGTCCTGACCTTGACACAAGTACAGTCCATGAACAGGGTGGGGAGGAGTTCATGGACCAAGAATTGGTTGCTCCAGCGTGACCAGTTCTGTCATATGCCTTTGCTCCGTGAGATCCGTGAGAATAATCCTGATGATTTCAGGAACTTTCTAAGGATCACGGACCCCGTTTTTCACCGTTTGTTGGCTTCGCTGACCCCCTATATCAGCAGGCAGGATGCCTGCATGAGGCAAGCCATCACTCCGGAGCAGAGGCTCGTCGCCACCCTACGGTACTTGGCGACGGGGAGAAGCCTGCAGGACTTGAAGTTCTCGACAGGCATCTCCCCCCAGGCTCTGGGGATCATTATCCCAGAGACCTGTTCTGCCATCATCCAGGTCCTGCAGAAGGAGTATATTAAGGTAAGATTTTTATCCTTTAATCTCACATTTTATTGTATTTAATGTTTGATAATATATTGTATTTCTTTCCTCATTCCCTAATTACCATGATTGTAATATGCTGTGAATGTCCCCTTTGTCCTCATTCATGCTGCATTTTTATGTAATTTTTTTTGTTGTCCTTCATGCATATTTGCCTTCACTTACCTCCCCAGAATGGTCTCCTGGCCCTATATTCACCTCATGTAGTCACTTAACAATGTATTTTATCAGCTCCATAGTAGTGCTTTACCCCAAACACCCCTAAAATATTTTTAAATGTGATTTGTGCTTTAAATTCAGGCAGAGTGCCAGAGGCTTTTTTTCGGGGTCCCCAAATCATTTGGAACCCTCCCTTCCCTCAACTGCTAAGTCAGCTGATACCAATTCTCTATCTATCCTCAATCATCTATCTGCTGACTTTGCCAAACCCATACACACTATACCCATCTCTTTAGAGGTCAGATTTATGGATGAATTCCCCAAAGCATGTAGTGCAAGGGCCTGCCTGAATACTTTCAAATGGTACTGTTTAAAGTTTTTGTATACTATTATTATCTTGATAGGTAATAGCAGAATGTCCAAATGTGCTAAAATGTGTACAATGTGTATTTATATCTTTGTATTATGACACTTCTTACCTGTCCAGTGGGCTGCCAATAGTGTAACTAAGGAGGGGCTGTTCAAAGTAATACCCTGTATTTAGGCATTCATCTCTCAATGAAGTGGAGAGGGTTACCTGTCCAAGAGCCCCCCCCCTATAATGTTAGAAAGGGCCCAGGAGAGGGGGGGAGGGGGAATATGATAGGTGTACCTTATACTTTGGTGTTTAAAAATTCCCATTAATAAATGTTATCTTGATGTTGGCCAAGAATGTTTGTGTCTAATCTGCTTTCCATGTTTTAATGTGCAAAAAGACTAATTTTTTTTTGTTTTCCTCAACAGTTTCCTTCCACGCCACAGGAATGGCAGACTGTGGCCTCCCACTTTGCCCAGCGGTGGGACTTTCCTAACTGCGGAAGGGCAATTGATGGGAAACACGTCCACATCGTCCCACCACCCAACTCGGGGTCGTACTATTATAATTATAAGGGGTTCAATAATATTGTGATGTTGGCGGCGGTGTCGGCTAATTACGAGTTCCTGTATGTGGACGTGGGGAAGAATGGCCGGATGTCCGATGGTGGAGTCATCGCCCAGACGGAGTTTTACAGGCGTCTCCAGAATGGCAGCTTGGACTTGCCACCTCCAGAAGACAATGTGGAAGGACTCCCATTCGTCTTCATTGCGGATGAAGCTTTGGCACTGGGGGACCATCTTCTGCGGCCATTCCCTATGAGGACCCTCACCCCGGATCAGAGGGTTTTTAGTTACCGGCTGGCCAGAGCCAGAAGAGTGGTGGAGAACACGTTTGGAATCATGGCCAGCCGGTTCCACCTATTTCTTACACCCATACATATGGCGGAGTACAAACTGAATCACATTATCCTGGCGTGCTGTGTTCTACACAACTTTTTACGGAAACATTCTGCAAACTATGCTGGCTCCGTTGGGCCTGAAGCCGGAATGCAAAATGAACCAACACTGACGGCGCTTGAAAGTGGACGTCCTGGCTTGCCCTCCCTGAGTGCCCGTGATGTCCGGCTAAGATACCTTGAGTTCTTTGCGGGTAGGGGGGCTATCAATATGCCAGACAATGTGTGAAACCTTTATCAAATAAAAAACAAAAATAAGCAAATCTTTGGTGACATTTACTGCTTGTGTTTGTTTTAGCTGACCCTGACAGAAATGTGGTGAGTCCTGAAAATGGCGTGATTGTGTAACCTTACAAAGCACTGTTGGGTGTTATTTACTAAAGGCAAAGACACTTTGCACTACAAGTGCACTTGAAACTGCACTTGTAGTGCAAAGTGGATTTGCCCTTATGAAATAACACCCATTGTCACAGAAAGCAGCAATTAGAGCACCACAAAAGTGTTGTAGCGTTGAGACAATAATCCACACAATCTTGATTAAAAATCTTTTTAATACCTGCACAATCACATGTGCATTTTGACAAGGTTTTTAAAACAAACCAACATGTTTGTTGTATAACAATTTTTGGGGTGGCATTCGAAAAAGTAGAAATGTCCTTTTAAGATAAAACAGGCATGTGTAAAACCAACAAGAAAGACACAAATCTTGAACTTACAAAGTTCACATTTGGTAGAACTTGAAGGCAATATCAGACATGAGTATTTAGGAACTGTGTTTGATATTGCGTTCAGATGGGGTGAAGTCACCCCAGGAAAAGCCAAATTTTGAAGATGCACAACAATTTACGAATGTCAACATGTGCTAGCTGTCATCACGGGGGATCAAGGGACGTGTTTTGGGGGAGCAACCCCTTCCTCACAGCTACTTTATTATTGAGGAAGGGGTTGCACCCCCAAAACGCTTCCATTGATCTCCCGTGATGGCAGATAGCACACGTTGACACACTGTGTGCATCTTCAAAATTTGGCTTTTCTACAATTTGCAAAAAAATTTTCACATTGTAGCACACTATAAAAGAAAGGGCTTTGGAGGGGTTTTAAACTCTCCCCAAAACATCAATGATGTTCTTAGTTTTTTTAATAACATCATTGATGTTTTTCGTGATGTTTTCCAATGCAACATTACACCCCATGATCTCCCCAATCAGGTCTGTGCACTTTCCGAGGTGAAAGGATCTGGATGCACAACATCACGATCACCTAAAAAGAGAGAAACCAAAAAAATCTGTCTCTTACCTGAGCCTGTGGTCGCAGACACTCACCTGTTGTGGTGAATAGTTCCACCACGTCTTCCTTCTCCTCCTGCTCTTCTTGTGTTTGAGAGATTTCCCCTTCTTATAGAGGTGGGGGGTCTCTTGGCTCCTCGGATGAGGGGTGTCCTCCGAGTCTTTTCTCCCCTATGTGAAAAAAAAATGGTATACTTAGCACACAGATGTTTGATGGCAGAACTATAAATATGAAACATTGCTTAGAAGTGGGGTACAATTGTCGATTTTGGCAGAGTTCCAAGATGTAGAATTTTGAGTGTCCTTTGTCAAGCTTGAATACTTACCTGTCTTGTACAAGCTTCACAGATGGAGACCCCCCTATAATATACACTGGAGCACCTGTGTGGACCCCCTAATAAAAAGGGTGTTCTTGTGTCCCACACTAGTGCTCCAGCGTCCAGATGTGTAAACTGCTGAGTGTCCTCTCCTTACACAGAATCTAGTTTGCATTTCATTCTAGTAACAAACACATCTACACAACCAAATTAGTTTCATACAAGTAGGCCCTAAAAAATGTGGTCAAATGCATATGGCCAAAACAATGGTGTTTTATAGGCCGAAATAAAAATGTTTGATACGAATGATTAATGTGCTCATGAACATGAAAGTTGCCATTTTAAACTGTACAACAGTTCCTAAAAGCACATGGAGCAGCACTAACGTAATAAACACAAAAAGAATAGGAACACAGCACAACAACTTACTTTTTTGCAGCACTCTCCGGATCTTTCTGTACTGCTCATGTTCTCTTAATTTTAGGTCCGACCACCACTTCCTGAGCTGATCTTTCGATCGTCGTACCCCGAAATTCCGGTGCAGACTCTTGACCACTTTCGCCATTATCTTGGCCTTTCGGACATTGGGGTTGGGGTAAGGTCCATACTTCCCATCATAGTCGGCCTTCTTCAGGATGTCCACCATCTCCAACATCTCCCCAAAGGACATATTTGAGGCCTTTAATCGTCTCCTTCTGGATCCAGACGTTTCCGGCTCCGGGCTTTCCTCCCCCTCATCCTCGTTGCTGTAATTAGCACACACCTGCTGTGTCTCCGCCATGTGCTCTTCCCCCACTGCGCCGAACGAAAAGGGGCGGGGAATAGACTAGAAAGAACGTCAGAGTCGGGCGGAGTTACACGCATGCGCAGTGTGTATAAAGCGTAACACGCGTGCGTAGTACGTACGATCTGTGAGCGGAGGAAGGAGTATCGGAGGCGCCGATCATGATAACGAAGGTAAGAGCCAAACTTGTGCCTATACTGCTTCTAGATTGAGGCCTATATTGTAACAAGATTAGGAGAGCTTTGCCTGACATTAGGGTTTGTCTTGTGTTGTGAAAATGGATATCTTGAAAGATAACAACTTTATGGCAATCTTCATTGATATGTTCAGGGAGCTGCCTTGTCTGTGGCAGATAAACCACCCACATTATAAGAACAAAGAGGAAGGCAGCACTGGATCAATTGCTGGAATTTGTAAAGACGGTGGTCCCCACGGCAGACATGACCTATTTGAAGATCCTAATTGGTGGCCTGAGGAGCACTCATCTAAGGGAGCACAAGAAGGTCCAGGATTCCCAGAGATCCGGAGCTGAAGATGTCCCCAGGCTGTGGTACTATGACAGGCTGCATTTTATGGCAGGCCAGACTGAACCCAGGTCATCACTCTCCAGTCTTCCTTCCAGGCTTCCCTCCCCCCCAGCTGAGGCTTCTGACGCCCAACCTGGGCCTTCCAGGCAGCAACATGTAGAGGAGCCCAGCTTGAGCCAGGTATAGCATTCTTCTAAATATTTCTGGTTGTCCAATCAATGATGTTAACTAGATGTTAGTTTGGAGTACTAATTTATGATTGTGATTGATGATGCAAAAACTAAAACCATGTCCCTTTTTCATACACAGGGAAGTCTCAGCCAGGAGGTGGCCGGGCCAAGCAGGCTGCCTGATATCCAGGTCCCTCCCCTCCACCTTCAAAGACAAAGTGGCAGGAAGAGGAGTACCCTGGAGGAGGCTGCCATAGGCCTCTTTTGGAAGGCTACAGAGGCCCTGAGAACCCCCCACGCTGTGGAGGAGGACTTTGCTGGCATAACTGCCTGCAAAATGCTGCAGATGGAGGAGGGCCAACGACTCCTGTGTGAGTCCTTAATTTTGGAAGCTCTCAATAAGGGGTTGAGGGGCCAAATAACATCTGCTACCCACATTTGTGACCTCACACATGGTCCTCCTCCAGGTCCTACTACTCCTCCTCCTCCAGGTCCTACTACTCCTCCTCCTCCAGGTCCTACTAGTCCTCCTCCTCCTCCAGGTCCTACTCCTCCTCCTGCCACATCTCCAACACCAGAGCCACAGCCAGGAAGGAAGCGTGGAAAGAAGACCAGAAATTGATGACCCTGGGTCCAGTCTGGTCTGGCAAAAGATGCAGCCTCTTGTAGTACCACAGCCTGGGGACACAGATGTCATCTGCTGCTTTCCAGATCTCTGGGACTTCTGGACCAGACTGCACTCCCTTAGATAAGGACTCCTCAGGCCACCAATTTTAATGTTAAAGAATTGATGTCTGCCCTGGGGTCAAAGGCTTTGCCAATTTCTGCTGTTTCTCCAGCGTTGCCTCCCTCTTTGTTTGGTTCTGAGCCCTTAATAAAGGATTTTTTGTTTCAATTATACTCTCCTATGTGTTTTTTCCTTCAAAAAGGACAGTTTGTTTGTGAGGATTCAGGTACATTTCTAAAGTACAATGTGAAATTAACAAGGGACACCAACACCAAACAATCTCCTTGAGATTAAATAATATAAGATATCAATGGTGTTGTGGTAACTTGACACGTAAAACACACACAAAAATATTATGGAGTAAAACTAAAAATAAAATAAAACAAAGATCAGCCTTGAAAAAAATACAAACCTAAAAAAACCCCAAAAAACAGCCTTTAAAAAAAAAAAGAAAACAACCCAAAAATAATTTTGTCAGATGTGACAAATCCAAATATATTGAGGGAGTCCCGATAAATAATAAAGAAGTTTGTGAGAAGTCTGTGTGAATATGAGCAGCAAAACTACTTCATTCTTCTCACATTATAAAGAAGAAGAGAGTGCGCTGTATTAAGCCATTTTTTACATTGCACCGTGACGAAAGTGCTGTATCCATTGTGAACGCTAATTTTACCAGACCGAGCTGTTCTGTCTCAGAATTTCTTCTGAGCATGCGTGGCACTTTGTGCGTAGGAACTGGCCACACACGGTCGGAATTGACGCGATCGGATTTTGTTGTCGGAAAATTTTATAGCCTGCTCTCAAACTTTGTGTGTCGGAAAATCCGATGGAACATGTCCGATGGAGCCCACACACGGTCGGAATGTCCGACAACACGCTCTGATCGGACATTTTTCATCGGAAAATCCGACCGCGTGTACGGGGCATTAGAGTTAATATGGGAAAAACGTGTCTCCTCTCCACTGTTGCTTTATCACCAATCCTTGTTTCACTAAAAACCCCAAATTGTCAAAAAACATTTGTCATTGGGACAGAAAGTGAGGTAAAATCTTTTGAAGAGGTGCACAGACAGCAAAACAAATGTTACAGGGGTGATAACCCTTCCCTATGTTTTCCAAAAAGCTTAAAAATACATTTTTTCATAGGAGCTACACTTTAAAAATGTACCAGTTCAATTACAAACAGATTCTACTTAACAACAAACCTACAGTCCCTGTCTTGTTTGCACCGCCTGTATACTGCTGTTCAGAGTATATAGGGCCTGGGGGACCCATACCTTTCCTTTTTTTAATTTGGGTGCAGGGTTCCCCTTAATATCCATACAAGACCCAAAGGGCCTGGTAATGGACTGGGGGGGGGGGGGGGGTACCCATGCCGTTTGTCTCACTGATCTTCATCCATATTGCGGGGACCCGACATTATATTTAAACCGCATGCAGTTTTAAATTACTTTTATTCCTTTGCAAATATCATTTTGTGCAGGGATTGTTCTAAGCATGGGAAACACACGCCACTTTACAGGCATACTATAGACACCCCCCAGGTATGATATTTAAAGGAATATTTCACTTTTTTTTTTTTTTACTTTAAGCATCCTTAAAATCACTGCTCCCGAAAAAACGTTTTTAAAACGTTTTTTTTGCATCGATACATGTCCCCTGGGGCAGGACCCGGGTCCCCAAACCTTTTTTAGGACAATAACTTGCATATTAGCCTTTAAAATTAGCACTTTTGATTTTGAACGTTCGAGACTTTAACAGGGTTCTAAAGTTTGCACAAACTTTCGGTCTGTTTGCAGGTGCTGGTGCGAACCGAACCGGGGGGTGTTCGGCTCATCCTTAGTCTCTACAATCCAATAAGATTCTGTCTGACTATAGGACGGATATAGTTACCCCCCCTCCAATGCCGGTCCACCCTTTCAATCCCCCAGAATTTCAAACATCTGGGGTCCCTATTATGGCATTGTCGGAAATGCCTAGAGAAGCTATGGGACCTAAGGCCCCTCTTGATGTCATTCACATGCTCTCTGATACGAACCCCAAGAGCACGTGACGTGCGGGCCACATACTGGAGCCCGCAATTTCATTCCAGCATGTAGACCACACCGACAGTACAACACGTAATAAGATTCTTCTATGATGGCAGCTATCCAATGGGATGTAACCATTTCTTTCAGAAGGTTTAAAGTGATTCCATGTCTTAAATGAATCACCATCCTTGAAAATCTCCAAATCAAGGAACACAATCTTCTGAGAATCCGTGTCCCACAAAAGAGAGATATTATTCATGTTAGTATTCAATTTAAACATAAAAATCTCCAGACTACACATGTCTCCCTCCCATATCATGACGAGATTGTAAATGTATCGTTTGTAACATTTGTAACATTTGTGGGGGATCTTTAAAAACACTTTCCTCCTCCCACAATGCCATAAATAAATTAGCAGCGCTGGGGGCGAATTTCGCCCTCATAGCAACGCCCATAGTTTGTAAATAAAAATTCTTATTGTACTAAAAATAATTTTTGGTCAAACAAAATTCCAAACATTGTAATAAGAACGTTCTATGTTTGCTAGACAAATCAGAACGTAACAATGCCCATTTACCTGCAATGATGGCATCAGAATGACTAATGATGGTATACAATGAGCTGACATTAGTAGTAATGAGCAAACTGTTAGACGTACATGGGACACCTTCCAGAATTTGAATAAACTGTTTAGTGTCTTGAAGAAGGGACTTAGTCTCTGAGACTAAGGGTTTAAGAAAGAAATCAATGTACTGGCCTAATCGGCTGACACCAAATCTATGCTGTTAACTATTGGTCGCCCAGATGGCTGTGATGCATTTTTATGGACTTTAAAAAAATAAATTATGGGGGTCCTGCAAGTACTAGGGTCTAAATAGTCAGATTCTTTTTTAGTAAGCACTTTGTGTCTAAGGTCCTTCTGAACCAAAACACCCAGGTCCTCTTTAAACTCAAAAATAGGGTCACTTTTAAGTACCTTAAAAATGTTAGTATCCCCCAGAAGACGGCACATTTCCCCTTTGTAGAATTCTTTACTCATCGCTACCAGAGCTCCTCCTTTATCAGATATCAGATAGCAGATAACCACATCTTTTTTGGACTCTTAAGAGGTGATTTCCTTTTTAACAAAGGCCGGGTCTTTGATTTTCCTAACCTTCATCGAATCCAAGTCACTCAAAACCATACTCTTAAATACTTCAATGTACTTAGTATCCACATTGGGAGGGTTGAAGACTGATTTGTTCCTAAGACTAGAATATGTTTTTACTGGAATCAAAGAAGACCTTTCGGCAGGCTTAGATAATACTTTTTAATATTGTTGTTATTGTTATTTTTGCGCTGATTGCACCCTCTGCTTTTTATATACTTGTTAGTAGATCCACTGATTCCTCTCTAATTCTGGAATTGCTGTACCTTTTCTCTTCTGTCACTAGGTGGCACTGTGGCTGGTGACATTTGAATGACAAGGGCTTCGCAAGGTCAGATCATGCTGCTGCCGGACTCATCCACCTTACCGATCGCTCTGTGTCTGCCACTCCTCTCTGTCAATCCCTCCACTGGCTTCCACTCGGCCAAAGAATTAAATTCAAAATTCTAACAACTACGTACAAAGCCATCCACAATTTCGCCCCCAGCTACATCACTAGCTTAGTCTCTAATTACCAACCTACTCGCTCTCTTCTCAAGTCCTCCTGCTCTCTAGCTCCCTTGTCACCTCCTCCCATGCTCGCCTCCAGGCCTTTTTAAAAGCCTCTCCAATTCTATGGAATGCCCTACCCCAATCTGTCCACTTATCTCCTACTTTATTAGCTTTCAGACGATCCCTGAAAACCCTTCTCTTCAGACAAGCCTATCCTACCCACACCTAACAATTGTATTTTCATTTTTTCCCATCAGCTCATCCCCCCACAGTTATTACCTTTTGTTTCCACTTGACCCTCCCTTCTAGATTGTAAGCTCTAACGAGCAGGGCCCTCTGATCCCTCCTGTATTGATTTGTATTGTAAGTGTACTGTCTGCCCCCATGTTGTAAAGCGCTGCGCAAACTGTTGGCGCTATATAAATCCTGTATAATAATAATAATAATAATGAATGGATGGGCGTCTCAGCCAATTGGCAGGGGTTTCTTTAGTCCCTTGGCATGCTAGGAGAGCCTGTTTATTTGGGTGGAGTCAGGTGATCGGGGTTCTGTGCCACCTGGACAGCTGTCTAAGTGGAGGTATGTTTTGTTGCCCCATTCAACCCATTTGGTATATTGGGATCTGCTTACATGACTACCTGTTAGTTCAGGAGTCCATGCTTTGAGGTGAGAGTAGATAAGACCAAAGGTGGAGGGACTGTCACCTTTTTGTGGATATAACATCACTGGTGAAGGCTTTCTGGGACTTGTTGTCCACCAATTATCTGGACTCTCTTTCTCATCAATATTACATTCTGGGACTTGTTGTTCGCCAACCTTCTGGAATTTTTCTGTTTGCGCTGCACTTTTATCCTGTTTTAGATCTACTAACAATTAACCAGGACAATTACTACCTGGCAAATTAAATTTGTTAACAACCCTGCCTAAATACCAGGGTGCTACACATACAGTCCTGTCAAATAGCACAACCATCTCTGGCAGGCAGGTGGTCTGAATTTTCTCTATGGCAGGTAAGTGACACTTGTATGTTAGGGGGGCCTTGTGGCTGAGGTACCCGAACTCTGAGAGATCACACACAGACCAGGAGGTTGTATATGTAACACCCTCTACTTAGGTAGGTGCTAGAGATTAGGATTTTTGTAGTGCAGGCAAGTTTACAGCTAGGCCTGTTTGTTTTGGTCTGTGAGGCTGGGAGTGGCTCAGAGTAGTAGATGGTGACTCACCAGCAGCATCACTTCACTGTCACATCCCTCTTTCTTCTAGAGGATTCTAGAAGAAGAGGAGGGGAAGAGAGGTGGAGTAGCTGGGGGTATCTTAAGGAGCCCTGACCAATCCCCAACTTGGATTGGCAGGGGGAAGGCCTCCTTAAATACCTAGGCTCAGCCCAGCTGTGGAGGAGTTGTTGGGTGGAAGAACTCCCCATTCTTGGGGGCTGACCCTGGTCCTAGGGTTCGGGTGCAGAACGGAGCCTTTCTGGAATGCAAGAAGAATCTGGTCAGGAGGCACAGAGAGGAACCAAAGAGGACAACAGGAGCTAGTGTTGCAGGCAAGTCTCCAGGAGGGAACCACCAGTAGGGATGAGCCGAACACCCCCCGGTTCGGTTCGCACCAGAACCCGCGAACGGACCGAAAGTTCGCACGAACGTTAGAACCCCATTGACGTCTATGGGACTCGAACGTTCGAAATCAAAAGTGCTCATTTTAAAGGCTAATTTGCATGGTATTGTCCTAAAAAGGGTTTGGGGACCCGGGTCCTACCCCAGGGGACATGTATCAATGCAAAAAAAACTTTTAAAAACGGCCGTTTTTTCGGGAGCAGTGATTTTAATGATGCTTAAAGTAAAAAAAAAAAAGTGAAATATTCCTTTAAATATCGTACCTGGGGGGTGTCTATAGTATGCCTGTAAAGTGACGCGTGTTTCCCATGTTTAGAACAGTCCCTGCACCAAATGTCATTTTTAAAGGAAAAAATCTCATTTAAAACTGCTTGCGGGTTTAATGTCATGTCGGGTCATGGCAATATGGATGAAAATCAGTGAGACAAACGGCATGGGTACCCCCCAGTCCATTACCAGGCCCTTTGGGTCTTGTATGGATATTAAGGGGAACCCCGCACCCAAATTAAAATAAGGAAAGGTGTGGGGCCACCAGGCCCTATATACTCTGAACAGCAGTATACAGGCGGTGCAAACAAGACAGGGACTGTAGGTTTGTTGTTAAGTAGAATCTGTTTGTAATTTTGAACATTTTTAACGTGTTTAGCTCCAGCCAAAAAATCTTTTCTAAGCTTTTTGGAAAACATAGGGAAGGGTTATCACCCCTGTGACATTTGTTTTGCTGTCTTTCCTCCTCTTCAGAAGATTTCACCTCACTTTTTTGTCCCAATGAAAAATGTTTTTTGAAAATTTGGGTTTTTTTGTGGAACAAGGATTGGAAAGCATCAGTGGAAAGGAGAAATTGTTTTCCCATATTAACTCTTACAGGAGAGAATTTCCCTTCCTAGGGGTAGATTTCATCTCACTTCCTGTTGTCTCCTTCCGTTTGCAAGTAGGAGTCGTTTGTAAGTTAGATGTTTGAAAGTAGGGTCCTGCCCTATATACTCAGCAGAAATTTGGGCCTTAGGTGTTGCTGTGGCCACAACACTGTAAGCCCTCACAGGGCCCTGCTGTGAAATATTAGATCAAGAATTGTAATTACATGCCCCTGTTGAACAGGAGCTGAAAAATTAGGCCTTAGGCACTGGTGCTGGTGCCACAACACTGCAACCCCTCACAGACACTCTAGTTGGAACGCAGGAACGAGCCCTGCTGCAAAGTATTGCATCAAAAATTGTAATTACACGCCCCTGTTAGACAGGGGCAGAAAAATTGGGCCCTAGGCACTGGTGCTGGTGCCACAACACTGCAACTCCTCACAGACACTCTAGTTGGAATGCAGGAACGAGCCCTGCTGCAAAGTATTACATCAAAAATTGTAATTACACGCCCCTGTTAAACAGGGGCTGAAAAATTGTGCCTTAGGCACTGGTGGTGGCGCCCAGAACCAAAAATGTTCTTACAAGCTATCAGCGTGATGATTGAGGAGGAAGAGGATAATTACTCAGGGATAGTCACTCAGCATCAGCATAGGCAGTCTTTGAAGGGATCTGAGATTTCAAAAAAAATTATTCGGTTACATCAGCATCAGGTGCTTGGTAGCTGGTGGTGATCCAAGACTCATTCATTTTTATGAAGGTCAGCCGATCGACCGAGTCGGTGGACAGACGCACCCTGTGATCGGTTACCACGCCTCCAGCAGCACTGAATGTGCGTTCCGAAAGAAAGCTGGATGCAGGACAGGCCAGTAGCTCAATTGCATACTGTGCAAGCTCTGGCCAGTGATCCATCCTCAAGACCCAGTAACCCAGAGGATTTTCGGTGGGAAAGGTGTCCAAGTCTGATCTTGCCCCTAGGTATTCCTGCACCATGTAAAACAGACGCTGGCGATGGTTGCTGGAACCGATCATACCTTGGGGCTGCGGACCAAAAAATTGTCTGAACGCATCGGTCAGACGGCCACCTTCTCCACCGCTCCTTCTTTGACTGACCGAAGCCTCAGCAACACGTTGTCCAGAAACAGAAGTTTGTAACCTCCCAGTCTCTGGGAACGCGTTGCACAGACCTTTCTGCAAGGCCTCCCGAAGATGTTTCATCCTCTGCTCCCTCTGCGATGGCAAGATAAGGTCCGCAACCTTACCCTTGTAACGTGGATCAAGGAGGGTTGCCAGCCAGTATTGGTCCTTCTCCTTGATACCACGAATACGAGGATCCTTACGCAGGCTTTGCAGGATCAGGGAGGCCATGCAGCGTAGGTTTGCTGAGGCATTCGGTCCGGAGTCCTCTGGGTCACTAAGAACGACATGGTCCGCAGCCACCTCCTCCCAGCCACGTACAAGTCCATGTGTTTCTTGGGACTGATCCCTTAAAGACTGCTGCTGATGCTGAGTGCCAGGCTCCACCTCCATACTGACACAATCTTCCTCCTCCTCCTCTTCCTCCTCGTCCTCTTCCTGTGTGATCGGCGGGCACGCAGGAACACTGTCTGGATAAAGGGGGCCTTGAGAGCTAAGGAAGTCCTCCTCTTCCTGCCTCTGTTCTGCCTCAAGTGCCCTGTCCATTATTCCACGCAGCGTGTGCTCCAACAGGTGGACAAGGGGGACAGTGTCACTGATGCATGCACTGTCACTGCTCACCATCCTCGTGGCCTCCTCGAATGGTGACAGGACAGTGCATGCATCCCTGATCATGGCCCACTGGCGTGGGGAAAAAAAACCAAGCTCCCCTGACCCTGTCCTGGTGCCATAGTCGCACAGGTACTCATTGATGGCCCTCTGCTGCGTGTGCAGCCGCTGCAGCATGGCCAACGTTGAGTTCCACCTGGTGGGCATGTCACAGATTAGGCGCTTCTTGGGCAGGTTAAACTCCTTTTGGAGGTCCGTCAGCCGAGCACTGGCATTATATGACCGGCGGAAATGCACACAGACTTTCCTGGCCTGCCTCAGGACATCCTGTAAGCCCGGGTACCTGCCCAAGAACCGCTGCACCACCAAGTTAAGGACGTGAGCCAAACAGGGCACATGGGTCATTTGTCCCTGTCGGAGGGCAGAGAGGAGGTTGGTGCCATTGTCGCAAACCACCATTCCTGCCTTAAGTTGGCGTGGCGTCAACCACCTCTGAACCTGCCCCTGCAGAGCTGACAGAACCTCTGCCCCAGTGTGGCTCCTGTCCCCCAAGCACACCAGCTCAAGCACCGCATGGCATCTTTTGGCCTGCGTACTTGCGTAGCCCCTTGAACGCCTACGGAGCACCGCTGGTTCCGAGGAAGAGGCCATGGAGGAAGAAGAAGAGGAGGGGGTGGAGGAGAGAGGTGTGTCACAATCAGCATTTTGGAGGCGTGGTGGCGGAACAACCTCCAACACTACTGCACCTTGTCCTGCATCCTTCCCAGCTGCCAGCAGAGTCACCCAATGCGCCGTGAAACTTAGGTAACGTCCCTGTCCATGCCTGCTGGACCATGAGTCAGCGGTAATATGCACCTTACCGCTGACCGCCCTGTCCAGCGAGGCATGGACATTGCCTTCCACATGCCGGTAGAGAGCCGGAATCGCCTTCCGTGAGAAAAAGTGGCGTTTGGGTACCTGCCACTGAGGAACCGCACATTCCACAAACTCACGGAAGGGGGCAGAGTCTACCAACTGAAAAGGCAGCAGTTGAAGTGCTAGCAATTTTGCCAAGCTAGCATTCAACCGCTGGGCATGTGGATGGCTGGGAGCAAACTTCTTTCGGCGGTGCAGCAGCTGGGGCAGGGAAATTTGCCTGGTACAATCTGACGTCGGTGTACCAAAAGCAGATTGCCCACAAGTACTTGGCTGTGACACACCTAATTCTACACCTTCATTCCTCTCACTGCAGGTCTCAGAGAGGACTGAAGGTCTAGTGGGGTTGGAAATCTCAGCTGATGAGGAGCAAGGAGAGATCCTCTTTGTTCTTTGGTGTGGGTCTTTTAGATACGCTTGCCAACGAACTGCATGGCAGGTCAACATATGTCTGGTCAAGCATGTGGTACCCAAGCGGGAGATATTTTGGCCACGCGAGATACGCTTGAGACATATGTTGCAAATAGCAGCGGTGCGATCTGATGCACTCGTCTCAAAAAAGGCCCACACCAAAGAACTTTTTGAATAACGCGCAGAGACTGCAGCGCCCTGCACATGTGGAGCTTTGGGGTGTGATGCAGTCAATGTGCTGCCCTTAGGCTGGCCCCTGGAGGGCATCCTGCCTCGTTGGTGATGTGCTGCCGCCTCCTCCTCCTCCTCCTCCTCCTCCTCCTCCTCTCTCCTATCAGGCACCCACGTTGAGTCAGTGACCTCATCATCCCCTCCCTCCTCATCACTGGAGCAAACCTGGCAGTATGCTGCAGCAGGGGGAGCATGACTGCCAGATTGCTGTCCTTCTTGGGCACCCCCTCTGTCCGCGCTCATGTTACTGCCTTCATCGAGCTCAGTATCGTCATCAGAGCCTTCCAAACGCTGGGCATCCTCCTGGAGCATGTACCCAACACTGTGGTCAAACAGTTCGAGGGAATCCTCATGAGGACATGGTGGAGCTAGGGAAGGAGTCACTGATGACATTGAGCTGAGGGAAGAGGCCGCTGCTTTGCCAGACAAAGCACCCTGGGCATGGGTGAGAGAGGATGAGGAGGATGAGGACGGCTTGGTCATCCACTCGACCAAGTCTTCCGCATGTTGCGGCTCAACATGGCCAGCTGCCGAAAAAAAGGCCAAGCGTGTCCCATGGCCACGTGCTGATGAGGATGCACCGTCTCCACGACCAGCACTAGACACAGAGCCTGCTTGCCCTCTCTTATTGGCTTGTGACTGTCTGCCTCTCCTTCTTGGCCTTCCAGACATACTAATGGCCTGTAGCTGCACTAAGCTGGGATAGAACACCTGTAATTTTCTTCAAGTAGCTTTATATACTGTAACCAGACAAGCCTGCCTGTCAGTAGGAAGATAACAGGAACGGATCTAGCTGAACACTGTGAGCAGGACGCACTGTACTAAATGTAAATAGTCTAGCTGCCTGACCGTGGTACTAATAGGATCAAATAGAACACCTGTAATTTTCTTCAGGTAGCTTTATATACTGTAACCAGACAAGCCTGCCTGTCAGTAGGAAGATAACAGGAACGGATCTAGCTGTACACTGTGAGCAGGACGCACTGTACTAAATGTAAATAGTCTAGCTGCCTGACCGTGGTACTAATAGGATCAAATAGAACACCTGTAATTTTCTTCAGGTAGCTTTATATACTGTAACCAGACAAGCCTGCCTGTCAGTAGGAAGATAACAGGAACGGATCTAGCTGAACACTGTGAGCAGGACGCACTGTACTAAATGTAAATAGTCTAGCTGGCTGACCGTGGTACTAATAGGATCAAATAGAACACCTGTAATTTTCTTCAGGTAGCTTTATATACTGTAACCAGACAAGCCTGCCGGTCAGTAGGAATTTAACAGGAACGGATCTAGCTGAACACTGTGAGCAGGACGCACTGCACTAAATGTAAATAGCAGGAACGGATCTAGCTGAACACTGTGAGCAGGACGCACTGCACTAAATGTAAATAGTCTAGAAGATAACAGGAACGGATCTAGCTGAACACTGTGAGCAGGACGCACTGCACTAAATGTAAATAGTCTAGAAGATAACAGGAACGGATCTAGCTGAACACTGTGAGCAGGACGCACTGCACTAAATGTAAATAGCAGGAACGGATCTAGCTGAACACTGTGAGCAGGACGCACTGCACTAAATGTAAATAGTCTAGAAGATAACAGGAACGGATCTAGCTGAACACTGTGAGCAGGACGCACTGCACTAAATGTAAATAGCAGGAACGGCTCTAGCTGAACACTGTGCGCAGGACGCACTGCACTAAATGTAAATAGCAGGAACGGATCTAGCTGAACACTGTGAGCAGGACGCACTGCACTAAATGTAAATAGCAGGAACGGATCTAGCTGAACACTGTGAGCAGGACGCACTGCACTAAATGTAAATAGCAGGAACGGATCTAGCTGAACACTGTGAGCAGGACGCACTGCACTAAATGTAAATAGCAGGAACGGATCTAGCTGAACACTGTGAGCAGGACGCACTGCACTAAATGTAAATAGCAGGAACGGATCTAGCTGAACACTGTGAGCAGGACGCACTGCACTAAATGTAAATTGCAGGAACGGATCTAGCTGAACACTGTGAGCAGGACGCACTGCACTAAATGTAAATAGTCTAGAAGATAACAGGAACGGATCTAGCTGAACACTGTGAGCAGGACGCACTGCACTAAATGTAAATAGCAGGAACGGATCTAGCTGAACACTGTGAGCAGGACGCACTGCATTAAATGTAAATAGTCTAGATAGAAGATAACAGGAACGGATCTAGCTAAACTGAATACAGTGTATATATATATATGCAACACCTGGGATGCATATATATACACAATACACTGTAAGTGCAGCTAACTGACTGACTGTTCTGCCTAATCTATCTAACTCAAATCAAATGACACTGTCTCTCTCTCTCTCTATCTCTCAGCACACCGGAACACACACTACACAGGGCCGCCGTGCAGGCGGCCTTATATAGTGTGGGGTGTGTACTAAATCCCCTGAGCCATAATTGGCCAAAGCCACCCTGGCTTTGGCCAATTACAGCTCTCTCTACTGACGGCGCTGTGATTGGCCAAGCATGCGGGTCATAGTGCATGCTTGGCCAATCATCAGCCAGCAATGCACTGCGATGCCGCAGTGAATTATGGGCCGTGACGCGCCACACGAATTTAGCGCGAACGGCCCATAACGTTCGCAATTCGGCGAACGATCGAACAGCCGATGTTCGAGTCGAACATGGGTTCGACTCGAACACGAAGCTCATCCCTAACCACCAGTTGCAGAAAGGAGGGCACAGTCGGGAGGACTGGGAAGGCATGCCTGAGAGTACTGGGAATGTGCAGTCTGGGATGGGTGCAGAGCCAGCAGTAAGGACTGTGATAATACTGACAGTGGAATCGGGCAGCTGCAGCCAGGAGGGCTGGCAGAGTCTGAAGAGGGCTGACTGGGAGCAGTAGTCCACCTATAGGACAGCTAGCACTAAAGACTTCCTATTCCTATTTTGCTAAATTAAAGGGGCCCGTGGTCCCTGCCTGCAAAAGGCTACTGCTAAGGCCTGGCTGAGCCAGTGTCAGGCCTAAACATGTGCTAGCTGTGTCTGGAGTAAAGTGTAATGCAGGAGAGAGAAAAAGAGTAACAGCCTGCAAACAAGTGTTGTGCTGGAGGAGACTGGAGTAATAGCGTGTACATAGCTGTCCCAGCTGATTGAAAACCAATCTACCAATTGCTCTTCTGGGCATCCCATATATTCCTATCCCCATCCAAGGTCAAATCTCTTAATAAAATACAAACCAAACATATGTACGTGGTTGCCTGAAAAGCAAGAGCGAGCACTGGCAGACACTGGCGTCGGGCTGGAGTCCTGTGGGGGATTGGCCCTGGGAGTGATCGAAGGGACAGAGCGGTTGTGCTTGCTGTGCCCAGCATGCCGGATCCCGACCGAGGTGGTCACTGCCTGGGCCCGGTGTGGCCATTGTGAGGAACCGCTGCCCCAGCTGGTGTCCATGCAGCAGGAACCACGCTACTACACTGTGGACCTGCAATCAGGACTCTGTTTGCAGCCATGGAAGTCCCGGAAGGCCTGGAGCGGGCCTAGAGTCACCACAGAGCGGAGTTGCGGCCTAGTGACTCCCCCGTGAACAAAGAGGAATCTGGAGGAGAGGAGACTGCTGGGACCTGTGGCCTGGCCAGGGACCTGGTAACTGTGAGTACTGCCCAGCAGGAGCCAAATAAAGTTCTAGAAGAGCTGGCCAATCCTAAGTCCCTTGCCACCCCAGTCCGCATGGAGCCAGTGTCAGAGGAAAGTGCGCCTTCAGGTGAGCTGGACAGGGAAAGCGAGGGTCGGGTCATTGATTAGGGTTCCCCCAGACTACAGGCTGAGTTTTGATCTCTGGAGAGACTGGCAGAGTGGTCATCCCCGGGTGGAAGCTCAGCGGAATAGTGGGAAACTGGAGGATCCCAAATCCAGGAGGCCCAGTCTGAGAGTGGAAAAGGGCCAGAGTCAGTAGTGGGATCTGAAGAGACCGCAGGAACCCTGACCAGCAGCAGGCAGCTCTTCTTGAACAGGCCCTCCACCACCCAGACTAGACATGTGCGGTTAGTTTAGTTCCAAATTTAAATTCGGCCAAATTTTTGTTTTTTGGAAATTCGGATGTATCCAAATTTTCGAATTACAATAGTACCAAATTTAAACGAATCTGAAATAACAAAAAACATTTCAGACGAAATTCAAATTCAAAATATTTTAGAATCAATTTTGAATCGTTTTCTAATCGTTTTCAAATTCAAATAGTTTTCAAATTTGAAAAGTTTTTGAATTCGAATGGTTTTCCAATTTCCAAAGAGAATAAAATAGAATAGAAAAAAAAAATAGACTAGAAAAGAATATAACAGAAAATAAAAGAATAGAATATAACAAAACAGAAAACAAAATAGAATAGAAAATAAAAGAACAGAATAGACTAGAATATAACAGAAACAAATAGAATAGAATAGAATAGAATAGAATAGAATAGAATAGAATAGAATAACATCGAAAGAATATAACCATCATCTGAAATTTGAATTTCAAATAGAATAAATTTTAATTTGAATACATAAGAGAAGAATAGAATAGAAAAAAAGAATAGAATAGACTACAATAAAATAGAAAAGAATAAATTTTTTTTTAAAATAGAATAGAATAAGAAAGAGTATAACAATTT